>NC_139519.1:14935267-15052767 GCF_947247035.1 Vipera ursinii | reverse complement strand
ATTTGTGCTGATTCTAAAATGCTGCCTAATCAAAGTGCTTTTAAACTTCAGCCCCAATCTCTACTTTTTACAGCACTGCTTTTTCAAGAGCATGGCTGGCACTTTCCTTTAGTCTCTGCACTGCATTGAAAGCTTAAAAAGTAGGGAGGCTTAATTATAGAGAGGAAAGGAGCAAATAACTTACCTATAGTGGGAATCAGATGACATATTTGTTACACTTACTTTGACTTTTCCAGTGTCTCCACTTCTACCATTTGCTCAAAATTGTTCCCTAGTAAACTTTGAGGTTTTCCAGAATGATAAACGGAAAATTACTCTACTAGCAGAACAAGGAAAAAATGAATTTTTCTTTCTTTCTTTCTTTCTTTCTTTCTTTCTTTCTTTCTTTCTTTCTTTCTTTCTTTCTTTCTTCCTTCCTTCCTTCCTTCCTTCCTTCCTTCCTTCCTTCCTTCCTTCCTTCCTTCTTTCTTTCTTTCTTTCTTTCTTTCTTTCTTTCTTTCTTTCTTTCTTTCTTTCTTTTTCTCCCTACTTTGAACATGCAATAAAATCACACAAGAGCAGGGCTATTCCAGATAAATCCCCTCCCCATGGCACTCTTCACTGTACCAATTTTGGCACCTCTTTGAGGCTGCCAGAGAACAAAATATGACTTTGAATAGGTCAATTTTTGGTGGAAAAAACCCCCCAAGTTCTGATGTAAAGAATCATCTGAAGAGGGAAAGACAGCCCTGGAGAAATTGAATAGATATTCAGGTTTTGCAACAGAGCCAGAATCAGTGCCCACTGGGCTAGCCCTTGCTTGAGCCAGGCAGAAAATTTGTGGGAAGTGAAAGGCAGAAAATTGCTCATTATGTTCAGGATGGAGAACCTCTCTGGTGAGATTTTTGGGTTTGTGTGTTGAAATAATTTGCCCTGGGAGTTAAGTACCTGGCTTGGATTGCTGGTGTATACTTTTTGTTTCTCTCTTTTAGACCCAATGAATCTCCATTAACCATGGGCATCCCAGGCCAGAGAGAACAAGAGAACTTTATTAAACTTTTAAAACAAAGAGAATGTTTAACAAGAACTAATTTTTAGAATGAAGAAAGAGGGGAAGAAAAGACAAAGCTACAGATGCAAAAAGAAAGAAAGAAAAGAAAATATAAAGAAGTGACTTCCGATTCTCTTTTACAGCAATTATAAATATAAATGTAAATTAACCTCTTATTCTATGATTACAGCATTGCTTACATTTTTATATTTACATTTCATCAAAACCAAGTTTTAGTGTAAAATCCTAATTTTTGAGACCCAATGGGGATTGGTCTAGTATCCTTCACACATCCCTAGTAAGCCTAATTATGGCTATTTCATTTCCAAACATTGCCTAATATTTTCAGGATATCCTATACCTGAACATAATAGGAATGTTGGCCCTTTGCAAGGAGGAAGAAATTTACCCAATCTTTCCAAATATAAACAAACAACAAATACATTTTCCCAACATCCTTTTCTCTTTCTCTCTTCTGTTTTCTGTTGAGCCTTGTTTATTGCTTCTGGAAAGTTCAGTATCTCTTTCCACACATCAAACAGTAAATTCATTTGGAGTGTGAGACACACTCAACAATATCCAAGGAGCAGCACCAAGCTTTTTGAAAATCCATAAATTGCGTCCCAGTGACTGTGGGGACCTGGGGACCTTAGCACTCATAAAACTGGACAGATGATGTTGCTTAAGAGAAGCATGCTGGCAGTAACTGGAAGATATAACTTCTTTTATTATTACCCAATATAGTTTTTTGCATTCAACGCATCTCTGGGAAAAACAAAAAGCAGGGGTTGAGAAAAACATAAGGTACCGGTACTGCTAAAAATGTTTCATTCTTTATTAAAAAAAGGATCATTATATTTGGAAAAAATGAAAGCAGGCCATGGAGAAGAGATTGGACAGCCATTTGTCCAGAATGGTGTAGGGTCTCCTGCTTATGCATTGGGTTGGACTAGAAGACCTCCAAGGGTCCTTCCAATTCTGTTATTCTGTTATTCTGTTTTAGCCAAGGCTAAAAACAAAACCTATCGTGCCTGTTTTAGTAATGCACAAGCTTGTCTCAGCTGCATCAAATGGATGGGAGATGAATCTGAGTCACAAATCATACCCATTCAATATTTATCATGAGCCATGCACACATCCATGCATCTCATGACTTTCAACTTTCAAAAAGGAAGAAGATAGAAAATGTGTGAAGATTCGTTCGAGGATAGCAGCTACGGATAAATGTGAAAAGAAAAACAAAAGTGGATATTTAAGTCTTTGGTTTCTTCAAAGCCCCATGCGTGGGAATCTTAAAAATGAATGAAATCCTGTAATATAGTTGTTGCATTCTTGACCGTAAGGGTTGGAAACCATTTGTAGGCACCTGCTGGAAAGCTGGACCTCCCAAAGTTATCATGAAACTCAGGGATTGGATGCCTATTAAAGTGGGGAAAAAAAGTAGTTATGGATCATTTTAGGTGAGGATAGAGATAATTTTGGAGAAAGAATGTAACCATCGTTATGAAAATATTATTTTAGCTCTGGGAAGAAAAAGAGGGGGAATGTTGTTGTTGTTGTTGTTGTTAGTTGCGAAGTCGTGTCCGACCCATCGCGACCCTATGGACAACGTTCCTCCAGGCCTTCCTGTCCTCCACCATCTTCTGGAGTCCATTTAAGCTCACGCCAACTGCTTCAGTGACTCCATCCAGCCACCTCATTCTCTGTCGTCCCTTTCTTCTCTTGCCCTCCACCTTTCCCAGCATGAGGCTCTTCTCCAGTGAGTCCTTCCTTCTCATTAGGTGGCCAAAGGATTTGAGTTTTAAGAGGGGGAATAAATGAATTCAACATAACCCCATCATAATTCTGTTTGGTATAAGAGGGGGCAGAGGGAAACTCTGTCAGGGTCTCAAGTTTCTGTATAATCTCCAACAATAAAATAGAGTTCTACTAGTCCTTGTAGTGGTTTTCTGATCTGGCTTATCTTGAAAGGCTGGCATCCCTGGCAGAAGAGGAAGCTATTGTTTCGTCAAGTTTTCTTTCACCTTACTTCCATATACATTTCCAGTAATGTCACTACTGGCGGAAAGAAAAGCAGATAAATTTGCTCACGGGGTTTAATGAACATCGTGGAAGCTGGCGTGAGAATGGTACAGTAAAACACAGGCTGTACAATTCATGTCAACATCTTTTGGCCACATGTAACCAAATAAGTGCAAGAACACACAGCATCCGGCTCTGCTAATGAAAAATTATCTCCACAATTCTGTAAAATCCTGTAAAAAGGCTTCTAAAGAAAATCCGCTTTCATCACCTTGAAAAGAACTGTAAGTGATGCCGTCTGCCAAAAAATGTTATTGACACTCAGCTCCATCTTAGGCTGATCCTGGCTTTGAAAAAAGAACCAAAGAAGAAAAAAGAAAAGGAAGAGGAAGGACTAATATTTACATTGTCTTGTGACTGGACTTGTCCCTACTATAGCTGTCAGTCAGGGCCACTGCATATATTGCTTCTACATCAGCTGTGAAAGGGGGTTGATGTTTGCCTATTCCGGAAGTCTTCTATCCAATATCCAGTAGCTATGGATATTTCTGACAGGTCTGTGGTCACAATGGCCAATGCTGGATGACAGGCATCAGCTATTCCAGGGATATTTGATTGCAGATTTCACAGTTTCCTGTCAGGTTTTCCTCTCACAGCAGAGAGGGAGCCTTAAGTCTCTTGAAATCATTTGCAAGAATGCATCTGCTTTCAGTGGAAAAATCCCCCCTTTGACCGTTTCTAACAAAACCGGAAAATTATAATGTATTCTTCACAAACTATTGCTGTATTTAGAAAGAGAAGCTAGGAAAAAAGGATGGGCTAAGTATTTCCTCCTCCTCCTCCTCCTCCTCCTCCTCCTCCTCCTCCTCCTCCTCCTCCTCCTCCTTCTTCTTCTTCTTCTTTTTCTTCTTCTTCTTCTTCTTCCATATACTGCGAAAATGTTGAGGCCAACTCATCCAGTGTGCTTTAAGAGAGGTCATGTTTAACTGAGTTCCTGGCCATTTTCTCAGTGCTTTTTGTATTAATGTCACAAGGCTTTATGACCATCTAAGCCAAAGGTCTTGTAAACTGAATTGGGAATATATAGGGGGAAAAAACTTTCAATATTGGTAGAACTGTTGGTATCATATTTTAAGTCAGGATTTTACTCACTTGAATGAAAAATATGATTTTATTGAATTTCAAATAATGAACCATGATAAAGAGCCTTTCTTATGCAGATGTCATGAATAACCTCGGCCCCCCTCCCCAAACATAAACCCCTTATGATTCATGTTTGTTCAATATGGGAAGGCAAGAATTCTGGAATGTTATAATGGAAAGTTGGCTGAGACCTAAGGAGGAATAGACGTTGCAGCCCACCTCTCCAGCTGGATATTTGTTGGGAAATTGCCAGTCAGGCAAGGAGGAGGGATCAAGCGGGAAATTAGTCTCGAGTCATTGCACAGCCACAAAAGACCTGGGACTAATCCCTTCCCTCATAAGTTCCATGGGATCTTTTTCTGTTTGTTCCCAAGAGAAGGAAAGCAGTCTGGGCAGATTCTTGTCTTATAGGCAGAATGCAGTAAAGTAGTCAACCAGAACCCTTGAGGTGGATCTGGTTGCTGGTGCCTGACAATACCAAGTTGGGGAAGACTGAATTGTTCTTCGGTTGGTATATTTTCCAGCTCAACAGTTACCTGTGATAACATGATTACATGAAACAAGGACTCACGGTAAAAAAAAACATCTGGAAAAGAAAAAAGGAAGACATCCAAGCCTACTTCTATACAGCTCATTTTCTGATCCTGTGCCTTCTAAGGAAGAAACACTAATTGAAATTCATGCTCTTGGGCCCTATGAACCATTCAGCAGAATAAAAGCACTTAATTGCTTAATGAAATTATTGTCTCCACGTGGGCGAAATAGGGAGGGGGGAGAAGGAAGAACGTAAACTGTTTTATAGGGAACCCTTTGGAAAGCACATTGCACTGAGGTTACTATTTCTTTGCTGATGTGATTCATTGAGTTCCTTTCCTCAGCTTTTTTTATACATAAAGAGTACTTGCTAATGTTATTGATATATTTCTCAGTTCGTTGTTCTGCAGGGACCTGCCAACTTCAGTATAATCTTGCATGCTAAGGAGACCAGCACTAATCCTTCCCAAATTGGGGAATAATGCCAAGGACAAGCACATTTTGGAGGATGGCCAAGTCTAGAAGTTGTGCAAGAAGAGAAAATAAGAGAGTTAGCTGCTACAGGGAGCCCTCAACTTACGACCACAATTGAGCCCAAAATTTTTGTTGTTAAGTGAGACATTTGTTGAGTTTATTAACAAGTGATTATCCTTTAGAAGTTAATTCTTTGCTGTGCTCTTGGCCGACTCTGTAAGTAGGACTGTGAGAAAGCCCCCACCCACCCTCTGGTCCTTTCTTCATATTTTCTTCAAGTTGTGTACCTATTTCAGCAGAATCTATTCTTTGTTCCTTTTTATCTCACCAGGAACTCATCTTCTGTTCAGGCTGCATGCTCTGTGGGAAGTTCTTACCGCATTGCATCAGAGGGGGTTGCTCTACATCAACCAAATTTTGATCAATGAGTCCAAAAATGAGGTTAATAAAGAGCAGGCAGGACGTGTTGATACTTGCCTTTGACGAAGTGGGGAAGGGTGCATTAAAGGCAGTCATTAGGAACTGTTTGTGGGCTGTGCAAGAGGTCAGGCCTCATTTGGCAAAACCCATTTATGAAAGGATAAAAGGTTTTGGAGAGGGCAGGATGGCATGGAAAACAATTTGGAGAGCAGGTTGGAGAATCTGTGACTTCTTCAGGGCAAGCGAGTCCCTCCTTGATAGAACACATTTAATGCTGGTGGGTCCAGCAAGTGCTAGGACATATTGTCTCTCACCTTGCAACGTTGAGCCATTATCTATTTATTGTAGTTTAAAAGCAGCACACCTGCTCACAGGCTATGAGAAAAGGAAGAGGCAATGCAAGCATCTGGGATTGACGGCTGCTTTCATTGGCCATTGAATGAGATAAAAACAAACTTCCTCTCCAATTCTGAAACCCCGAATGCTCTCTTATGCAAAGGAGCAGAGCATTCTCACGTATTGAAGGACAGAAGAAGGATCAAGATAGCTTTCATCCTGTTCTGGTGGCATTAGCAAGCCAGGGATTCAACCACAGCTTGAGAATGGCAGCTTGACTAGCTGATTGGCTTTCTAGAGCAGCTGCCCCCAACCTTTTGGGCACCAGGGACCGGTTCCCTAGAGATAGGTTTTCCCACAGATCAAAGGGGGCATGGTTTTCGTGTGCTGCCTGCATCCTGCAGGTGGGGCTTCGCTTGTTTGCACGGACCGATTTCTGGCATGTTGCGGACCATTGTTGGACCCCTGTTCTAGAGTCGTGTTTGTCCCACCAATGACAATCTTCTAGATGCAATTAATGATACAGGGCTAGGGAACAGGGAGGCCATTGCAATTATGCAACCAAAATGGGAATTTATACCTCTTTACATGTTGGACTCAAGGTAACTTCAGGCAGTGGGGCTAATAATGGGAACTGTTACATTGGAAGTACAAATTATGGATACTATAGAGATATAAATTCTTTAAAGCTGAAATGACAAAAGGATCAAAAAATGAATTAAATTCCTTGGCGCAAAGGGTAAACAGACAAATTATCTGCATTTGGACATTTTTAGGAAGGAAGGAAGGAAGGAAGGAAGGAAGGAAGGAAGGAAGGAAGGGAGGGAGGGAGGGAGGGAAGAAGGGAGAGAGAAAGGGAGGGAGGAAGTAAGTAAGTTATTGATCTGCCTACCTATATATTGTATACATCCACATGCTCATATACAGCTGTATACACAAATATCCCCCAATTTAAGCTATATTTTTGGTACTGGAATTTTGGAAAGTATGGGAATAATGCTTCGAGTAAATAACTATATTATTTCCTTTAGAATTCTTGCAAATGGCAACTATATGACTGTTGATAGCCAGAACATTAGGAACTGGTCATAAGAAATGACCACTCATTTAATGCTGTTGCAACTTTGAACAGTTGCTGAATGAGTGGTCCTTAATCAAGGACCCCCTGTATTTTAATAGACCATGGATCATGTATTCAAAACCATCCTGTCCATCTAGATAATGAATGCTGGGGAAGCTATCCTAATTTAAAATAGCAAAGCATTTAATTTATCTCTTGACTTATTCTTCAGTAAATCAGTAAGATGCTCTTCATGATTACAAGTACACTTATAATAATGAATGGGCAAAAAAAATGCATTACACAGAAATCTGATTTATTATATACATTTTAACATTTTTTTTCATTTTTAGATTGGCAATTAACCTTTGGTGTAGTAAGCATTCTCAGAAAATGAATGTGAGGTTGTTTCAGATGTGAATAATTCAGAATGAGTAAGTATGAATGTGCAGAAGATTCCCCATGAAAGACCTTAATCATCACGTGATTACTGTGACTGGCATTCTCAAACCTGGCCAGCCAATACAATAATTGCCAATCTATATATGGGTTATACTTTTTTTAAAAAAATCTCTATTTTTTATGGCTATGTTTGAGATTGCTGGCACGGGTAGTCCTTGACTTACCACCACAATTGAACCCAAAATTTCTGTTGTTAAGTGAGACATTTGTTTAGTGAGTTTTGCCATTTTATTAACTTTCTTGCCACAGTTGTTAAGTGAATCACTGCAGTTATGTGTTGTGATTGCTCACCAGCCAGTGGATCCGGCAGCTGGGTCTGAGGAATCAGAGGAGGAGGAGGGGCCTGGAGTGACATCAGCGTCAGATGGAGGCTCTGAGGAGCTCCAAGACTTACAGTCTGACAAGGAGCCTGGCCCCTCTACTCACGCTCAGGCTGAGACACAGCTGTGCTGGGAACCTGAGTTGGACAGTGATGAAGCACAGCTGGGAGATATCCAGGATCCACAAAAACACCGGCAAGAAAAGAGAGTAGAACAGAGGAATGCAATGGGGCAGCTCCAAAGGCAAAGGAGAAGGCATGAGGAAGCCACGCCTTGGCTGAATAATAAAAGGGAAGGTGTGGGAGGTGCTGGTTGCCGAAGGCAACAGTTCGTGTTGAGGATCGAGTTTTTGTGAACTGTGTTTGTTTCCCTTGGACATTGACTTAGGCCTGTGAATAATAAAAGGGGTTGTTTTTTCTTGCAGTTTCCTGCCTGCTTGTTGGAAGAGGGGTTTCTCCTTGTGAGCATAACAAGGACTCATGTAGGCTGGGACAGAACATTAAATTAGTAACACATTTGTTAAATAAATCTGGCTTCCCCCATTGACTTTGCTTGTCAGAAAGTCGCAGTAGGGAATCACATGACCCCAGGAAACTGGAAAAAGAGCCTCGGTGGAGCAGTGGGCTAATGCCTCCTTAAGTAACACCAGCTGCCTGCAATTAGTGCAGGTTCGAGTCCCACCAGGCTCAAGGTTGACTCAGCCTTCCATCCTTCCCAGGTAGGTAAAATGAGGACCCAGATTGTTGGGGGCAATTAAGCTGACTTTGTAATAATGCCGCTTGGGGTGTGTGTGAAAGCCCTAATAAGCAGGCATATACATAGAATGAAGGCTACTGCTAAGCTTGTAAGCCGCCCTGAGTCTTCGGAGAAGGGCGGGATATAAATGGAATTAAAATTAAAAAAAAATAAAAACTGTCAAAAGTATGAACTAGTTGCCAAGCATCTGAATTTTGATCACGCGATCACGGGGAAGCTGTAACAGTTGTAAGTGTGAAAAATGGTCATAAGTCATTTCTTTCAGTGCTTTTGTAACTTTGAGCAGTCACTAAATGAACTGTGGTAAGTCGAGGATTACCTGTAGTAAGAGAAGCAAAATGTCTTCAGAGAAAAACAAGAAAATCCAGTTGCTTCATAAAAAAGCATCTTTGGGACAACTATGACCTGGATGTCTGAGAAGCTCCATAGATATCTGGTTTCACCGTTGTTGTTTTAAAAAAACCTTTGTTACAATTTATGAAAATAAGTTATGCGTGAAACATTTCTAACAAATCTATCACAGAACTGAGAAGTTGGAAGGAACTTCTATTGCAATCCTCTGCCATGTGCTGGAAAACCAATTGCAGCTAGTATTCATTTACTGACTGTTGATTCATCAGCTGTTCAAAGTTACGATAGTGCTGAAAAAGGAGCTTTATAATCAGTCTCCAGATTTGCAACTTCCCCATATCATAGGATCATGATTCAGCCGCTTGACAACTGGTGCACATTTGTCATGGTTGCAGTATCTGTCGGTCATGTGATTGTCATTTGTGACTTTGACAGCTGGCTTTTGACAAGCTAAGTCAGTGGGGAAGCTGGCAGGAAATCACAAGTTGCAGTCACGTGACATTGTGTTCAGTGACCATTAGCGATTGCTGAATGGCCACAGCCAGAATTCACATTGTAACTTGAGCCTGATAATGTGATGTTTCACTTTATGACTGCGTTGCTTAGCAACAGAGATGCCAGTCCCAAATGCAGTTGGTAAGTGAGGACTATCATTCTGGAGAGGCAGCTCCCCCCCCCCTTTTATCTAGAAATGGAGAACCTGCAACCTCTATGAATAGGCTGTTGCAAATACATATTACATTGAGACAGCTGCTATTTGGACCCATCATTTCTGGTTTTAATTTCAGTGGCAATTAAAAGTACTTCCTGATTATTTTCCTTTTGATGTACCTGAGGGTATATTGTCTTCTCTTGATCTTCTTTTCACCAGACACAATATCCCATGTTCCTTCAGCCTGTTCTTATGGCGCAGGTCTTCAAGACCCTGTAAAATCTTTGTTACCTTTCTTGGAACCTATTTCTTCTGAAAATAATAAGACCGTAACATGTGCCCAGTATTCTAAGTATGGTCTCAGAATAGAGGACCATAAAGATTTCATCTGTCTTTGATATAATGCTTCTTTTAATGCAGCCCAGAACTTATCCTTTTAGCAACTATCACATACCGCTGGCTCATGTTCAGTTTGATCTCAAAGGCGACATTCAAGTCATTTGCTGATGTAGTGCTTCTAAACCATGAATCACCCAACTTGTACTGTATGTGTACCCTTCCATTTTCCCCCCCTTAAGTACAATACATTTCTTCCCATTGTCCTTCTCAGTTCAGTCTTCCAAACTGTGCAGAGCGGATTGAGCACCCAATTCGGTGTCATCTGCAAATTTGGTAGGAAGCCCATCAACCCCATTATTAATGTTGACTAATATAAAGACCAAAGATATCTACATGATTACAACTGTTGAAGTCAGTGCAGAACCACTAGTGCTGATTCTCTAAACATGGTCAGCCAGCCAGTGATGACCCAGCCTATGGAACTGCCACCCAAATCACTCTTTAACAGCTTGTCAATGAAAATGTCATGTGCACCTTGTCAAAAGCTGTGCTGAAATTGAGGTAAATTATATTCACAGCATCCCACTTGTCCTCTATGATAGTTATCTTGTCAAAGAAGGAGATGAGATTTATTTCAACTGACAAAGCCACGCTGACTCTTAGCAATCAGGACACTATCTTTATGATACTTATAAGTGGCCTGATTTATTATCTGCTCTTTCTAGCTATTGATGTGAGCTTACTGGTCAATAATTAGCTGGACCACATTGGCTTCTTCTTTGTTCAGAAAACATTCTTTTCTGGAAATAGTAGGAACCTGTCAAATTTCCAGTGAGGCTTTTATTGTACAGAACATTTTTATATAGGACGTGAATATCAAGTTATGATTACCAGGAACCGTATTGGAAATATGGTAGTATATAAAAATTCCAAATATACAGAGAGGGAGAGACACTATCCAAGGCTATTCCATAGAGATACTATTGAATACAATATGGTGTTAGATTTAAAACAAATGATACCACCAGACCCAAAAGTATCCAGGGTCAAATATGGGTTTCAGATTTTATATTCTAGTTTGAGATGTAATCTACATATAATCTACAGTAGAGGGCCAATTAGATATAGTGCTTAAGGCACCAAGCTAAAAACCTGGAGGCTGTGAATTCTAGTTCTGCTTTGGGCACAAAGCCAGTTGATGACCGTAGACCAGCCACTCTTTCTCAGCCCTAGGAAGAAGGCAATGGCAAACTACTTCTGAACTCTGAAAAAAATTGCAGAACAAGCAGAGAATCACCAGCAATTAACCCCAACTTGTGGATATGTATTCATGCACACAACCATACAGTGTCATCTTAATGTAATGTTTTTCCCTCTTTTTCTTTTTAATAATTTGAATTGAGTTAACCAGTTACCTTTAAATTAAAATTTAATAGGCATATATTTTGATTAGAAAATGGATATGAAATGTCCTATAGTATTATGAGATTTTAATGAGATATTAGAACATATTAGTTATATGATACTTCAGATTTGTTTGGCTGTCTGCTCATGTTTCACTGTTTATATTTTGTTTTTTTATTTAGATTGTATAATCTATAATCTTTTTAGTATTAAAACTCCTGTGTTTGCTTGTAACCTTCAATTGGGCAAAACAGTGCCTTATAAAGCAATCATTTTTGACACAAAGTATCTCAAATTACCTAACTTACAGAATGTCTCTAAAATGTGGGAACTATTTATTCCTATGGAATAGATGTACAGACAGACAATGGGATAGATGGCTGGATGGAGAAACAGATGTCTGGATGGACAGATGGATAGATAGAGAGTGAGAAAGATGGATGGGCAGATGGGCAGATTGGCAGGTGGATGGACACATGGTGAGTCAGTCCAACAGACAGATGGACAGACAAGCAGAGAGATGGAGAGACTCTCAGATGCACTGACCAATGGATTGACAAATGTAGAGACAGATGGAAAAACGGACCTCATCTTCTTCTGTCTTCTGTTCTTTTTCATATTTGTACAGATAAAAAATTATGTCATCATCAGTCATTTAGTCATGCCTGACCTTTGGCCAAAAACTACAAAAATCTGAAAAAAAGAAAAAAGATGCAGAAAAATAAAATAAAAAAGAAGTATATAAAAGAAAGAATAGAAGAAAAAAATAAGAACGTGATAAGAAACAGAAAAGAAATATAGAGATAACTTTCCCATTTATGTCAACAAGTATAGACTATTCTAACAGCTTTTCAGTTTTTCTTAAAATACAACAATCTCAGCATCCCACATCACATCCCTTATTTGTATCCAAATACTTAAAATCTCATTCAATCGTGGTCAGCAAAAGTCCATTAAAGTTATCAGTAATAAGAACATTGTTTTTAATTTTGATCAAATGAACTCACTTTATATTTATTCCCTATACTTTTAACAATCTTGATGTTTAAGCCTTTCAAATAATATCCTAAAACTTGATTCCTTTTCTTTTTTTTATTTGTCCCTTCTCACCAAGTCTTTAATTGGTTTCCTTTGTAAATCCAACATAGGAAACTTATCCATGTTACTCTTTTGCTTGTTATTTTTATATCCCCTTTAATTATTAAAACACTATTCTGTTTCATTGGTATAGCAAGTATTTAATCTTTTTCCAGACCATTCTTTTTTATTGAAAAGTTTTAGAATACATTTTAAAAACATAGACTCCCTCCCTCCCCCTCCCCCCCGACTTCCCAGAGCTGAATACAGGGTATTAACTTTTACAAACTTAAGCTAAAATATGCTAGCAAACTAAAAACAACACATTAAATTCTATTGTACTTTAACTCCCCTTAAAGATAACAATATCTAAATAATAATAGATAACTAATAATACATCATATAATACTAGTACTTATTCATAAGCTAAATGAAACTTTTTAGTCCCATATTTATTCTGAATATAGTCGATCCATCTTCCCCATTCCACAATATATCTCTGTTGCGATTGTTCCTTCAAATATGCTGAAATCTTTGCCATTTCCGCCAGGTTTGAAACTTTCAAAGTCCATTCTTCTATAGTCGGCAGTTCTTCCTTCTTCCAATATTGCGCTACCAAAAGTCTTGCTGCCGTAATTAAATTCAACATCAATTTAGTATCTATGACAGTACAATCTGTAATAATACCCCACAGAAATAACTGTGGAGAAAACCTTATCTTTTTCTTTAATATCTTCTGCATGTTCCACCAAATTTTAATCCAAAAAGCTTTAACTTTGTTACAAGTCCACTATATATGATAATACGTTGCATCATCACAACCACACCTCCAACATTTAGGCTGGCAATTCGGATACATACTTGCTACTTTTTTAGGATCTAAATGCCATCTATAAAACATTTTATAAAAATTCTCTCTTAAATTTTGAGCCTGTGTAAATTTTTCATTTCTAACCCAAATCTTTTCCCAGGTATCCATTGTTATAACCTCTTGAAAATTCTGGGTCCATTTTATCATACAATCTTTAACAAGTTCCGTTTCTGAATCTATTTCTATCAATGCATTATATATCCTTCTTATATGTGCTTGACCTTGATCTCTAATTTGTTTTACCAAATTTTCATCAGTTATCAAAATACCAACTTTCTGATCTTCCTTCCACCTAGCTTGTACCTGCCCATACTGGAACCAAATTTGTACTATTTTCCTTTCTTTTAAAATATTATATGGCTTTAATTGCCATACATTCCTTTCCATCCTAAGAATTTCTTTATATGTAGTCATATCGTGTTTAAATCCCACATTTATATTTTCTATTGCATGTTTAGGTATTGCTGAAATTGGTATTTTATAATTTAACTTATATCGATATTTTTTCCAAACTCACAACAGAGCATACCTTAATATATGTGTCTTAAAAACATTATCCACCTTCTTGTCATACAATAAATATGTATGCCAACCAAATAATAAATCACAACCCTCAATATTCAATAATCTCCCTTGTGTTAAATTAAACCAATCACTAATTGATGATAAAGCAGCAGCCTCATAATATAATTTAAGATTGGGCATTTTAAGACCACCTCTTTCACGTACATCTTGCATTATCTTAAATTTAACTCTTGGTCTTTTCCCTGCCCAAACAAATTTATTAATACCTTTCTGCCATTCCTCCAAGTTGAATCTTTTTTAAGTATAGGTATCATTTGAAACAAAAATAAAAATTTTGGCAAAACATTCATTTTCACTGCTGCAATTCTTCCCAATAAAGACAATTGTAATTTTTCCCAACTATCTAACTCTTTTTGTATTTTTAACCATAACGGTTCATAATCATTTTTATATAATTTCACATTCGAAGCTGAAAGATATACCCCCAAATATTTAATCTTTTTAACTATTTCAAATCCAGTTAGTTCTTCTAAAACAACCTTTTGTTCTTTAGTCATATTTTTAGACAATATTTTAGTTTTTTGCGTATTTATCTTAAATCCAGAAACTTTTCCATAAAGCAATATTATCTCCATCAAATCTACAACTGAATAAGTTGGTTGACTTAATGTAATAACCAAGTCATCCGCAAATGCTCTCAATCTATAATCTTGATCTCTTATTTTAATTTTTCCAGACCATTCTTGTGATCTGTCATTTTTAAATCAGAGCTATTCTATCTTATCCAGTAGAACTTGTTTCTCCTTCTTAGTGGAACTTTATTTTAAAGGTTTAAACATCTGCTAAAGTTTACAAACATAGGTGTCCATTTCCCACCCCATTTTTCCCTACCTGGAAACATTATGGAAACTCATTATAAAAAGGTGCAGTTCAATTAGTATCCAAGTCACAGTAATAAAAGTTTGAAGAAAGAGCTTGGATATTGCTTCTTACTAAGAATTATAACTTTGTAGGCATGTTATTTTTCATCTCTCTCTCTCCCTCCCTCCCTCCCTCCCTCCCCCCCCTCTCTCTCTCTCGTCCCCTGGAATAACAAATTTAGATATAAAATCATTTAAAAGTAACCAATTTATGTAAGTGGCTTATGAATTGCTCACTCAGAAGTAATCAGAAGTGCAGACTAAGGAAGTTAGTTCATGTTGAGATTTTGTTTCTTGGTGATCTCTGCTTTGTAAATCCTAGCCTTTTCCTACAGGCATACATTTTGCCACCTTGTGCTGCAAGTATTTTGAAGTCAGTTATGTAAAAGCCTGCAGAGAAAAAGAGACATTTCATAGGGCTTTAACAACACTTAAGGAGAAAAAAAAACTAACCAATTACTTCACATTTTTATTATGCAAACTGTGTGCTGCTTTGAATGAAAGAGAATGTCAAGAGAATTCAGGAATGTAAAAACATAAACAGTATTTGACAGGGGAAAGGTATTGTTATTATTTCACTTCTTCCCCTTAGCTGGTGCCAGCATCTGACAAATCTTGTCTGGCCTCAGAAGCTCAGCAGAGCTAGATTTGGTTAATACTTGAATGGGACATTACTATTTATTTATTAAAATTTGAAAAAGGTACCAAGAGTCTAAAGTAGATTGGGAAATGGAAAAAAAAATTCCAGAAGGCAAGCCACTCTTGTATGGTTGTCAAGAAAATTGCACAAGCCTATCCATAAATTCACCAGAAGTCAAGCTCAGTTAAAAAAAAAATCTCCTCCATTTTATACTCTTGTAATGAAAAAAAAATTCAATACTGCTAATGGGAAATAAGGTGTGGCTGGAAAATGAAATTCAGAGAGCAGAAGGGAGCTAAAGGCTATGGTGTGCTTCTAAAATTGCTTGCTTCCAGCTCAGAAATGAAATTAGAATAGGGTTGAGAGAATTTTGGACTGCTCATAAGCACAAACTGGACCAGATTCTCTCAATCTGGTGCCTTCCCAAAAAATTCTGGAATACTACTTCTCATGAGTATAATCTTTTCAACAAGGCTGATGCTAATGATAATAATTTGGGGAGTATATGAGCCCTGGTGGTGTAGTAGTTAAAAATGCAGTATTGCTGACAAACTCTGCTCACAGTCTGGAGTTCAGTTCTGATGAGGCTCAAGGTTTACTCAGACTTCCATCCATCCAAGGTCGGTAAAATGAAGACACAGATTGTTGGGCGCAATATGTAAACAAGGCTTACATTGCAAATACCCAGAGAGCGCTGTAAAGTGCTTTGGGATGGTATATAAGCCTAAATGCTATAGCTGTATGAATTGTAGAATAAATATCTTCAGGGTATCAGGTAAGGAAGGCTGTCTGAGATGGCGAACCTTTACCCATGAAAGATTACACAATCTTTGGAGCTATGCAGCTGCAACCAGATGGCCAACAGTGCAAAGGAGCATCTTCTAAACATTCTGAACAGTCAAAGGTTAACTGTCCACCTTTACAAGCATTGTCTTTCAAATTATTTCCTTAATATTTTCTTGCTTTTCACTCCCCTGTGTCTTGCTTTCAAGTTTATTTATTTATTTGAGGGGATGTTATTCTGAACAGTCACAAGTTAGTTGTCCACCTTTATAAGCCCATTGCTTTCAAATTATTTCCTTAATATTTTCTTGATTTTCATTCCCCTGCGTCTTGCTTTCAAGTTTATTTATTTATTTAGGGGATGGCATCTATAGAGGTCATACAATCACTGATATACTAATTTAGTTTAAATATATTTGTCTATATAAGTTATGTGGACAAATACAGGTAGTCCTCAACTTACGACCACATTTGAGCCCAAAATTTATGTTTCTAAGTGAGAAATTTGTAAAATACGTTTTGCCCCATTTTCTTACCACACTTGTTAAGTGAATCACTGCAGTTGTTAAATTAGTAACACGGTTGTTAAATGAATCTGGTTTCCCCTTGACATTGCTTGTCAGAAGGTCACAAAAGGGGATCACATGACCCCAAGATCACACCGAGACCATCATAAATACGATTCAGTTGTCAAGCATCCAAATGTAAATCACATGATCATGGGGATGCTGCAGTTCGTCACAAGTGTGAAAAATGGTCATAAGACACTTTTTTCAGTGCCATGGAAACATCGAATGGAACTCAGCAAACTATTGTTAACTCGATGACAACCTGTACAATAGGAGATAAAATATTAAATTAAGATAACACCATAATAAAATCACTATTATGTCCTGTAATTATCACAATATGGAGCCATAGAATTGCAATGGGAGTAGATGTTATAATTTATAATTTACTTTCAAGTGAATGGAGCACATAAGTATAGTTTCTTCTTGTTTACTGTGTTGTATATTTTTCCCCCAACTGTTTCTCTCCTACTTTCAACCTCTTCTATCTATTATTTATTACTTTATGCATCCCAGACTTCAGCAGTTTCTAGGAAAACTTCCCCAAATGTCAGCATATAAAGAAGGTTAATTTGAAATGGGAGGCTTAAGAAAGCGATACTTGTTTGACAAGCAGTCACACATCTATTTCATGTATGAGAGGAAAAAGAGAGAGGATGATTTAAGATTACAGTCCAGAAAGGCAGCAGAGAATAAAGTAAAAGAAAAGCAAGCCAAAGAAAAGCAATCAACTAAATTTGGGGGGGGGGAGAAGGGGGCAGGTAGTCAGGCTGAGAAGTTATATAAATTTGTTTTCTTTCTTTCTTTCTTTCTTTCTTTCTTTCTTTCTTTCTTTCTTTCTTTCTTTCTTTCTTTCTTTCTTTCGTTCAACAGCTTTAACAAATTTTGCCTCTAGAATGCCAGAAAAATAGCAACTGTAGCAAATTAGAAATGAAATATGGAAGCAGAGAGAAGCCAAATGTTTCAGCCAAGAACTAGCCATTCTTGCAAATGAAGATGGGCTGTATAGTAATAATATCTGTTAATTTTATCCTTTTCATAGCTGGACAGGAAATATAATTGTCTACTAGATACATAGTATGCCTTCACTACAGTGCCAACATAAATTATTGGTCCCCAGTGTCTTATTTAGGATGGGAAGCAAGTTGATGCAAATAAGAACTTTATCTCATTCAGAATAGAATAGAATAGAATAGAATAGAATAGAATAGAATAGAATAGAATAGAATAGAATAGAATAGAATAGAATAGAATTAGACCAGACCACACAACACAACATAGCACAATACAATACAATACAATACAGGATATAAGAGAACAGAATAGAAATAGAGTAGAGTAGAGTAGAGTAGAGTAGAGTAGAATAGATGTAGTACAGTGTAGCATAGAATAGAATAGTGTAGATTAGTGTAGCGTAGCATAGTGTAGTGTAGTTTAGCGTAGCGTAGCATAGCATAGCATAGCATAGAATACTTTATTTGGCCAAATGTGATTAGACACACAAGGAATTTTGTAGATGATATAAGATTTTTGGTTTGAATTAACAACATGTGGGAATTGAAGCTGTCTTCCTACTGAACCCCATTTCTTCATCCTAGTTCAGTTAATAAACATTTTGAGTGTCTCTCTCTGTGGAAAAAAATCATGCCCATGATAAATATACGGAGACTTATCAGGTTCCAAAACCAAGAAAGACATGCTGAATTTCTTCTAAGCAGTTTCCTTTATTGTTCCTCACCGAAAGACAGAATCTTGCCAAACTAAAGCAAACTACTTGCATCATTAAAAATATACTGTGAGAGCCTCTAGGGAGGGATTGTCTTGACCCTCTTCCTCTAAACCTCTAAATTTTGCTGCCTCTTGTTCTGGAATGTAGTTCTTTTCTCCTGAGAACCTGAACTACATTCCACCACAATACTGTTACATCTAGTTCAACCCTAAGACTTCTCCAAAAGAAGAAAATGACATTCAGAGCACAGTTCTCAAGATTTTCAGTTTGCTTTGGTAATTATTGACAATTAGTTAGTAATGAAGATAACATAGAGGTCTTCAAACGGGGCCCTTTTATGACTTGTGGACTTCAACTCCCAGAATTCCTCAGCCAGGCACGCTGGCTGAGGAATTCTGGGAGTTGAAGTCCACAAGTCATAAAAGGGCCAAGTTTGAAGACCCCTGACATAGAGTCATTAGTCACATAGCTGTGGCAATTTCCAAATTTACTCCCAAATATCATTTTGGGGGCGGGTAGCTTTAATTAAATGTTAGCATTACTGGCTAGTCCTAACACAAATTAAGCTTCTTAGCTTAACTGTCATGTCTATTGGATTTCAACAGCTAAATACATTGTTATTGCTGGTAAAGTATTATGATGGTCTTAAAAGGTCTGCAATTTTCTACATTTACTTTTCTATTTTCCACCCTGGACTTCTTGAGTAAACAGCATTAACCCAGGTCATGATGATAGATAACATCGCTGCTTGGGCTTGATGTGGGAGCATTTTGAAAGCAGAACACTGGAAATGCAATTCTTAGCTCTAGTTGTTTTTGATGGAAGCTGACAAGTTGTGTTTTTTTTTTTAGAACAATAGCTTTTCTGATAGAAAGAAAATAATTGCTTTGCCAGTTCTAATTTGGATAAACAGATTCAAGTCTGGGAAGATAAAGAGTTGCATCCAGTCTTAATCATTCCTAGACTTAACTCTTTTAAACTATTGAAATTTTGACCAGGTATAACAAAGGAAAGTCCCATGGATTTCTAATTGCCTGCATTCAGAGTCATGGATCCAATTAAACCAGGTCTACAATCGTCCCAGCAATTCTTGATATAACCAAATATTTAGCAAACAAAATACCTGAGTTTTTAATTTATTTTTTTAAAAAAATCATTTCAGGTGAAAACTCTACCCTTTTGACATCAGGTTTTGACGTTCCATTTCTCTTTCAGCAATCTAGTTCTGTTTTTGATTGTACATGATGTGTTAGTTTAGTGTGCTTCAGCCCCAGAGACACCCACAATGTTATTAGGAAACATATGATGGATGTCAAAATTCTAGCACTCAGAAGATAAGCTAGGAATGCTTTGTGATTCAACCTCTGCTGCAGCTGCTGTACAAGCAAGAGCCTTGGCCTTTTCAAGACCTCTGTCTCTTCTCATGCTGAACAATGGGTGGCTTTATTAAATAAAATGGGCACCAATTGTTGGATCGGCCCTCGACAACTAAAGTGGCAATTTTATGAAGAGCTGTGGAAGTTAGAACCATGGGAAACATCCTTCCTTCTCTGCTCTTTTTCAGCTGGTGATATCATGTCATCTTGACAGTCTTTTGTCATATTTAATTCATTGTTTCATGGACAGGTCATGGATACAAAGGCATTTTTTTCCAAAGCTATATTGTCCATCTATTTTGCTGATTATGGTCAAAGAGGTATCTTGTGGGTCTTCCCAGTGTGATCTAGGAAGTCATGCTCAGCCTTTGACTTGAACACTCAGTTATTATGCTCTTGGTTCTATAATATGGCTCAATATTTGCATTTAAACATGGGAAAATTTCTTTGGAGATGAAACCATTGTCACAGAGAAAGGTACTTTTCAGCACTTTGCTTGTTCAGATGCCATAGTGAAGTCAGTTGGATATTGGGTATGTCTAGTTTAATGAAAATAAGGGATGGGGTGACACAATAGAAGCGTTCCAATATTTAAGGGGCTGCCCCAAAGAAGAGGAGGTCAAGCTATTTCCCAAAACACCTGAAGGCAAGACAAGAAGCAATAGATGGAAACTAAGCAAGGAAAGAAGCAATCTAGAACTAAGGAGAAATTTTCTGACAGAAGAATTAATCAGTGGAACGACTTGCCTCCAGACGTTGTGGGTGCTCTAACACTGGAGGGTTTTAAGAGACTGGACAACCATCTGTCTGAAATGGTATAGGGTCTCCTGCCTGAGCAATAGGTTGGACTAGAAGACTTCCAAGGTCCCTTCCAACTCTGTTATTCTGGACTTCATGGTTTCATAAAATTATGCCCCATTAAATTCAGTAGGATTTACTGAACTGTAAACATCTGTTGGGGACGCGGTGGCTCAGTGGGTTAGGACGCTGAGCTTGTCGATCAGAAGGTCAGCAGTTTGGTGGGTCAAATCCCTAGTGCCGCATAGCAGAGTGAGCGCCTGTTACTCATCCCAGCTTCTGCCAACCTAGCAGTTCGAAAGCATGTAAAAATGCAAGTAGAAAAATAGGGACCACTACAGTGGGAAGGTAACAGCGTTCTGTGCGCCTTTGGCGTCTAGTCATTCTGGCCACATGACCACGGAGACGTCCTTGGACAAGTGTTGGCTCTTCAGCTTTGAAACAGAGATGAGCACCGGCCCCTAGAGTCGGAAACGACTAGCACACATCTGCGGGGGAAACTTTACCTTTACCTTTAAACATCTGTAGCTTTGCATTATGGGTTGGAATCTCACATTCAACTTATCTTAGTTTTCAAAACTAAGCCATCTTAAACAGAAACTCCATCTATCATGCACTAGATTTCACATATTATTTTTAAATCACAGCAGCAAACCAGAGGGAGCCTGAGAAGACAGGCATGTTATGTATGCAGTATTTGTCTAGTCAGCATTCTAAATTATTCAAGCGTTTAGGAACAATTGTTTTGTTTGCCAGAATTATTTCTCACCTTTCCTCCAGGGATTTAACATCTTTTTTTTTTGCAGTTTCCCCATATAACGAGTATCCTGCGAGACAGGCAGGGCTCCAAATATTCCCATAACTCTTCACTATCTTCCTCCAAAATATAGCTTTCATCTCATTTTGTCTCAGGGTGGATATAGCTGTAGATGTCAGTTACTTAATATTGAGAATTGCCTTTTTTAGTGGGAAATTGAAATACCCTAGCATTTTGATGTGGCATAATAGAATGGCTGAGTCCATTGTCCATAAAAAGCTGGTGGTCTTAAACCTCCTGTCCCAAATGTTTTCTGGGTCTTCACATGCCAGTTATCTCAGTGTAATGACTTTATGAACAGAGTAAGAGAATTGGAAGGAACCTTGGAGGTCTTCTAGTCCTAGCTTGGAGTCTTGGACCTTGGAGGTCTTCTAGTCCTAGCTCAAGCAGGAGACCCTATGCCATTTCAGACAAGTGGTTGTCCAATCTCTTCTTAAAAACCTCCATTGATGGAGCACCCACAACTTCAAAAGGAAAGCCGTTCCACTAATTATTGTTCTAACGGTCAAGAAATTTTTCATTTCTAGGTTGGTTCTCTAATTCCTGTTGCCAGCACCTGTCTTCCAGAAGGCACTTCATCTAGCATCCTGCTGCCTTCTTGGCAATTAAAAAGTGAAAATACGCATGCACGTATCTCACACACTCTCTCACACACAGAGTGTAACCTCCTGGTTATGCAAGTTAAATGTATGCAGGTGTTAGAGGATTCAGCCCTGCTGTTGTTTTCCCAGCCCATGGCAGGTAAACTAATATCACAAGAGAAAAACAAAATAAAACTTTATTATTAAAAGATGAATCACTCATTGCTATCTTTGTTAGGTGAGATAAACGTTCATCCATATAAAGCTCTAAGCAAAGCACCAGATGGCACTGATCTACTATAACCAGACGACCGTAGGTTTCCTGATTATTTGTAGAGAGTGTGCTGGTTGATGTGGAAATTAGATCTTGCACTACTCCATCAATACAATGAATCACTTGTCCCTCTTTGAGAAGTTTCTTCAATGCTTAAGATGAGAGGAGAAAGCTCTAGAGTGGAATAAGATAACCGTTTTCATCTATATGCCCAAAGGACATGTTGATTACCTCCAATTATTCTTTGAGGGAGAGAGAATCTTGCAAAGTAATTATATGTCTCTTGCTTGGTGGCCCCCAAGAGATCTTCTGACAGATAAGGTGCCAATTATATTGATGGATCAGCTTCTGAACTCTGCAACAGCCAATCTTATGCTGTCTCACAGATCCCTGCCAGGCTGTGTTTTTTTTTTTTTTGGAAAGTTGAGGGGAGGTGAGTCTTGTACCCTAAGTGATAGGACAAAACAAAATGGAAAAGTTTCTTTTCCTAATCCACTACAAGGGAAAATTGGATTTCGTCTATTTCCAATTAACAAACTCTTTGAAGGAAAGAAATTTTTGAAACAAAGGCTTCTGTTTGCGAGCTGAGATTGACATATGGTTATAGTAGCAATCTTGGGCTTGCCCAATTCAATATTGAAGGAAGTCTCTGTGTCTTTTGGAGTTGGACTGAAATATTTAATGGGCAGCATTTATCCCAAATCATAGCTAGGCATTTGGGAAAAATGATGTCAGTTGTGATTCTCAGTCAAGAACATACAAAACAAGAGCTGTAACTTATGTTCACTCAAGGGAGCTTACTTTAAACAATAACAAAGAGAAGCATTGCAAATACGGTGAACTTCTGTTAATGTTGAATCCAGGGTAAAACTCCTACTTCATAGCTTTGTTGCACACCTTTATTGGATATTTCCATCTTCAGAAGATTTTCATAGGATGTGGAATGTGATTAAGTAAAGATAAAAGGTTCAACATTCTTCACCAGCATGATTTCCATTCAGCTATGTTTTAGGGTGACTTTGAATCCAGGTGGAGTTTGTGGGCCCTGAACCAAACAACTAAGGTCTGCACTCTTCCCACATAATTCTTATAATTCTCACGCAACCCTCAAAGAAATAGGAACTGTAATGAGGATCTTTTTCAAGACCCAGTTTGGTGTAATGGTTGGAGTCTGAGTTTTAGTCCTGCCTTAGGCATGAAGTCAACTGGGTGACCTTGGGTAAGTCACTGTTTCTCAGCCTTAGGAAGACAGCAAGGGCAAACTCTTCCTGGAAAAGTTGCTAAGAAAACAATGTAGACTTGTCTCGTAGCTACCAGGAATCAAGAAGAACTGTAAGATAACAAACAAAACAAATGAGAACCCTGGGGATTGCTTAATTGCTTCCACCCACGCTGATCAATGCAGCATCTACAATACAGGATTAAACTATCATGTCATTGAAAGATAGCTATTCAGCCTTTGCTTAAATATCTCTAGAGTAGTTGAGCCTACCATCCTCCTTGGTATATTTTCCAGGATGTATGGATATAACTTTATGTCCCTAATACCAGAAAATATATTTTATGAGGAAATTAATAGCTAGGTTCATACATCACATTCTTCTATAATGTGGTTAACTATGGTTTGCCAACCCATTACTGAGTAATAAGCCACAAGCAACACAAATGATATAATGGTTTAATGCAATGTGTCAACTGAGCTGAAGTCTGAAAGATCTCTTTATTAACTGTAAGAATTTCTGTAAGTTTGATAAAGATCTGTGGTAAATAGGGCTACCACATCCACATTGCAAAAGTATGGATGAAAACTAGAGATTAGAAAAGGACAGCAAATTCATTTAGAGACCATCAGATTATTGAAGCCAGGTATGCCCATTTTTCCTTTTTGCTAAAAGCACTCTCATGGTAGCACCAAGATACTATATGATTTATTCCCCCCCCAAGGCTAAAGAATTGATTTTGATTCATGTTCAATTTAAAATAATGATTTTAAATAGCTGGTGTACAGAATGAGAAGTGAACAGATAGAGCCACAAGCCTGAACAAAAAGAAAGATGGTCATGTTGGTGGAATTGAACATATTTAAAAACCTATAAGAGATTGAACTAGATGAGCTAAAAACTGGGAGATTGTGAATTCTAGTCTAGGTGTGAAAGGTGGTTGGGTGGCTTTGAGCCAGTTACTCTCTCTTAGCTCAAAGAAGAAGGTAAGATACCAAGACAACTGCAAGGACTTCTCAGGGAGATCAGATCAGATTCTGCATATGCAAAGAATGGATTCAAATGCTGGACACAGTTTAGCATGTTGTATGAATTCATTCCCTGAAGTTGATAAACTTTAATAATAATCTCTTTTGTGATCCCTGAGCTGATTCCAGAGTGTGAAGTATTAAATTACATCTGACAGGAAGTATATGTTGCAAGTTCCATCAATGGGAAATTTTGTCAGCCAGGAGCTAGGAAGAAATGGCCTCTGGAAATGTACAGCAATATAAAATATTCTTGGAAAACAGATTACCTTGAAAAGAACTGCAGTGTGGAATTTGATCTAGACCCACTTCTGGTCCCTTTCATAAATCTCCTGTTGCAGATTATGAACTCAGACTCTCTTCCCACCTCAAGTGTGAACAAATTCTTAATATGGATGTGCCAAATTGCATCATTGCCACAAGATGGGCTAGGAAAGAGAGATTAATACAGTCCTGAACCTTATGACATGTCACTTAGTTGGTTTAAAGAAGGGGCAAAAGAGTCCTCCAAGAGATTGTCTTTTTATAACATGAATTTATAAGATATGACAGCAGCGCATTCCAAAATTGAATTAATAAATCATTCACGGCTCTGTCTGGAATAGCTAATACATTTTTTTGTGCCCCAGTGGAGGGGAAAACGCCCCACTTGACATAGCTTTATGACACCTTATGCCTAAACAGAATTAATGATTAGGCATTCTAACCTTATTTACTGCAGCAATGTAGGCAGTCTTGGAGAAAGATAAGATAAAAACCAGAAAGGGAATAAACCCTCTTAAAACTCAGGGGGGTTTGGGTATCTCAGAATAGCATTAGTGATCCACAGCAGTCTATGCACAGCAGGAGAATAGATTCAACAGAGAGAGAGAGAGAGAGAGAGAGAGAGAGAGAGAGAGAGAGAGAGAGAGAGAGAGAGAGAGAGAGAGAGAGAGAGAGAGAGAGAGAGAGAGAGAGAGGGCGTTGTATACGGCAATTTCAGAACCCCTGCAAATTCACATTCCTTCGTATCTTCATCTCAATGCTCCAAATCTCCAAAGGCAAGGAAGAAAGATGTTGCTAGAAAAATCTCTTTCAAATCACAAGCATCTGATTGTTTGGTTTGAGCACAGGGCCATAGGTTGACTGGATATAGTCTGTCATCTGGATGACTAATATACTCCATCTTTTCATTTGCAACATTAAAGAAGGATATTCTACTGAAAATACAAACATTTGGGCCAAACATTAGCATTTATAGTTACTCAATACCAAATTAGCCTCAGCTCCAGGTGTTTGTGGGTCCTCTTTTCCTGACCAGGTCTAGCATCTGGCTATTGCTTTTCTATTGGTTTGCTTTCTCCTTTGGTGCACCATTCATTCTGCTGGATGGAACCAATATGACCAATGGGTATTGCTTCTTCTCTTGAGAAGGAGAGAGTAGGCTAGCAACAACATGGAGAAGGAGAAGCAATCAATCAATCAGCAATTTTACGGTAAGTAAATGTCTATGGAGATTCTCAATCATCCATTGGGCCCTCCGCTGACAGGTGCCCAAAGGTGCCAATCTCTGCAAATGAGAAACCCTTCTCATCCTAGCTAAGATTTTCCTCTACTTTGGAATAGCCATGGATACATTTGGAAGACTTGAAAGACCAGGTTAGGGACAGATCACCACGGACAAAATCTATTTAAGTGACAGCTATGAGCTGACACCCACTTTATGGCACATAGCCAGCCAAAGAACCAATCCTATGTCATTGATTGGAAGAGGTTCCCCTTCAGATGCTGTATCAATGATCATGGCATTTCAAAGGCTATGATCGAGGCCATTTTTCATAATTTATTCCAATGTAACTTTGATCATAAGTAGAAAGAAGGGCTGGGGAATTCTGGAAGCTAAGATCCACACATATCTTCAAGTTGGCAAGGTTGACAAACACCGCTCTGGAGAGAAACCTGATGATTTCCATCTGCTACTGATTTTTGAGTAGGATGTATATATTGGATATCAGGCATCCAGTCTTGTTTTTTTTAAAAAAAGGACCATTCTCATTCTTTGGATTCCTGTGGTGTTTCCGTGGAAAATTAAGCAGCAGGATATATCAGGTATGTTTCTGTATGTGTATTTCAAATTTTAGTGGTCCTCCTGCTGTGTGCCTTAAAATTGGATTCCCCCCCACCTCTGCTGTTATATAAATTATTCTTACGCTTAATTTGCTATCAAATTCATTTAATTTGCTTTTTAGACATTTATATTATCTAAATCTTCTGATGTTTGTTTCTTCTTATAAGTTCCAATTGTTTAATCAATTTGTCTGCTAATACAATGCTTCAAAAAAAATGGTGGTGTTTATACAGGGTTCCAATTCAAATGGCTTAATTGATTTCTGAGACTTTCTGCATCATCAGAAAAGTAAGCACTTCTTACATTTGGTTTAAACTTTGTTTAATTAATGGACAATTATTTTATTTCATTTCAGACCTTTATGCCTTTATGCTTTATCACATGGGCAAAATTTTGGTCTCATTTTTCTACATTGTCACCAATACATCCCAGCCGTTAAGGTTGTATGTGTGTGTGTGTGTGTGTGTGTTGAAAAATACAAAATGCTAATAAACTTAATATATTTCCCTCCAATGGATTTTGCCTGATTTGGCCACTTTCACATTCCAAGAACTTTTCATTAGTTCATACCCCTGACCTGTTCTCAATTCTTCTGAAAGCAGCATCACTTTATGAATGACTCAGATATTACCAAAACTATCATTTCTTTGTTTGATTTGAATTGTAGAAATAAATCACAGTATCTGTACGGGGTTAAATGTTTGGCTTCTAAAATTATTATTATTATTATTATTATTAAAAAATCAGGGTTAAATTTGCTCTTTCTCCTCTGCTTCCATAAGAATTGTCTTAGTATTCTCTAGATCTAGTACAAGAACCTTCTGTATATATTAACAAACTATTTGAACATGCTCGTGCTGTATAAAATAATTGCAATGATAAAACCTGAAGCTCCCTAAATATACCCTACCATCGACGTATCCTCATGAGACTGTATTAAGCTGCAATTGTTGAGATGGTATGCTTTGAAAAACAGCATATTTATAGATAATGAGATGAAGTCTGCAAATGGTAAACTGGCTGCTATTGACAAGTTCAGTTCTAGAAATCATGTCAGGCTATTCTTGATAAGCACATCTCCTAAGAAATGCTAGACTTTCCCTGTTTTTAGCATACAAGCCTTCATCACGAAGCCAGAATGTTGTCTGATATAAAGATACCGTACTGTACATAAATGTACTGCAATTATGGAATAGAGTTTGGAGCAAAAATAAATCCAGACCTGTCAAAATATCAGCACATTGATAATGGGAAGAACAGCTATCACTTTTCTTCAAAAGGTGGTTTCAGGCCCATTAGCATGGAACTCTCCTTGCTCATTTCTTTTCCTAGATTTTATTGATGGGGGGAAAAAAAGCATGATCACTTGGTGGTTTTAAGACCCTGGATTGGAGACCGTGTTTGAGGCTCAAGTGCTACCATAGGGCAGGGTTATAGGTCGGATATAAAACACACCTCCATGCTATGGAAAACCCCAGAAATAAGGATTTTTCAAGTTAGCCAAGAGGCTCAATGCTAGATTTCATTTCAGCTGTCCTTAATCCCCTCCTTCCTCCAATGGGGGAATATGTTGGGTTGAGACGTGCTGTAAGTTAAATGGTTGGGTGCTGTCTCCCTTAAATGCTACTCAGCTCCTAAAATGTCCCCTTTTCTTTCTTTTTTTCTCCTGGGTCAGGAGAATCATACCTTCAACCTGCGAGAAGAACCTCATTGTAGACCCTTGTGTAAAGCCATACTATAACTGCTAAGTTATTAACTTCCTGGGGAGAGCCTAAACCTATTGCCAGTCTCATGTGTTTGCCATGATTTCATGTCCATACTTCACAACTAGGGTACCTTTTCTCCCAGGGGAAACTAGGATGTAAGAGAAGAAACAGAGAATGGTGAATAAATGAATCACCCGCACTTTTACATCTGGAGGAATGCTAGACAGTTGCAAGTCACAAACAGCGGTAGCCGCATGCAAGAACCTCTGTGCAATGTTAATTACCAATGCACAGTTAATAAGCACCTAAAAGTTACCCTTCGGCATAAATTAAAGCATCACTGTTTGATAAACTACACGTTTAGCAATCAATACAAAGCTCTAATTTTCTCCCCCTAATGCATCCAATGACAGCTTCCCAATGTCCTCAGTGCACCATACAGAGAAGATAATAAATTGCCACAGTGTCATCTTTGCACTTCTTGGCATTACAGTGTTTACACACACACGTACACACACACTGTATAAAATCTTGCATAGAGATAGCTTAGTGTGGCTAATATGGATGTGGATTGGATTTATATATCAATTGTTACCCAAAATTGGAAATGTAGATGAATTACTCTTGCCTTGTTCCCTCTAACAAGCTGTGGCACTTAATTTTAAATAGTGTATTTTTTTAAAAAAAAGTAGTTTAATACTGAACAGAGATCAGAAACAAATGGCTACCAAGCTCCATGATTATCCTAAGCAAGTAGGGAGCAATTCAAAAAAAGTAGAACCGATTTTGTTCATCACAGTTTAAGGTTCATATATTAAGGTAAGCTAATGTCAAAATCTTGTAGGGGGAAATATGAAATGTTATGTTTGTACTTTCTAAACAAACATGGTATTAGAAAGCTCTCTTTTCTTCTGCTACAGTTTAAGTTGTTTTATTATGCCCAAATTCGCTCTGCAGAGCTGTAGAATATTAATTGCTGGGAGGAAGTTCAAGATTTCTCCCACTAGGAATTCTTCTGAGAATTTAGTTGGAACCCTATCTATGGCCATCAGGAAAACTTAACAACATTTTCCCCTTGTGATGGTCTTGATTTAGATGTCCTTCACCCATGTGGACAATTTGTGAAAAAGAAAATGTCAAAATGACAGAGCTATAAGGACATACTGTTTGGCATACTGTTTCTTGAACTGCAGTTCCAAACAAGAAGGTTTAAGTGCCGAGAGACAAATATTTTTTAAAAACAATGAAACAAAGCAGCAACTATCTGGAACAAAAGAAGGCAATATAATAAATTTCTGATATGCCTTTGGTTGGGTACCTGTCGTTTGATTTATAGAATCTTAATTGTCAAGTTTCCTCCTCTTTGATAAAAATAACTCTGGCAACGGCATCCTTGCGACTGGAGTAATCATAATGTAGAAATCCATTTATCGCTGACTATGTGGCCAGGCATGAAGCCTCCCTGGGATAACTATCTAGGCTTTGAAGTGGAAATGAGAGGCACTTTTCCTTGTACATCAGAGCTGGTTTATTGACAGACTGGAGTTTGCCAAGTGGTTTTTCTGAATATCCCACTGTCTTCTAGTCTATGCCTTGTTAAAAATCTGGTTTTCTCTTCCCATGCCTGTAACAGCAAGAACTCAATAACAAAGTTAGCAGAAAGAATCTTGGTTGGACCCACGCTGGATGATGGCTATGATGCAAAGAAATGGAATGGATTGCCTGTAGTCATTATAAAATAAATATAGACTGGACAGCCACCTGTCTGAAATGGTATAGGTCTCCTGCATGAGTGGGGAGTTGGACTAGAAGACCTCCAAGGTCCCTTCCAACTCTATTCTGATTGATTGATTGAGTTAGTGCAAAGCATCATAGAAAGTGCCCTGAACCGCTCAGGACACTAAAGCATACAAAAGAATGAAGAAGAAAAAAGGTAAATTTTTTCCCGATACTCCCATGTAACACCTCTTCTCCGCGAGCTGCATTGGCTTCCAGTTGCCCTCTGGGTGAGATTCAAGGTGCTGGTGATGACCTATAAAGCCCTAAATGGCATGGGCCCAGATTATCTTAGGGAGCACCTGCCGCCAGCATCAACTTCCCATCATCCTGTGCGCTCCCACAGGGAGGGCCTCCTTAGGGTGCCGCCGGTCAGGGAGTGCCGGCGGGTGATCCCCAGAGGGAGGGCATTCTCTGTGGGCGCTCCTGCCCTATGGAATGATCTGCCTGTGGAACTCCGGACCGCCCTCGACCTTCGTTCATTTTGCCGGGACCTGAAAACCTGGTTCTTTGATCTATCTGGCCTGGACTGAGGGGTTTTAAGTTTTTAAACTTTGTTTTAATTTGTTGGCCTATGAATTAATTTAATTCATTTTAATTCTATTTCTATTTCAACGTTTATATTGTCTTTTAAATTTTGCCCTGTAAACCGCCCTGAGTCCTTCGGGAATAGGGCGGTATATAAAACTAATTAAATAAACAAATAAATAATTTTAGAAAGTAGATATGGGTGTGCTTGGCTTAGCTCAGACTTTTTGAATGGTCACATAGAAAACACATAAGACAGTGCAAGAAGTAGCAAGTGCTGGAAAACAATCAGAATAGAATATCTTCAATTTTATGGCGTGCATGAATATCTACATCTCTATACCAGAGGCATATATACTATACAACTGATTTCCCCCCCCTCTTATCCAAGTACCTGGAAGAATGTTATATCATTTTAAAAATTAAATCAATATCTCAAGTAACATTCAGTCGGACTAAGTCAAATTCCAGCAGAGGCTTGAGGGACACCAATTGTAAATCATCAGCATAGTTCAGTTGGTTTACAGCTTATCCTACATTGTTGTTGGGTCTGATTATAAGAAGAGACTGTTGTATTGCTTGATCAGAGTTGCAATCCTTTGCTTTCTAAAAATAAGCAGGGTGGCCTGGCTGAATATTCAAAGCTCATCTGTTCAGTGCCAGTGGAATTAATTTATTTATTGTTTACTTAACTGTGGTACTCCATGATTGTGAAGCCTGGATTTGAAGAAGCAGGATAGAGACAGTATTGACAAGTTTGAACTTTGAGGTTCAAGGACTCTTGAGACTACCATAAATGGCCAAGAAAACAAACAAATGCATTGTAGAACAGATCAATCCAGAATTTCACTCAAAGCAGAAATGACTAGGTGCAAATTATCATATTTTGGACACAATATACAAAGATTTAGTTCTTGTAGGAGGTGACCAAGCTCAGCTTGAGGGTGGGATCAAATGCATCATCAGTTTGTAGTTGCTATGCTCCCACAAGAGACCCAAGTACAGTCCTTTGTGAATTCCATTGACCCTCAATCTAAACAAAGAATGAAACAAAGAATGGGATACCATCATGCTGCCTATATCCATTGGCTTCCATTTATTTTAATACAAATGGAAAAGAATGGATTGCCCTGTGCTTCTCCTCTCTTTTATGACAAAGAGGCACCAAAGTGTCCTTGCAAAAGGGAAAAGGGTATTGCCCTACAGCATCTTCATGCAGACAGCTTATGAACCTTAAAACCATCATCAAATCAGGCAGCCAGAAAAGGTCATTTATTAGGCACCTGCCAGACCTTAACACAACAAATAGGAGGAATGAGATTTGTCAGAGATAGCAATGACAGCTCCATCACAGCATGACTCCTTCATAGAGTTCTCCAGCTGTCATTTTGTTGTCTCATGGGACAGTGAAATACACAGTGTGATTACACAGCATCCTCCCTTTAAGGAATGTCCTCTCTAGAGAGATGCTTGACCCTTATACTGCTGCTGTTTAGACAAAAGCAAGAACTATTGCTTTTCAATGGGTTGGTTAGTTTGTGGTCTGCTGTATACGCAGACCTAGTATATATGTACTGGGGAGTTATCTTTTTCTTGTTGCTTTAGATAATTATTAGTTAAGGAGTTGTCATCTATAGGGACCAAGGAGTTGAACCTTCTCCTTTGGAATAGCTGCCCGAGATCAGACTAGCCCTCAGGCAGGTTATGTTTAGGATAACTGTTAAAATCTGGCTTATAAGGACTAAATTGTATAAATCAGAACCTATCCTGGGTTGTGTTTGGATGCTTTTGTTCTTGGTGGCTTTAGTTTCCTTTTAGTAATATTTTTGTTATTGCTTCTCATTGTAGTTCTGTTATTTTATTGTACTTTTTTGCATTTTAACCCTGTTACTGTAAAAAAAGGCAACATAAGCTGTCCAGGAGCCCTTCTGAGTTGGAGAGGTGTATTTGATCCAGCAAGCAACTAAGTAAGTAAATAAAGACTTATTATGATGTTGGGGATGTTGCACTGAGATTATATACTGTATTTGCAAACTGCCTGCCAGTATAATAAGTAAGACAAAATTCTTTGTCAGAAAATAGTTGTTGTATATTCCTTGCTTAATGTAGGAGCAAGGCTACAAATAAAACATTGCAAGAAAACAAATAGATGCACTTGAAGTTGAAGTTAAAAATGGAGATTGCTCAAGAGTCATTTTGGTGAAGGAAACCAACACCTTGGAACAAGCATCAATATGGGAGTCAGTTTAGGGTGTTTTTCTTAATTTCACAAAAGGCAGTTGTTGCATCCATCTGAGCCTTGAGCCATGAGCTAACAATCAGAAACTTCAGCTAATCAAATGCTGCTGCTCTAAAATGTTTCACTGCCAGGGGATTTGGGGTGCGTGCAATGCTATGAAGAAGCAGCAAATGGATGAGATGTCTCTTAACACAAAGCAGAGGGGAAAAAATGACCTGCTGATATCCTTCATCCTCTTTTTGAGCAGGAAAATGGGACAAGGAAATGGGAGGAGAGGAAAAAAAAAATCCAGCGGTGAAAATATGGTCATAAATTTCCCTAAAAATATGTTTATTTGGGAAATTCCAGCACGGATAATACTGAATGAAAATATCACTGTTTACGAATGAAATATGGCGACAGTTTCAGTATAGGAATGGCAGCACTGATGCCATTGCTCCATTTTGAGAGACAACTATCTTGTGTCAGTGTTGACTTTTCATTGAGTTGAGGGCCAACTCTCAATCCCAGGAAAGTCTCCACAGATAAAGGAAGATTTCCATAGGATCTCCGTAATAATTGACTGTCCACTACCATAAATATCCAGGTCATCCATGATAAGGGTTAGGATATGATTCTTACCTTTTAGCTTTTATCACCTAGGTTCACTAATCTGACTTAAGTAAAACCACCAAAGCTGGGACATTACATGGGTCTCTCCCCTCCACTCTATTTTTAGTAGCAGAACCCCAAGCCATAAGACAAGTTGCTTTTCATTTTTCCTGGAAATTTGTCAGTGATGAATTGGGAACAGAACAGTGAAAGAACAATTCGTGTCAAATCTTTGTTGGGTATCCAGAAATAGTTGCATTGTTCTTAGCTATGGAATACAAGAAAATGTTCTCAGCCCTAAGACAAATGCTCATCAGTGCAGCTTTTTAACTTCTAAAGCAGTGTTTGTCACCCTCCTGGGGTAAACAGATAGGAATTGCAACCCAATGAGCTAATGCTATTTTATTGTAAAGCTACGTTGACAGAATCTCACAAATCTGAAGCTATAAGTTGCCCCCGTCTCATTGACAGTCTGAGAAACTAGGGAGGGTGACTTGCTTCTTGACCCACCTACTATTCAGTTAAAATAAGAGATAAGATAACCTTTATTGTTATTTTTCACTATGAGCACACTGGCCCACATTAAAAATGAAATTCTGTTGCCTGCTCTCAAAAAAAATATATATCTACCCATACACATACATAACACACACACACACACACACACACACACACGTATTAATCACTATCCATTTTGAATACATAGCGGAAAGAGGAAACTTCAGACTTCATAACTTAGGATTTGCAGGCTACGTTGCCTCTTATCTGACCCTTCCATTGTAAGTGTCTCTGCCAAGTCTCCCCAAATCTTTTCCACACACCATTACATTTTTCAAATGATTAATTCTAGATTTTCAGCAAATCTATGCAAATTGCCCCACTTACACGTTGACCTAACAAATTCTAATTTGTGATCAAGATGAATGAATCTGATGCCTCGTTTACCCTGTGTACAATTCAGTCCGCCTTGGACTTCGGTTACTCTTAGACGCAATTCTGGAACAAATGGTATTGGAAAATAAAGACAGGATCAAGTGCAATGCATTGATTTTTCTGTTTTCTCCAGCAACTGCTAGAAATCACACTGAGTTTCTCTAATTAGGAAGGGTCATTAGAACAGAGTGTGAATAAGTTTTTTTTACTGAGTATTAAAATTGTTTGGAGAAGGTGAAAATATCTGGAGGGCTCTACTAGCTGTTTGAATGGTGAGAACTTCATGATTCATGCTAAAATTTAGGAACTAGAGAGAAAAAAAGACTTAGAAGATCTAAGTTCTCTATATTACAGTAGGGTTTGAAAGAGGTGCTCGTGATTTCATTCCTCAATCATGTATGAAGGTTCCTTTTGGGGAACATTTGAGAAATACAATGATCTCCACTATATTTGAAGATAATATTCTGGGACAAACTATCCGAGCCTTCCCATCCTCAGATATGTTAGGTTTACATCTCCATAAATCTCTGGTCAACCCAGTGCAAACATCAGGGAAAACCATGGAAACTAGGAAGGAGGAGAACAATTCCTAAAAGAAATAAGGCAAGCCCTGGTAGACTGGTGAGTCTTTCTTTACCTTCATGGATGGGAAGGACAAATGAGGCCTTGTGTTGGCCACAGTCAAGGTGTCAAGCCATAACATTCAATGTTACATCAGAAACTTGACACAAGGCTGATGATGAGCCAAACCATTGCAATGCAGAGTGGAATCTCTGAAGTTGGCTTCAAGAAGGCATTGGAAGCAGCATGTGTAGAATTAGTGTGAAATTGTCCCCCATAGATAAATCCAAAACCAATAACATTATGCAGTAACCACTTTAAGTAAAGGTAAAGGTTCCCCCGCACATGCGTGCTAGTCGTTTCCAACTGTAGGAGCTTGTGCTCATCTCCGTTTCAAAGCCGAAGAGCCAGCGCTTGTCCGAGGACGTCTCCGTGGTCATGTGGCCGGCATGACTAGACACCAAAGGCGCATGGAACGCTGTTACCTTCCCACCGTAGGGGTCCCTATTTTTCTACTTGCATTTTTACGTGCTTTCAAACTGCTAGGTTGGCAGAAGCTGGGACGAGTAACAGGCACTCACTCTGTTACGCAGCACTCGGGATTCGACCCGCCAAACTGCCAAACTTCTGATCGACAAGCTCAGCGTCCTAACCCACTGTGCCACCACGTCCTAGTAACCACTTTAGAGTTTACTTAAAGTAACAATGCAAATGAAATGTGTCATATCTTCCCCTTTTCTCAATATGCAGAGTTTTAGACTTTGAGGCCAGCTCTTTGTTTCTGATAAAAGTAGTTTCTACATCCTTTTTGCTACAAAAAAATAAAGAGATATCTTGCAAACAGCTGGGTTTCTAGATTGGTGGAAAGTGTTTTTTTTTATTTATCTTTTGGTACTATGGGATTATAACTTCAATTTGACCCTTTCTGTTAGAGGAGGTTGAAAAGATCCCTTTTATTTCTCCAAAGGTTGAGGGCAGTAGGGTGGTGCCTTCAAGAGACACGACAAGAAGAAAGAGAAAAATAATCAAGTGAGTTGACAGCACAAATCAACCAGGGACAATAAACGAGTTTACAGAGAAAGAAAAAAAAAGTCATTGGAGTAGAACCATTTGAAAGAAAAGAGTGGTGGACAGAACATGGCCCAGAAAGTTAGGAATACATTTTTTTACCCACCTGGCCAGATTTTCACTGGACCTTATTTCTGAAAGGACTATTTCCTGCTCAGCTGTATTCTAGTTCTATATTGCACATATGTGGCTCACACAGAACGTTAAATCAGAAAGTTAAAGCAATTTTTTCTGATATGAATGCACATGAAATTAATAGTAACAATAACACCAAAGCATATAACACATTAAATGGTACCGTAAAATGTACAGAATTTTATGCTTTAAAATGGTGCCGGTTGCTGTTTTTAAAAACTGACCATCTTGGGTGCTCTTTCAAGAAAATTCCTGAAGCCGGGATCAGGGACACGGGGGTTAGGATCTGAGAGGCAGCCTTTGTGTATTGCCTAGGGACTTGTGCGCTTGTGCTGGCTCTCTTGGGTTTTGAAACCTCCGGATTTGGGTATACTTAAAATAACCCGTGACAACATTTCTATAGCATACTACTCCCTATTGTCTATTTTTAAAGTATTAGGATGAATTATTCATATGTTCTTATTCAAGTTATATTCTGGTAGGTTTTTATAGTGACTCCAAAGTTATTTCTAATTGCCTCCATTGTTTATAAGATTTTAAGTGACCTCACTCCAGAGGCTTTAGGCAGTGTGTTGTGCATTCTTAAAATGTTACTTGTTTGATGTAAAAAAGATGAATTTGGAATCCAGCATTGTGGGAAAGTCGTAAAGAAATCAGATCAACAGATATATATATATTTTTAAAAAAAGGTTTCTAAGGAATACTTTGAGTTGCAGCTGGGTTTTTTTCAGTTGTGTTTTAATTGTGCTCTTTTAGTTCTTCATTTTTTTTTATTCCTGCATCTTGGTTAATATTGTAAGATGCCTTGATAATTCTGTTTGGAAAGGCTGAATATCAAATTAACAAGAACTAGAAAGATAGTGGAAATCAGGGTAGCTGGAAGAAAATATTGGAATCTGATATAGACAAGGCCTGGTAAATTCAGAAGCCTCGTTTGTCTTCTATTTGTTCTTTTCTATGCCTGAAGACTACAGAGAAAGCTTCACGAAGAAAAAAAAATCAAAGTGGGAAGAAGTGAGATAAAAAAATAAAAGATCTTGTGGTTTTTTTTTTATGCAATGATTGAAGCTGAACACCTTTTATTAATATCTCATCTTCTGGCAGTAGCCAAGATGATAGGAAAAAGTGCAACAATGAAATCCCTGCAATTAAAGAATATATGATTAAAAGAAGGCATTTCAGACAAAAGTGTCAACAGTTATAAAAGTGGCAAAACTTAGAGAAAGGAAGACAAAATATTTCGGTGACTGAATTTAGGTAATCAAGATCATGGGTTGGTTCAGCAGTAGCTAAATTTACAGAGTAATTCTATATAATTCCGTGCTGAAATAAACCTCATTTTGTTTCAATACATACAAAGGTATGTACTGTATAAGTTTGCAGTTTAAAAAGAATGTCACCACTGATAAATCTGAACCCATTTGGGGGCATCAGTCTTACTGAACTCATTAGAATTGTGTAAGGCTTTGTATATTCAAGGTGCTGGTGATGACCTATAAAGCCCTTTAGGCTTTATGGCTTGGGTCCGGGATATCTGAGGGAACACCTCAGTTCCCTTTGTCCTGTGCGCTCCCACAGGGAGGGCCTTCTCAGGGTGCCGGTGGTAAAAGACTGCCGGCGGATAACACCCAGGGGGAGGGCCTTCTCTGTGGGTGCGCCCTTTGGAACCAGCTGCCCGTAGAGTTTAGTCCTGCCCCCGACCTTCGCTCATTTCGCTGGAACCTGAAGACCTGGCTCTTTGAGCTTTCCGGCCCAGGCTGAGAGTTTTAATTGGGGTTTTTATATTGCTACTTCAGGGTCTGAATTAAATCATTTTTAATTGTTTTTTAATTTTTGTATTGATGTTTTAAACACCTTGTAAACTGCCCTGAGTCCTACGGGAAAAGGGCGGTATATAAATCTAATAAAATCTAAATCTAAAACTAAATATTCCCTATGACACTCTGTTGAAGTGGATTTTGAAGAGTAGGAAGAGTACTGATGTTTTTGAACTTGGTGTTGGAGAAAACCCCTGAGAATATTGTGGACAACCAGGAAAACAAACTAATGGGTCATCAAAACAAATTAACTCAGCATTCTCACTGAAGGTACAAATGACCGGACTCAAAACAGCCCATTTTGGGCACATACTGTGGACATCTAGTTCTCTGGAGAAAGCTCTAATCCTGGGAAAAGTGGAAGGAAAGAGGACAACCAACAGCAAGGTGAATAGACTCAATAACCATGACAAGGAATGCACCTTTGGAAGAGCTAAAATACCTAATGAGAAGGAAGGACTCACTGGCGAAGAGCCTAATGCTGGGAAAGGTTGAAGACAAGAGAAGAAGGGGACGACAGAGAATGAGGTGGCTGGATGAACTCACTGAAGCAGTAGGTGGTAGAGGACAGGAAGGCCTGGAAGAACATTGTCCATGGGGTTGTGATGGGTCAGACATGACTTCGCAACTAACAACAACAACAACAACAACAACAAAAATACCAGACTAGAGACAGATCACCACAGGAGCTGCTAAGAGTGGACAATGAGAACTCTTTGATGGCACTTAATAATCAGATATGTATACAATAGGATTGCTTTACCAGCCTGAATTAGACACAGGTGACTCCGTTTCACTAATGTTTTCATTTCCGCCCCAACATAAGTCAAGTCCAGTAATGGGAACAGCTGAACAATTGTCCCCACATTTCAGCAACTGTTAAACCTACAATCTACTTTTAGGCTTGCAATTGAAGAGGATAGATTCTGATGCACTACGCTAGTGATATACTACTGATCTACTGATGTGTTGAATTGTTGGAGAATACCCAGAGGAAGAAAACAAAGAAAGATGAACTTTTCTATCTTTCAATCATTATTTTGGAAAAAAGAAAACATATATGCTCCATTCCTCCTTTCCCCTTTTTGTAACCTTAGCTTCCTCTTGATTGGCTGTCTGCTTAATTGTTTAATTATCTTAGTTTTCTGTGGCTTTCTAAATCAACCTATGGAAAATGTTGGCTGCATTACAATATTTAACAAAATTGTTTTGGTCCTAAGAACAGAAATACTAAAAAGCCAGTTCCAAGTTATAGGAATGAGAGCATTTATACTCATCATATTGACAGTGATCTTAATCAAATGGGCTATTCTTAACAAGAAAGCTTCCTATGTCTGAAGAGTATGGCTATTCTACCTTAAGGGTACATTTACACAATTAGGAAAAGCAGATTGAATGATAATAAAGAAAGCCAATGAAAATGTATTCATAACCTACCAAAGGCATTGCAAGCATTTAATGAAGAAGGGGACACAGATTGGGAAGATATGACTGTGGGGGTTAGATGCAGAATTGGTATGTTGTTGTTGATGATATCTTTTTTATATATAAAGCACAATCTTAAATGGCTGCACAAAATGTCATTGAAGTGATCTTCAGAGGCATTACATTCCACTGACAAATTTGAACAAAGGAAAAAAAAAGAAAACTCCAGGGCAGCAAGAAGCAAACTTTTGTGGGCACAGATGTCCAGGGGAGAGTCAAAAGGAGGAAACTGATGTTGTGTGTATGCCATGACATCATCCTATGTTCTTAATTTACATCATTCTTATGATGACATTAGGATGTTTATCATGTCCTTTTTGATGTCATTAGAGCTAGTACTGGAGATCCGTGTTTATAGGATTCATTGACAGGTTACATCTTTCTGGAGCTCAGATAATGGAAACAGGATTATGGAATTTTACCTTAATGCAACTCTATCTTCATCATTATATTTATAGCACTCTTTGTCCTTCTTGTTATTAAATTTCCATTCTCTTTTTCTATATAAGATGCTAAGAGCCACCTCAAAATCACGATAATTGCAATACATATAAAACAACAATTTTAAATCAAGAAGCATGTTCAGACATGCATTGAAATTGGTAGTAGCATAAAAACAACAGTTTAATGTTCTACATCTGTATTATCTGCATATATGGATTTTTATCTGTAGCTATATTGGACTTCAGTCCAGAAAGCTGCATATGGAGTGGCAGCTTTGAGTAACAACTGAATAGTGTTCCCCATTTTTCATTTGTCCTGTTCCAGCATCTAAAGCAACTGGTTTGATTGTGCCTAACAGTAAGGCAGATGCCAAGTTAGTAAATCAAAACATACTCTGGCTATGGGGTATCTTCTGATAGATACCCATATGTGCAAAGGCAGAAAGATAAATGTGCAAAATTCTATCTGATGTGAGAGGAAAACTGTAATAATAATAAAAAATGTGCAGATCAGGAAAATAAGCCACACATTTCCTACAGCTTGTATGCCAAGGCTGTCAGCCATCTTTTTGCTGTAAAGGCCTGGTATTTTTTTTAAAAAACACATTTTGATTTGATAGGGATTTGTAATAGCCTATAAAATATAGATTTCCAATTTTTCAGAAATAAAAATGTGCCTCCACTAAAATTTGTATAAAATATAAATGAGTTAATTGCATCTTCTACATAGCCAGCAGTGAAGAATAAACATTGTAGGTCAGCCATATCTGGTGGGTTCACCCTTCCTGGTTTACAAAGAACCATTCTTCATTTCCAGAAAAGTCTGAAAATATGTTAGATATGGAACAGGCTACCTTCAGCATGTGCCTGCTGAGCTGTAGATCTTGTTCATCTTGAGTATCACCTTGATCCAAACCATTGCAGCACTGAAGTAGGTCAAATCAATTTAGCCCTCCACTTTCAGGTCTCCATGTATGGACATAAAGTGCTTATACTTTCTCAATCAAAGAAGAACAGCTGTTTTGACACTTTGAAGCAGAGTTGTAATGTAATTTGGTTCTTTACTTTGGGGGAAAAAATTGGATCAAAATTCCATATTGTTTTACTCAGCATTTGGCTCTCCTTCTTGGGCTGTCATTGCCAATCATGTGTACGTACCTGCTTCCTTGACTGTCAAGGCCGGGTCTTATAATAGATGCTCCACAGGACAGGAATGGTAATACGTGATTAAATAAGATAGACTTTTAAACATAAGCCCGTCCTCCATTTCTAACAGGCTTCTTTGAAGGTGAATAGGGCAGTGTTGCAAGAGGGAAGGATGGGGGAAAGAGTCTCCATGACAAATGTTTTTCTTTTCTTTAGTAACATATTATTTTATTAAACAGTAACAGATTTTACTTAATCTCCTGATGCCAGCTTGTCTGTCCAACTGTGAAGACTCTTAGATCCTTTGTCGTTTCACCTAGACCACTTTTCTTTAGCCCAACTCTAAGAAAAAGGAAAGAATTTTTGATTTTTTTTTGCCTAAAGTCAAATGTACAAACAAATAGATCTTGTGCCAATGCTGAAACCAAGTAAATGTAGCTAGGTAACCCTGCAGTTTTAAAGACAATTTCTCTTCTACAAACAATGAAGCCAAATCTCTAGATTTAAAAAAAGAGTTGTCTGGGGGAAAAATATAGGGAAAAGAAGGGAAATCACAAGCCTAGAATAACCCAGTATAATCAATGCAACCGGCTCAGCTAAACTAATATTTTTCTTAATCCTCCTTATTCTTGTCTGGTTTGTCTTCTGTGCGTGTAATCACAGTTTGCAGGATGGGGTTACAAAAAAAGCCAACTTCTTTGGGGGGACATGGATTGTTGCTATGGCTAGTCAAGGACATCTATGATGTTCTGGGTCTAGCAACAAATCAGAAATCATCTAGGGATGAAACACACCTTTCCAATATGCCTTGATGGAATTACAGGGTTTTAGCTCAGTGTTACCAGTTTCCCTTTGCATAAAAGGGGGAAGCCAAACTTAGGAGTTCATCAACTGCAAGTCTGGCCTAGTGGTTAAAGTTCAGACTAGAAGCCAGGAGACCATGAGTTCTAGTCTTCCCGTAGGCACAAAAGCCATCTGGGTGACTTTGGGCCAGTCGCTCTCAGTTTAACTTACCTCACAGGATTGTTGTTGTGGATAAAATGAGAGGAGGAGTTAAAAATCTAATAAATAAATAAAATGTCATCATTTTATACTCTGGCCTGTGAAAGTACTTCTTTAAATGATGTTACTTTGTTCAAAATGTGCAGCTTTTGCCAGCCCCTACTCACTCCACTAAATGAGGTCTAGACACCTGGCCTCAAATTTTGACCTACTGGCATTTAACCATCATCTGCTGAGAAGGACGTGATTGGTGGCAGGGAAATAGTTAAAAACCTCATGAAAACAATAAAAGCCCAGATTAGCTAGATGTTCATTGTAATGTATTGGGATTTTACTTAAACTGTTTCATGTGTCTTTTTGAATGCTGCTTTAAGGTTGCTCAATTGGTGTGTTTGTGTAATGGTCACTGACTAGCCAGACTTGCTGTCTCCAAGAAGATCATTGGATGATTTTGGGCGGGAATGGGTTCCTTTAAACCTATTGGCCACCACCTAGTGGCCAACCATATAAGTAGCTGCACAGAAGCCTCTGTTTCAGTTCTGTTCCTGTTTGCCTCAATAAAGCAATGTTCCTGTTTGCAACCTCTCGTCTCGCTTATTGCCAGCAAAGAACTCACTACACAACATTCATCATGTGTGCTGAGGAGATCAGTGCTAGGCAACAATTAAGGTTCACTGCTATGTGATCGAGCTGCCACTTTGCATGAAGAAGGAATTAGAATCAATAAATAGGTTCTTCTTTATTAGAAGGCAAGAAGCAATGATTTAGTGCCACAAAAATACATTTCAGATGCACTTTTTCCCTCCCAGATATCTTTCCATTTGAGGAAAGAGAATTCACTTCCAATGTTTCTTGCACAGGAAAGGATAATTTCCCTGCGGTTCTCATGGGAACAACCTAGCCAAGATATGCACCGGAAAATCCTATCTCACTGCAGTGGTTGGCATCTTCTTCGTTTTCTCATGCAGCCATTCAATCTCAGAGGAAGACATCATAAAAAACCCCTCTTACTAGCTTTTAGAAAGATGCAGACACTAAAGGAGACTTCAGATGAATGGAAAATGTAGTACAGGAAAACACCAGCAGATGTATCTACACCATCTTTATCACTCAAATCAGCTAAAAAAAATCACCAGGAGTAATAATAATAATAACAAAATCTCAAATACCCTGAGAATGATTTTTCCCCCCAAAAAAGAAAGACTATCTGGAGAAGTTGCAATGACTTTACCACAGGGTTAATTGCAGAAGGAACAAAGTGTTGATCTAGAGGCACCAAGATTTTTTTGGTTTTGCACTTGTCAAAGACCGTACAAACATAGCGGGATATTTTTTGGCAGAAAAAAAGAATATTGATGAACATTTATTGGGAGGTGAGATGATTATGGAGATTCTTAAGATAAAAAGGAGAGAGTCACTTTGGACTCCAGGGCTAGAAGGCAGGAAACTGTGAGTTCAAGTCCTGATTTAGGCACAATAGTTAATTGGGTGACCTTGGGCCAGTCCCTCTCTCTCAGCTCTAGAAAGGAAGCAATAACAAACCACTTCTGAAATTGTGCCAAGAAACTCCAGGGACTTGTCCAGGCAGCTGCCAAGAGCCAACAATGACTCAAAGGTGTGCACACACACACAAGATAAACACACTATGTTTTAAAAGTGTATCTGGGCAGAGAGATTGAGACTGCGCATATTGGAAGTGCACCCTGTTAAATCCAATGAGCCGTACTTCTGAGTAGACCAACAAAGCCTTGTTTCCTGATGATGCAGTACTCTCCAATGTGTGAGAAAAGTTTAATTGTTGTAAGTTGGCCTTATGGGTGGAAGACTCGGTTCTTTGATTAATGCTTGTGCAGATGGGGTGGGAAAAACAGTACGGGCAAATATTCCTCTGTTAAAACTGAGCAGTGGCAACATTACTGCTTTGGCAAGAGGAAGAAAGGGCACAATCTGACAGAGATTCAGCAGTGGTTTCCTGGCCTGCTGACCTTTCAGAACCAGAGAGGATGCAGCCAAATGCCAATAAGGGAAAGGCCATGAAACAAGGGCAATTTCTAAAAGATCAGATGAGCCTTCATCCTTGATATAAAATAATACATATGGATGGAGTAAAAGGTTATGGGGAGAGGATCTTCTTCTGTGGTGTATGAGGTAATGTGGAAATGGTGAGCTATGGCCCTGATTCATCTTTTTCTCCCCTGCCCTTTCTCTGGGCAGTTGTGTTGCTCTTGGGAATGGAATATGCAGCCTGAGGAGAAAAGAAAGGCAAGGAACAGTGGATTTCAATTACAAGGAGGTGGATTTCAGTGGGAAATCAGGAAACATTTCAGTTATGGACTGGATAGCTTTTGGAGATGGTGGAAGTAAAGCAGATGTTGCTTGTCTGTCTGTCAGGGATGTATAATAGTGGATAACTCCACTGGGCAGGAAATTCACGTAATGGTTTCCATGGCCTTTTAAATCAAGCTGCCTTAAATCAAAGAAGCCTCATAGAACATCTTTGCTCTGCTTGCCAAGCGTGGGGGTTGGGAGGCCTAATGCCATCCTTATCTGACTGTTCCAGCTGTTCCAGGTGGCTTCTGTGTTTGATCAGCCTCCGGTGATTCCTTGCTTGGTGTGGCTGATAGTCCACAGGTTCTGTTGGAGCCTTTCTTTTTTTCCAGAGTCTGAATCCTGGCTCATGACTCCGTGGTTCCTCTGAATTAATATCTTTTCAACTTCAGATCTGAAAACCTGCATACTTTCCCCTCCTATCATTGCTTTTCGTCCATTGAATAAATGACCTAAGAAACAGGATTGTTTCTAAAAACTCTTTAAATGCTTTGTTTTACTAAGAGCCATTTATTAGGAACCACTAGGACGAGGATAAGATATTTTTCCCCACTGAATTCTTTCAGGGACGTTTTTTTTATTATTATGGTAAAATGACCCTTGCATCAGAACAGATGTACTTTTGCTAGTCTAGTTTTTGTAGCAATCTAAAGGTCTGCAGTGAATTTTCTGCCCTCTTGCCAAACCATCTTTTAAATAAGCTAGTAAAGCTACAATTGATTCATAGCTATATATACATCCTGAGCCATTTAGATGGATCCCTATAATGTTATATTAGAATACCAATAGCAGTAATGGTCGTGGATGAAATACTTCACTGAAAACCTGTCCTTTTAGTTTAAATTTTAGAAATGAATTCTTCTTTCTCCCTACTTTCCTTTCTTTTCCCTTTTCAGTGCTTGTATTTGATTTCATATTGAAATGGCCAAACAGAATCATGAAGAGAAGATGTAATACCATATTATATGGACCAGTTTGGGCTGAGTGTCTTTATGCATTCAAATGTAGGAGAGAATAACATTCACATCACATTTAGGAGTGAGGTGTGGACGCTTTGTGCTTCTCATTCCATTGCTCAGATCAGAACATAAATATATGTATAACCAACAGATTAACTATGTTCCCATTGAACGATTCAAGACATTAGTGTACTATTTGCAGTGCTCTGAAATCTACTATTTAGAGTTTTCTTGACTAGCAAGTTCAAGCTGTTATCACTGTAAAATAAAGCTGTGGGATGGAGTGGGATAGATTGGGGAAGGCAGTTACAAATAGTACGTTGGAGAACTATCTCATTTTCTCTGTATAACAATATAGACTTACTCCAGGGAGCCCTTTCAAACCACATCCTGGGATAACACTTTCCAGTTGCCAGATTTGCTACTTGAAGCAAAGGATGAAATGACTACATTCAGAAGACACCTGGGGATTGGGGGGCGGTTATCTTGCTTTAATATTACTAATGGGACACCCCACCTTGTGTGGGGATAGAAAGGCAACCTGAGCAAACTCTGGGGCCTCTGTACTGTATCAATTTATTGCTGACATCACTCATTTTCCAAACATTTCAAGGACAATTCTTAAGCTACCTCTGCATTTTTTTAAAAAAACAACAACACAACTAAGCACTGCATAATTTAAAAGATTTCCTCTTGAAGAGAAGTATATGAGACATTCATATTTGGAATATTATGAACAGTTTGCTTAATTTATCTGGCTTTTGTCATCTCCATGTACTTTTCCATGTCAATATTCCTTCACTTGAACAGAAACATTACAGATATTTTCAAAACGTATGGGGAAAAGGGATACAGAAATATCTTTTCCCTCCATTGACTCAAACTGCTTGAAATTAACCTCCCTCCAATAACAAAGATAAGCAGTAGAAACACACAAGTATTTATGCACACAGTACAGAAGTGATGAAGCTCAGGACCATAAAATATGATAATGGCCATAAGTTGATATGATCCTAAAAGGGAGTAAATAAGATCTGTCGGCAGATATGATACATTTCAGAGCTGTTCAGCTCCAATTACAGTTCTTTCTCTTCTTCATCACTTTCATCTTCTTGTCTTTGGAAAAGAGAACCATCTTCTCCCCTGCCTCTGAAAATATGCTAGATAGCCTGTCCATCAGGGTGTCTCAAGAACCGACTGCTTAGTATTCTCTGTAAGATTAGAATTTGGTTCCAAAAGAATGATTATGCAAGTTGAAAAAATAAGGACATATCAAGCATCCAAATAAGTGAGCAAAACTAATACTTCAGAAAGAGGCCTCCAAAATGCCCACTGGAAAGGTGAAGCATTTGTTACCTCCACAGCAGATCTCCAACTAGGGATGATTTTGAGAGAATGAAACAACAGAGTCATCTGTTCCACCTCATGCTCTTAATAATTGAGATTTTAAAGACTTGGGGGAATAGAAATGTACCTAAATAGTGCATGCATTACTAATGTGAGGTACTTAAAAAGGTGATGAATTGCGGCAGCGTTAACTCTGCAAACTACAGCCTGGAACAAAGGTTTATTATCTTGGAGGGTAGACTGGTACTGCAAATTGGTGTGTGTTGAAGAATAGATCTGTGGGCCATTGAACACGCAGTAGAAAAATAAAGCATGGGGCAATGTCCACCTGTGACAAGACAAAGTGACCATTTCCAGAGAATGGGATGATGATAACAGAATCAGATAATGATCAGGTTTATGAATGAAAATGTAATTAGGTTTGTAGGACATAATAGGACAACTTCTTGTAGGCTTCCTACAGTATTAACTAGATGTTACTGTTGCCTACTTTTATTAGTAATACTAGGTAACCCTATTTATCTCTGTTTCAGGAATAGGAATTTTTGGAAAACAAAAAAGTAGGGTGTCCTCAACCTACAGGTTTGTTAGGAATTGGACTCACATCTCAGAAAATAGAAAAGGTACTCTGGCAATAGGGTGGAGATTAAAAAAAAGCAGCATTCTTGGTTGTTCTAAAGGATTGTGAAGAACAAACCCATTCATTTGATTTCTGTTAATTGCCCCCCCCTAAAACGTGGTCATGCCCATCATGGTAGCGATACACCTTCCCACTGATTTTCTGGAAAGGTCGATAAAATTTCAAATGTGGCATTACATAAAAATCTTGGTATTGCCTACATTAAGTATCATAAGTTGGAGGGCTTTCTGAGTGTTCTCACATATGCCAGGGAGAAACACCGGGACTTTTTGTGTGCCAAATCTATGCAGTTCCACTAAGATGCTACGCTATAAAAACATTAAAAGCACCATCTTTTGGGGTGGAATTACCAACTGGGTGGCATCAACTCTCTCCAGATATGTCTTTTTCTCCATAGTTGTTGCTTGATTACATTCTGGGATAGGCAAACAATGTCATTTCCTGCAATCTGAATACATACGCAGGGATTTGGCCAAGCAATGAGAAAACAACAACAACCCACTACCGCTGTACTGATTGAATTTTGATTGCTTATTTGTTGCCCAAAGCTATGCAATCTTAGCTGAGTCCATTGTTTTTCTATGGGAGGCTTCCTCATTCGGTTCTATTTTATAACTGGAAATTTTTTAAAATCGGATTTATGTGGAATGGATTGATAAAGTCTTAAGAATGAACTGGTATGCAGTGTAGATGGAGCACAACAGACTCAGTGAGACTTACACAGCGGCTCATCTTGGAAAAGTATATCATTCTACAACGTCACCCACAAAATTTCTACAGTGAGTAAATCTCCCAGGATCTATAAAGAAATACACAGGCACAATTAATAATATCCTGCCTAGAAGAGAAGTATCCAGCCTGTATATATCCGAACCTCTGTGATCATTTATACTTATTTATACATCAAATTGGAAGGCAATTCTGCAACCTTTAAATCTCTCCTTGTCATTTTATGTACTTGCTCTTAATATATATATATTTTCCTGTGGTAATGTCAGCCTGGCTTGGTAATATTTATTGCCCCTAAATCAACATTGGGACACCCAGAATACTGAGGGATCAAACCTGCTTATTTCAAATACAGTTTTATGATGGTTGAAGCTGACTTTATGAAATTTGATAAATTTCATCTTGTAGGTTTCAATTTCTCATTCCCAAAGAGATATGGGGAGAATACATTGATACTGCATTTCAAATTGGCTAGATCAGAAGGAACAGCAGCTAAAATCCATTACAACCCAATTACATCCATCAGCTGAAGCTGTGCGCATTCACCCATGAACATCAGCATTTAATCCATAAAGAGGAACTAATGAGAAATTTGAAAATGGAATCCACGCGTCAGTAACTTTGGAGAGATTTTGCTGGGATTAATGAACTGCCAAGACATAGTCAACACACTAAAAAACTATTCTCTCTAGGTTTGTTTACTGACCAAAACGTAAGAAAGGATTTTGTTTCTTTCCCCCAAGTTCTTAACACATTTATACCTACAGCTACAGCTACCTACCTAATTACCTACCTACCTACCTACCTATATACCGACATAAAGGTAAAGGTAAAGGTTCCCCCGCACATGTGTGCTAGTCGTTTCCGACTCTAGGGGCTAGTGCTCATCTCCGTTTCAAAGCCGAAGATCCAGCGCTTGTCCGAGGATGTCTCCGTGGTCATGTGGCCAGCATGACTAGGCGCCAAAGGCGCACGGAACGCTGTTACCTTCCCACCATAGTGGTCCCTATTTTTCTACTTGCATTTTTTACATGCTTTCGAACTGCTGGGTTGGCAGAAGCTGGGACAAGTAACAGGCGCTCACTCTGTTATGCGGCACTCGGGATTTGACCCGCCAAACTGCCGGCCATCTGATCGACAGGCTCAGCATCCTAACCCACTGAGCCACCACGTCCCTTTTTATATACCTACATACATATGTGCAAAATGGCAAGATAGAATAAATGTGGACATGAAAAATGCCCAGTTGGACACAGATGCTGCATTTGATTGCAAAAGATGGCACTTGTTGATGCAAAGACTAGACCCTACACTTGTGGGGAAAATGCTAGGATGATGATGATTGTCTGTCTGTCTCTCTCTCTCTTGCTCCCTCTCCCACTAACTATTTTCCCCAAGTATTTTACAAAGTCTTGTCTACTTCAGATCAAATGAACTTCCAGTTCAGAATCTAAGATTCATAATCTTCCCCCCCCTTTATAAGCAAACCTTGGAATGCGTCCATGTCTAATAGCAGATGGTCAGTGTGTCTGCTTGTAATATTATAGCCCGCAGAGACTTTACCACTACATCTAGAAAAAAACTATGCATTAAACTAATATGTTGGATATTGGGACTTGAGCCAAATCTTTATTATGTTCTCTTATTAAAACAAAATCAAACATAGGAAAAAAGGTGTTAAATTTTATTTGGGTGTTCATAATGGGTTCTCTTTAGAAAATAATGGGTTCATAATGGGTTCTCTTTAGAAAATAACAGATACTGTAATACATCAGGTCATTCAGATCACTGTTTGCTCTAATTATCAAAGCTGCCCATGGATAATGTTTACACTTTCAATAAAATGAAGTATATATAATTTGTATATTTAACGTTGTGCTGAATTGTTGTGCAGTTGGCAGTTCAGTTGCATCAACACAAGTTTAGCACTTTTGGTTAAAGCAGGCAACAAAACAGACCACAAATAATTCAGGCAATGAATTTGTTGATGATTCCTCCTCTTATTACTATTTGACATAATTTCAGAAGTGCATTAATTATAAGAGGAATATGAGCCCAATATAATTTATGTTTTTTTTAGTATAGGGATAAGCAATCTAGAACTGTAGAGTACAAGGGGCATTCAGTGGCCACTAAGATTCCAGAAGATTTTCAATAAAAGCTGTGAAATAATGGCAGCACAATTTTCTATTTCTTTTTAAAAAGGATTGATTGACTGATGGATTAATTTACCGGGACTAATCCATATTGGTTCTAAAGCAAGAAAACAGAAATTCAACACTTAAAAGTATAAGAAAACATCCAGAATTGAAGATGCCAGCTGCAGTTGTTGGCAAAATCTCAAGATATCAGATAATTAGGCCATGTCCTATTACTCGGAAGCTCATCATTACTAAATTGATGCTGGCTATGAAAACCAGTATTGATAAACTGAATCAGTTGGTAATAAGAGAGAGGTACCATTCTGTAAGCCATAGTCATTGCCAAGGTGAAAAGCCTCCCATGAGGAACATGTAAGATGTTACAAAAATGTTTATGAATTCTCCATGTAGAACCTGCAGTTGTTCTAAGACTGATGAGACTTTGGCCTCATCATTTTGAAGATTTAAATCCCAATACTCTTTTCAGTTAACTAAGGCCTTATCTGGGCCAAGTAGTCATGTGGACAGGAGTGTGGAGCTTCAACATGCCAAATCAGACTCAATGTGCCTTCTCAGGAATAAGTTGAGTAAGATGAATCAAGAACTCACCCCAAAGACTTTGTATCAATCAATACAAGTGGGCCTTAAGAGAGATGTAGGCAAACTTGAATTCAGTAAGGGCATTTGAGAAGTGAGGAGCATTGTCTATGGAGATTCTCAGTCATCCAGGTCATTGTTGTCCCAAAGGTGCTTTTCAAAGGGCAACTGGACTTTCCTGAAATGTGGGTCATGGATCATTGCTTTCAGAAGCTTGGATTTTAGAGGCATTCTTATATAATTTAATTGCTGTAGAGATGTAGTTATAGCCACCATGAATTACATATTTAAAAATCCATTGGAGACTTTTGGGTTGTAGCAGAAAGCTCATTCAATCTATTATACCAACAGGTGGAAGGATGGGAAGGGATGCCTGCATGCTTAAAGTCCTTAACATGGTCAATTATTCTTTTATTAGTTTTCCAATTAATAGGGAACTTAGTTTTTGAATAGTTAGTTTCAAAGAATTCCCTAGAACTGTAGGATACTAGTATAGTTAGGCACCTTCCAAGATCCACTTGAGTTATGCATGGGATGACTGCATCATTTGCCTACAGGAGACAGGAGATCAATTGATGGACAAGGGTGGGAGGTCAAAATGTTAGTATAACGTGGGCCACAAAACTAGCATGAATATAAAAACTGAACAATAAAGGAGCAAGAATACAGCCCTTTAGGATAGGAAAGGGAAAGGTTGGATTGCCTTTACAGTTACCTCTGATTTTTTTGTAGTAGTATACGGTGTAACAAAATTATTAACCCGAGAAGGTGGCAATCAATGGATGTTGCAGCTAATTTCCTCCAAAGTCTCTTAGGAGGTATAGAGTCAAAAGCCATTCTTAAATCAATAAAAGCAACATAAAGGGCGTCTTTAGAAGGGCTGGAATGCTTCTTAGGTAAATGGTATAGAACTGCACATTGATCCATGGTGTAATATCCTAAGCTATATGCTTTCTGTTCAGAGACCGTGAGGTTGACTAGATAGAACAAATTTAGAAGCCACAGAAATCTAGTATAAAGCTTACTAATTACTGACTGTACACTGATTGGATGGTAGCTAACAGAATTTTTCCAATCACTTTTCTTTTTTTTTTTTTTTAATTGAAAAGTTTTAACAAACAATTTTTCCCTTAAAAATCCCCCCTCCCCCTCCCTTCTCCCTCCCCCCCTTCCTCTCCCCCCTCCCCCCCCTCCCCCCCCGACTTCCCAGAGCTAAATACAAGGTATATATATAAAAAAACAACAATCATAAACAACCATATACTAACAACCATAAACTCTAAAATCTATCACTCTCTAGCTTATATAGGATAAAGCAAACCTTAGTAATATTAAATATATATATAAAAAAAACTAAGATAAAAGAAGAAAAAAAGAAAGAAGACTTATTCAAATACTACATAAAACTTCTTAACCCTATACTTGTTCTAAATAAACTCAATCCATTTTCTCCCTTCCATAGTATAGCATTCTTGCAAATAATCTTTCAAATAGGCCAAAATCTTCGCCATTTCAACCAGGTGAGAAACCTTTAAAGTCCACTCTTCTATGTTCGGCAGTCCGTTTAAAAATCTTCTGTATGTTCTACCAGACTTTTATCCAAAAAGCCTTAACCTTTTTACAAGTCCACCATACATGAAAATATATTGCGTCTTCATCACCACACCTACAACATTTAGGCTAATAATTCAGATACATACTTAACTTTTTAACAATCACTTTTCTTGTATGCTAAAAGAATGATAGATTTAAATCACTCTTTAGGAAGCAATATATATGAATTGTGAATGCTAGTATTGGAAAAAACTAAAATGGGTGCTCTCATACAGAGGTCCCCAACCCCCAGACTGTGGACCGGTACTGGGCTGCAGCATGCCAACAACCGGCCTGCACAAACAAACAAAGCCCCATCTTTGGGATGCAGGCAGCACACGAAACCACGCCTCCTCCGATCCATGGAAAAATCTCTCTCCATGGAACTGGTCCTTGGTGCCCAAAAGTTTGGGGGCTGCTGATGTGATAGACATAAGACACATATTTTACTAATTTTCCTAGGCCCAATATTAGAAAAAAGAACCAGTTTGGACTAGCGGTTAAGACACAGGAGATCATGAATTTTACTTTTGATTTAGTCCCCAAGCGTTTGCTGATTTTGGCTCAGTCGCTTTTTTTTCAGCCCTAGGAAGAAGTCAAAGCAACTACTGGGACTTATCCAGGCTGTCAAAAAAGAAAGGCCTCAAATTTCACATTTCTTCCTAGGACATCACTGTCACAATTAGATGTTCTGTGGTCTTTATTTCTGAAAATACTGGTGTTTTTTTTTAAAGGTCGATCCATCGTAACAAAAATGTTGCTCCTCTCTTCCTTAGCTGGATTTAGTTAAATGAAGACAAGATAAATTAAGACAAGGTTTTATGGTACCTTTCCCATTTATGTTTCCTGAATTTCTGTAGTAAGAACAGAGATATCTCACCATGTAACATGGAGCAGGATGACTGAATTTCCAAACACAAAAAGAATATAGAAAAGCTAATGTTGCAACTGATTAATGGTTAATCAATAGAAAATATTTTCACTGAAAAAAGAGTCCTGGTTCACAGAATGCCAAAATGTTTCTTTTCAAATACTTATAAAATGACAAATATTATTGAAATCCTCAGTGCCTATGTCTAAAAATAAGACTATTTTCTGCTGTAGTTATATACCTTCTCTTCACACTAGTGAAGTAGAATGCTTGAAACAAACATTAACCAAGCAACAGTGTGTGTTAGGTATCATTCATAGTTCCTATGAAAATTAATTTACGTATTCCAAATTTATTCCAAATTCCCTTCTTGGAGAAAAATTTCTAAATGTCACAAAAATGTATCCCAGGTTCAATATTCAGAAAGAATGTCTAAAAAAAATGATGTGAAAAGTGGTAGGAAAAAATGCAGGAGAATTTCTCTGTACAGCATTAACCGTAAGTGCCCTATTTAAGTCATCATTTCTTTCCTTGCCAGTCTTCTTTGTACAGACCTTGGAAAAGACTTAGATGAGGACATCTGTACATTGAAAGTGTGGACAACCAATGATCCAGCAGCTCCTCCATCTTCCTCAAAGCAAGTTTCACTTCAGAGTCCACCCTTATTATTCTGTAAATGGTTTAGAGGTAGACACAGGTGAAGAACTAATCTTAGAGCCATGAACCAAACTAATCAAATTTATTTGTATTTAGACTAGAATAGAGTAACAGAGTCAGGTGGGACCTTGGAGGTCTTCTACCCCCTGCTCAGTCAGGAAAGCCTATACCATTTCAGACAAATGGTTATCCAATTTCTTCTGAAAAACTTCCACTGTTGGAGCATTTACAGTTTATGGAGGCAGGCTGTTCCATTGGTTAATTGTTCTAACTGTCAGGAAATTTCACCTTAGTTCTAGGTTGCTTCTCTCCTTAATTATTTTCCATCCATTGAGCTGGGAAAAGTGGTTTGAAGCCTGGACCAGGAAAGCATTCCTCAGCCCACAAACAAAGTTTCTTGGTGCTTCCCCAACTCCTTATTGCTCTCTCTCATAGTGTGGCTGCCAATAGAATCAACTTAAGTATAGTATGCTAAGCATTATAAATATTTATAGTCATCTTAAGATGGCCTATGGCAGGGGTCAGCAACCTGGAACAGTGAAAGAGCCACTCGGAACCGGTTCCCTCACAGAAGGAAAAACTGGGAGCCGCAAAAAATGTTTGCGCATGTGCGTACATGCGCACATGCACAGAACAAGGTTTGACTGAAGAGTGGAGCCAAGGCAAGATATGCACCTACCCTGCATATTTGAATTGATTGGTTGAACTTTTTTAGCCCCACTTTTTTTTGGGGACTGCACATGGCAGAGGACTGGGAGCCGCAGGAGATGGCTGAAAGAGCCACATGTGGCTCCAGAGCTGCGGGTTGCAGACCTGTGGCCTATGGGGATGTCATCTTTTGGCAGTTGAATGGAGGCACAGAGTCTAGGATATGGATGTAAGGATTTGCATTCACTAGAGAAGTGATTTGAAAAGCCACCATAGAAATGCTGAATGCCTGGTGAATGAAGAATATTTTACCTAAACTCTCTTCTCCTTGCCAAAGTTGGAGCAGAACTGTATATGAAAAGTTCTGATATCGTGTACCTTAGCTTAGCTAACTAGTGCATTGTTTACTGTAACATATGTTGATCTCCCCAGAGTGGCAAGGGAGCATACCTGCATGATTCTGCTGAACCCCAAAACCAATCTGCCATCTGAGCTCCCTTTAACTGATTTAATATGATGATTTAATATAACGTCTGCTGCATCAATTGCATTTGGGGGAGGGAGGGGAGAGAGGAAAGGCTGCTTTGCTTAACAGCAATATAATGATATGTCTTTGCAGGAATGCAATATCTTGCCGGTGTATTTGAGTTGCATAGCAAGTTTTCGCTATACAGAGAGAACTGACCGCCGCTTCCTCTAGTATTCCATTTGCCCTTGCTGATCTTTCAACAGGATTGACAGTTGAAGGGAGAGAAGAAAGGATGGTCCGTAAGAAGGGGCAAATCTACTGGGATAGCAATAACAGAGCAGAGCTGAACAGACACAAAGACTTCTCCAACAAAAGAAAGGGAAGCTAAAGCGGTTGGTAGTGGAAGTTTGGAAGTTTGGAAGCTCCAGCAAAGAGCTGAAAAACCTTGCAAACCACAAAACCACGACAGCACAACAGCAAGCCGCTACAAATTTTGGAGAGTTTCTCAGGGCAGAGAGAAATGTTATTCCTAAAAAGAAATCAAGGCAAACTGTAACAATCACCAATAGGGGAAGAACAAAACAAAGCACAACATAATCATTTGTTTAGTATTATTAATAGAATTTTAAAGAGCAGCACGGTGGCCTAGAGATGAAGACGCTCACCTCCCACTCAGGAGGATGAGAGTTCAATCCTAGGCAGTGACAGATGTTTCTCTACCAGGGTGCAAAGAGAAAAATATCTGCTCTGAACTTTTTTTTTAATCCCATTTATATCCCGCCCTTCTCCGAAGACTCAGGGCGGCTTACAATCTAAGCACAAATCAAATGTGCTTAGCAATAGCCTTCATTCTATGTATATGCCTGCTTATTATTAGGGCTTTCGCCCCCCCCCAAAGCGGCATTATTACAAAGTCAGCTTATTGCCCCCAACAATCTGGGTCCTCATTTTACCTACCTTGGAAGGATGGAAGGCTGAGTCAACCTTGAGCCTGGTGGGACTCGAACCTGCACTAATTGCAGGCAGCTGGTGTTACTTAAGGAGGCATTAGCCCACTGCTCCACCATGGCTCTTACTCCACATAGGTCTCAGGAAGGGCATCCAGGCAGTAAATGCTCAGCTCCATTCAGTCACCTGACTCCACCCCAATAAAAAGGGTTGGGGAAAAAAAAGAATATCAAAAGCATGCATGGGGATTTACAGACTGGCAACTTTTGTTAGGAAGACCACAGTGTAAAATACAACAGGAGAAAATACAGAGTGAGAAGCTATTCAGTGATATTGGTGGTGTCTTCATTTATTTATTCCAACCTCTTGCATCATGATGGATCTGCAAGACTGAAGGCAGCTATAGAATTTTTGACAGACGGATGTCCAACAGCTTCTTAAATACCTCTGTGGATTCAAAATGCCAAGCTACTCATACTATTAGGAACTTTTTTTATTGTGTTGCTGAAATCAGCTACTGATTCTAGCTTTCTCCACTGAGGCAAGAAAAAAGAAGGAAGTTTTTTTTTTTTAGAAAATACAAGACAGTATTCCATTCCATAACTGGCCTGAAACCAACAGTGCAAGTTGGAAAAAAAATCAACACACAGGAAATAGGAAGAATAAGTAATCCATTCAGGTACATGTATATTTGAAATTCTAACATATTGATTTTGGGGGGTGCCTTCAAGTCAGTTTTTGACTCCCGATTGCCTGGACTAGTCCCTGGTGTTTTCTTGGGAAAGTTTTTTTTGGAAATGTTTTGCCATTGTCTGACAAAAAGTAACTGACCCTGAGGTGGGATTAGAACTCACAGTCTCTTGATTTCTGTTGATTTAACTATTACACCAAACTGGTTCTTCATACAGTGATTGGGATGAGCCAATCTCTGTTTCCCTTTGTGTAACTGATACCCCCCCCACACACAAATTCCTGCATTAATTTGGGAATTCATTGGCAAAAGATCCACATAAAATATGCACATTTTTGAATGTTTTGAAGCACTATCAAAGGATCATCTATATAAGGATAGCATCTGTTCAGTCGCACCTCACCTGTAAAGCTGAATCACTTGGCACTGGTATAAAGGCTAGCGGATTGGGGCTTCCACAAATTAAGATAACGTTTTTTTTTAAAAAAGCTACAGAAATCCTCTTCCATCTTCCTCCTCCCTTCTTTAGTAAAAAGAAGATGCTGTTCATCCCAGCATTTTTGGAAAAAACGGACTGTACAATCACTGATCAGCCAATAAGTGCAACAATAATCATACTCCTAGAAGATAATATTCATAACTCTGGACTGAATTGTGGAATCTTTGGTGTCCTCTGAGATTGGTTGTTTAGTTTAGGTTTGACTAGCTAGTTGTTTACTGTTAAATAGTCAAGGAACTTCTAGGCTGTTGCTTAGGTAAAGGTAAAAGGTAAAGGTTCCCCTGCACATGCGTGCTAGTCGTTTCCAACTCTAGGGGCCGGTGCTCATCTCCTTTTCAAAGCCGAAGTGCCAGCGCTTGTCCGAGGACGTCTCTGTGGTCATGTGGCCAGCATGACTAGATGCCAAAGACGCACGGAATGCTGTTACCTTCCCACCGTAGTGGTCCCTATTTTTCTACTTGCATTTTTATGTGCTTTCGAACTGCTAGGTTGGCAGAAGCTGGGACGAGTAACAGGCGCTCACTCTGTTATGCAGCACTCGGGATTCGACCCGCCAAACTGCCGACCTTCTGATCGACAAGCTCAGCGTCCTAACCCACTGAGCTGTTGTTTATTGTTAAGTAATAAAGAAACTTCTGGGCTGTTGTTTACTGTTAAGTAATCAAGGAACTAGGCAGGGCATGGTGGCTCACTGTTACAGAAGCTGAGCTTGTCAGTTGGAGAGCTGATAGCCCAGGTTCAAGACCTGAGTTTTGTGCAATGGAGTAAGTTCCTGTTACTTGCTCCAGATCCTGGCCACCTAGAAGTTTGAAAGCATGCAAATGTGAGTAGCCAAATAGGTACCACTTTGGCTGGAAAATAACAGTGTTCTCTGTACCTTGGGTGTATAGCCATGCTGGCCCTAGGACCATGGAAATGACCTTTGAACAACTCTGGCTTCCTCAGCTAAGAGACAGAGGTGAGTCCTGTGCTCTAGAGATGGACACAACCGACAGGGAAACCTTTACCTTTAATCAAGGAACTACCAAGAAGAAAACAAGATTCCCACCAACACCAACAGGGCAATTCACATGGATATAAACGGAGAACAAACCACACTTCTTTCTAGCACTGAAGGTGTTACTCAGCTGGGTAATGAAATGCCTGCATGAAAACAACCAAGCTCCAGGGAGCACCAAGAAAACCACAACCAGACTCCTAAGCTCATGACACTATTTCCCCCATGATGGTGAGATTTCCTTAAAATCCATTCATTCTCAATGTTCACGTATGGTCCGTTTTACTGCCAGTTGGGGTTTTCCATTGTCTTGCATTGGCTGAGGGCTTTCCTCTATATTTTTTCCACCGGGCTGAGAAGATCATCCTAAAGCTGCTGGAAGCACAGGGAGAAGAGGTGGGGCACCAATATTTTTATTTTTATTTTTTATTTTTATTTTAATTCCATTTATATCCCGCCCTTCTCCGAAGACTCAGGGCGGCTTACAAGCTTAGCAGTAGCCTTCATTCTATGTATATGCCTGCTTGTTAGGGCTTTCACAAACCTCCCAAGCGGCATTATTACAAAGTCAGCTTAATTGTCCCCAACAATCTGGGTCCTCATTTTACCTACCTCGGAAGGATGGAAGGCTGAGTCAACCTTGAGCCTGGTGGGACGCGAACCTGCACTAATTGCAGGCAGCTGGTGCTACTTAAGGAGGCATTAGCCCACTGCTCCACCAAGGCTCTTACTATACTCTTACTATAAAATGGAATAGAGAAGGATTACTCAAATCCTTTCTCATGGCCCTAGAAAACATAAAGGAAGTAAGAAAGCTCCCAATTTAGTTAAATAAGCTTAGCATTTTAATTCTATTATAATAGAACAGAGGTAACTGGTTTTTTTTTCCTTTTTGCTCCCTTCCCCCCCCCCTTCAACCACGATGAGGTTTGTTCCTGAAAGGAGTCACGGTCTATGGATGGAAATGAGCTAAGCTTCTTTCCCATTGCAACCATTGTTTTGTCCTCATGGCTTATTTAATGGCAGCCTTTTCAAGATCAGGGGCATTCTATTGCTCTTCAGAGCCCCAGCTCTAGTTGTGAGAGTCAAATAAAGCCAAACACAGAAATAAAAGGGTTTTTTTTTTTAAAAAAAAAAAGGAAAAAAAAACAACAAAAAACACCCACAGCTGATTCCAGGCATCTTCAGCTAGCCTGTGTTGCAGAAAATTTGTACAACAGCAGGCACCAGATGCAGCTTAATTTCAAGAGAACTGTTTTCAATCTGGTAGCCCACCCAGAATGGCTCCATCTGCTTATCTGGCCTTTCATTGCACAGGGCTCTTCCAGCATTTTCCATTAAAACAAGGAGAGAGGAGAGCTGCACATTGGTTTGAATGGATCCTGAGTTCCAGATAATTGCTCCAATTAAAGCAGAATTGCGATAGAAAGTTCTACATTCCCCCCCCCCCCAAACTGTCCTTGTTCAGTCTGATGGGTGAGAAATTGCTTCAGGAAAGGAAATGCTTTGGGAGTTTGCATAGAGTTGTTGTCCATGGTGCTGTAGAGCTAACTTTTATTCATCCCACCTTTATTACGTTTACAAGTAACTCAACATGTCACCTTGAACGTGATGCTCACCACCCAGGGTCACATGTTGAGAAGGGTAGTTATAGCAATCAAATAAATAAATAAATACTCCTTCCCCCTCCCATTTTCCCCACAACAGAAACCCTGTGAGATGATTTGGGTGGAGAAAGAGTAAATAATCAAAGTAACCTAGCTGGCTTTCATGTCTAAAGGAAAACTAGAACTCCTGGTCTCCTGATTTCTAGCTTGATGCTTTAACCCAGGGGTGAAAAAACTGCCGGCCAATGGGCTGGATGCGTCATGCCGAAACTGTGCCTATTCCAGCTCCAGCAATGGGGAAGAAGTCACAACACGTCACCTGACGTGGCGAGTTTGACACCCCTGCTTTAACCACTACACCAAATTAAATTTTGAAACTTTGATATGTTGTCACATTTCAAAGGAAATCCATGATGGATTTCTTTTTTTAAACCAGTAAAAACCAGTAACAGAAGACATTAGTCCAAGAATAAAAAACAAAAAAACAAAACCTGGCTGACAATTGGGGGACTGGATGCTAAAACATATAGGGAACGGTTGCTGGAATTGGGTATGTGTAGTTTAACGAAGAGAAGGACTAGGGGGGACATTATAGCAGTGTTTCAATATCTCAGGGGCTGCCCCAACGAAGAGGGAGTCAAGCTATTCTCCAAAGTGCCTGAAGACAGGACAAGAAGCAACAGATGGAAACTAATCAAGGAGAGAAGCAACCTAGAATTAAGGAGAAATGTCCTGACAGTTAGAACAATTAACCAGTGGAACAACCTGCCTCCAGAAGCGGTGAATGCTCCAACACTGGAAGTTTTTAAGAAAAGACTGGACAGCCATTTGTCTGAAATGATACAGGGTTTCCTGCCTGAGCAGGAGGGTGGACTAGATGACCTCAAGGTCCCTTCCAACTTACTTATTATTATTATTACTTGAAAGCTGAGAGGCTTAAAAAAAGTTTAGCACCAAAAATCTGAGTGCCAGGCAAGATTTCTTTGGGAGATTGTGTAGTTACCAAAACTGAAAAGTCCCTCTAGTTCCAGTTAGTATCTCAGAATATGAAATTAGAATGGAAGAAAATATGGGTGGGAGGAGACACGCAGGGTTAATTCTATCCCAGGTGACACTGGAAAGATCTTATGTCAGGTAACGCTCACCTATCATGTTAAGCCAAAACATCCAACTGATGAAAGCATATGTCCATCTCACATCCTGCTGTGTATGACCCTTTAATCAAAAGCTGTCATCTGCGAAGTTGCCATTTGATGTTTATGGAACAAAACAGGTTTGTATGTTCAAATTACCAGTTAGTTGGCTAGTTAGTTCAGCCATGATTTGCCATTTTTTTTAGATTATTTGATCTATCAAATTATTTGTGTTCAGCAAAGGGCTCAGTTTTAATGTTTTTTTTTAAAAAAATTGCTCTGGCCTCAGTGACATTTATCGTCCGCAAGCTTGCATAAAACATTAGTAATTAATATGATTACTCAAAGACCAATTATGATTTCCTTTCCCCCTTTCCTTTCTTTCATTGTCTTTTTGTTTAAATAAAGACAAACATTATTTTTTTAAAAAGTTAAAGCTGTAAGTTACAATGCACATAGGAAGAATGCTACATGACTTTTCTAACACCAGCCTCTCCCCCCCACCCCATTTCACACAAGCGGCATTACATCAACAAAGAAAAGATGCAGGATAAAGCAAAGGGAGCATCATTAAGATGAGGGATAAACATTTCCCACAGCTGTTTTAGAGCGTTATATTAGACTGCTTCCAAGAATCCCCATGGATAAAAGTAAGCAGCACTCTTTTTCCCTTCCTTTTTCTAAATTAAAAAAAATACATAAAAGCTATGAAAAATCTCAAAGCGTTAGTTTATTCCTTACTTTAATGAAGTTTTAATTTAATTTAATAAAATTTAATTTAATAAAATTATTTTAATAAAAATAATTCACAGGATGAAACCTCTACGAAGGATCCTAGAATCAGAGTCTATATATTTATAAACGATTGATCTTCCTTCCTTCCTTCTCAAATATGTTCTGAAACTACTTGGCAATCAAGCCAGGGGCAACACAGTCAAGGATGCAAAAGACAGAAATTAAAGTTGCAATTTACCACACATAAATAAATAACAGAGCAAGCAGCCAAGCAGACAAACAGAAATAAAGCAAGCAGTCATTGTTAAAACAATGGCCAGGAAGTGTAAAGATGGCCTGTAAGCCTGATTTTCAAATGCAATTCATTCATCAGGGACTTACGTTCAATTTATTTATAAGAAGTTAACAATGCTGGTGGTTTTTGAAGCCTCAATCAACCTCCCTACTCCCCCGGCCTCCACTCTAGTCTTGTATAGAATAATATGAATTTTTTTTCTCCAGTTAGACAAGCCAGCGGTCTGTTTTCGGGAGCATCATGGCTTCCCATTTTTGTAACTTTTTTGAGCGCAATTCCACATGCTAGGCTTCATCTACAAAGCAGACCTGATTTGAAGTTTAGAACAGGCAGGCAAAAGGCATCTACCATGAACGTTTAAGGAAGTGAAATGTTAAGATGTTGATACTGTGCAGATTTTCAAAATTTAGCTATAAATTTTGAGCTTTGAACCAGCTGAGAGCTGTAGGTATGAGAACAAGCAAGGCAGTAAGCCAGACATGTCAAACACAAGGCCCAGGGGCCGGATCCGGCCCGCGAAGTGGTTTCATGTGGCCCGCGAAGCCATCCTGGAAACAGCGAGGGAACGGCCCCCACTGCCTTGGCCCTGGCCCAGAGACCCTCCTTCTGCCAGAGACCCTCAGATCTGTCCCACTCCTGCCCAGGCCCCCATAGGCACCCTTGATGCCAACGATGTAGAGCTGGCCATGCCCACCCAGTAGGCCATATGCACTCTAGCCACGCCCACCCAGTAGGCCACGCCCACCCTGGCCATACCCACCCAGCCCCTTGAGGGCAACCGCAATGCTGATGTGGCCCTCAATGAAATTTATTTTTATTTTATTTTATTGCATTTATATACCGCCCTTTCCCTGACACCCCTGCAGTAAGCAAACAAATGAATAAATAACTACTTTAAATGCTTTTGTTCTGCAAGAAGCTTGTGTGGAAGGCGTTTGACTAATGCATTTGGCTGATCCTCTGTATTTACGTATCATGCTCAGCTATGTTTTCACCACTCCTAGTTTTTCTGGGGCAGAGAGGAAGGCCCTTTTATGCATCAGTTACCTGGGTTAAACCAGGGGCAATAATTTGTGCCCTTCCACCCCTCCCCCTCCAGTTTAGTAATAGAAAAAGAAATCAAACAGGTTACATATACGGTTTTTCTCCTTAAGAATACTATTCTATCCTCACCTGCCCAAGGCACAAATTTACTTAGTGGATTGTGCTTTGAACAATAAATCTGTCTAACTTACCTGCTGATTCTATAAAGCGGCAAAAATTTGTCTCAATGAGAATTAATACCGAAGGCTTGTCTCTGCATAATATCCCCAATCAAGTTGTTTCAGCAGAAATACAGAGCGGGATCTGAGTCATTATTGCAAAATTAGAGCGAGAACAACAAATGAGTGGAACCAGAAAACATTGCCTTATTAAGCAGGCAGTTAGATATGAACAGATGTTGCAGATTAAAGCCTGCTCTTCTGATAGGCGCTGCTGTTTACGCGAGTCCTCTGATTCTATTAGGAAGGTTACAAGACTTTTGTTCAAAGCCTTATCGTTACTACGTAAAAATTCTAGCTAAACAGAGTTGTAGCACCCGTTGCAAAAGAAAATAAACAAATTTCTTTTTTTAAAAAAATCTGGAAACTTAAGTGACCTTACTCTATGTTCTTGTTAGCTGCGAAGTCGTGTCCGACCCATGGACAACATTCCTCCAGGCCTTCCTGTCCTCTACCATCTTCTGGAGTCCATTTAGGCTCATGCCTCCTGCTTCAGTGACTCCACCTCACCATGTGGGATGACTTCATAAACTTCATTTGGTCCTCAATGCAGTAGTGAGGGTAAAGGTAAAGGTAAAGGTTCCCCCTGCACATGCGTGCTAGTCGTTTCCGACTCTAGGGGCCGGTGCTCATCTCCGTTTCAAAGCCGAAGAGCCAGCGCTTGTCCGAGGACGTCTCCGTGGTCATGTGGCCGGCATGACTAGACGCCAAAGGTGCACGGAACGCTGTTACCTTCCCACCGCAGTGGTCCCTATTTTTCTACTTGCATTTTTACATGCTTTCGAACTGCTAGGTGGGCAGAAGCTGGGACGAGTAACAGGCGCTCACTCTGCTACGCGGCACTCAGGATTTGATTCACCAAACTGCCGACCTTCTGATCGACAAGCTCAGTGTCCTAACCCACTGAGCCACCGCGTCCCTTGTAGTGAGGGTACTACTTAGTAAAAAGGACATTTCCAGGTAAGACAGAGATAATGACAGGTAGGTATCTAGTGATACAATGTTCAATTAATATTTGGAATCAGTTCAATGTTTGTGAGCTTTCTGGGCAAATATTTAGGGAGAAGACTTTTCATCAATTGTCTCAAAGGTTCATGCCTCTAAGTTCATGGGGAATAGTAATGGTATTCAACCAAACACGGGGACATCTTCTCTACAGATCTTCCACATTAACAAAGGAATTATGGAAGAAGACAGGAATTTTATGATGCATTTCAATTGTTCTCCCTGAATGTAAAAATACATTAAGGAAGTCTATACACATTGCAGTACACGCAGGTGCTGACAACAAGCCAAGAATCAGTGTCGAAGTTTCTCAGAAAAGGCTTCTAGAGCTGAAAAGTGAACATCCTCCATAAATTTCTTCTTTCCTTTTCAAATGACTCATAAAACAAGATGTGTGTAACTACTGAGCACTGACACAGTCATATAGTATTCCAGGAACAAAGCAGTACTTTCCTACCTGCAGGCAAAATAACCAAAGAACCTCTTTTCAAAAGTCCCATCAATTAAGCTTCAATGAACATCAATCAATACTATGAGCCATCAGCCTCCTCATAAATATTTGCCTTGCCTGACATGCAAGTTATTCATTTTAAATAAATGAATGAATTGTAAAAGAAAAAGGATGGGGGTCTTGAAAGGTTGCCCTGGATAATATAGAAGCTGATAGATATTTGAATCTTTGTTTGAACAGAATATAATTTTTGGCAGCTTGGATCAACAAAAGATCTTTTCTAGTGATCATGAACGATAATGAGCTTAATGAACTCAGTGATGATTTTATATATATAAAAGGGAGTCTCCTAGCACTTTTCCAATTAACAAATTTTATTAAAAGGCACACGCTTTTGTGAGCTGTAATCCACTTTATCAGATTCATTTGATGGATGCTCTCATGAGCCAATGTATTACAAGCATATGATGAATACGTAGCTTTGAATGCACAGGTGCATGGAAATACAATAGCATGCTGGACTGAACTAAAATCGCTATGTGCCAAAGACCAGAAAAATATCAAAATTTGGCTGATGTTTAAATTACCAATATTCGGGATTTGAATTTCCACCACTGAAAACTGCCCGAGGACAGCTAGGACCCTCCCCAAATTCTCTGATAATATGGTAACAATAATAATAGTAATAATAATTGCGCTATTCGGAACATCTTACATTTTAAGGAGATACCTGGTTGATACCTAGGATGCTGGCAGCAACCCGTGTGAACCATCAGCGCCTGTCAATTTGAATGCTCAGTTGACTGAGGTTCATGTTTAATGAATAAAATAATAATAATAATAATAATAATAATAATAATAATAATAATAATAATAATAATAATAATAATAATAATAATGTTGGAAGGGACCTTTGAGGTCATCTAGTTCAACACTTCTAGTGTTGGAGCAATCACAGCTTCTGGAAGCAGGTTCTTCCACTGATTAATTGTTCTAACTGTCAAAAAATTTCTCCTTAGTTCTAGGTTGCTTCTCTCTTTGATTATTTTGCATCTGTTTGCTTCTTGTCCTGCCTTCAGGCGCTTTGGAGAATAGCTTGACTTCCTCTTCTTTGTGGCAGCCCCTGAGATATTGGAACACTGCTATCATGTCCCCCCTCATCCTTCTGTTCATTAAACCAGACATACCCAATTCCAGCAACTGTTCCTTATATGTTTTTGCTTCCAGTTCCCTAATCATCTTTGTTGCTCTTCTCTGTACTCTTTCTAGTGCAGGGGTGTCAAACTTCTTGCCCGCGGGCTGGATGCATCATGCGGAAGCCGCGCCCACCCCATTGCCGGCAATGGCAAAACTGTTCTGATATGTTGCATGATGTCATGTGATGTCGTGAGTTTGACATCTCTGTTCCAGAGTCTCAACATCTTTTTTACATCGTGGTGACCAAAATTGGATGCAGTATTCTAAGTGTGGCCTTACCAAGGCACTGTAAAGTGGTATTAATACTTCATATGATCTTGATTCTATCCCTCTATTGATGCAGCCTAGCACTGTGTTGGCTTTTTTGGAAGCTGCAGTACACTGCTGGCTCATATTTAAGTGATTGTCCACTAGGCCTCCGAGATCCCTCTCACAGTTACTACTATTGAGCAAGGTACCTCCTATACTATACCTGTACATTTGTTTTTTCTTGCCTAAATGTAGAACCTTACTTTTTTCACCATTGAATTTCATTTTGTTAGATAGCGCCCAATGTTCAAGTCTGTCAAGATCCTTCTGTATCTTAAGCCTATCTTCTGGAGTGTTGGCTATTCCCGCCAAGTTGGTGTTGTCTGCAAATTTAATGAATTTCCCATCTATCCCCTTGTCCAAATCATTGATGAAGATGTTGAAGAGCACTGGGCCCAGAACAGAGCCCTGGGGCACCCCACTACACACTTCCCTCCATGTAGATGCAGTTCCATTGAGGACCACGCGCTGTGTATGGCCAGTCAGCCAGCTACAAATCCATCTGGTGGTGATGCTGTCTAACCCACATTTTTTTCTATATTATCAAGTAGTAAGTTGTGGTCTATTTTATCAAATGCCTTACTGAAGTCCAAGTAAATTATATCCACAGCATTCCTCTGGTCCACTAATTTTGTCACCTGGTCAAAGAATGCAATAATATCCCATGACATGACTGATGAAAACCAGTTTTTAGGTTATAAAACTTCCTGTGTGAGCTGTGTTTGAAGAGTATAAAAGTGTCTGTGTAGTCTGTAAGAGCTTCTCCTTTCCATAGCTGGCTAGTTTGTTCATTTGTTGTTGTTTTTCTGCCTGCTACTTTTCTCACTGTGTTTTTCAGGGTGGAAAATCTTCCTTGAATCAAGGAGCTGCAAAACAACTTTTCTAATTTAGATAACTTCTCTGTCTAGGTCAGTTGGGTAGTGATTATGTTGACCAGCGATGTGCACCTCTAATTCATTGTGCTGGAATTGAGGAACATATGAAAAGGACAACTGGATTCAACCTTTGAGTCAATAAGCCAATGCAATTATTCTGCTGTCTGCTTTTGTCTCCTGTGCTGATTATGTCTACTAAGGACGAAGATCTCCAGAGGTGAGGAAATAAGGTGTCTTTGTTTTATTTCTCCTCTAGGTTACCCCTCCCAAGTTGTGGGGTTCATGGATTGTCTTGGGAGATAAAAGTCATGCTGGATAAATCTCTTTCATGTTGAATTCAAGTAATATATCTAATGCAGCTCTTTTTTAAAAAAAATAAAAAAACTAGGATAGGAAGAAAACAAACCTGGTTGGTTATAGCTTATCACTTATCTGTTAGTAAATTTTCTTCTTCTTAGATGTTGACAAAAGTGAGAGTTTTTGAACTTTGCAGTACTGTGATTCCTAAAATGGTAACTGAATGTGTGTGGCTGCCCATGAATAGAACCAGCAATAGGGCTTAGATAGTAATAATAATAATAATAATAATAATAATAATAATAATAATAATAATAATAATAACAACAACAACAACAACAACAACAACAACAACAATAATAATAATAATAATAATAATAATAATAATAATAATAATAATAATAATAATAATTGGAAGGGACTTTGGAGGTTTTCTAGACCATACCATTTCAGACAAATATTTGTCCAGTCTCTTCTTAAAAACTTACAGTGTTGGAGCATTCACAGCTTCTGGAGGCAGATTGCTCCAATGATTAATTGTTCTAACTGTCAGGAAGTTTCTCTTTAGTTCTAGGTTGTTTCTCTCCTTGATTAGATTCCATCCGTTGCTTCTTCTCCTGCCTTCAAGTGATGGACAAGGCATAAGGTATTAATAATTCTTTTTAAGAAGTGGAGTTTCTCTCTTTAGCACAGGGGTTCTCAAACTTTGGGCAAAACAAGATTTGGCATCCTGCCTGTGGAAAGTTGATTGGTTTTGTGATGCTCCATTCCTGGTTTCACAAGGGGTTCCAAACCACAGTTGGAGAGTTCTGGGGCTAAACTGTTATGATGGCATGAATCACAGTTGGATACTAAGAGCTTTACGGAAAACTCTTCAAAGCAAGAGTTTGACAGAACGGACAGCTACGATGGGTATTTCACTCATTTTCCTTCTTGAAAGAAGTCAGTTGCTTCACAAGCTTCCTTTAGTCACTTGACCATCTTTAAGAAAGTAACAGCAATATAATGCTTGTAAAGATCCAAGTTGTTTATCAGAACATCCTTTATTTGGATTTTATTGGAACATCTAGTGTTTTCTCCACAAAACTATGGGGTTGTCATACAGACCTCCATAAATCAGATTTCAGGAACAGCTCCTTAACTACCTACTGTTTTCTTTTCAAATGCCTATTGTTAATCTTTTTGACAGTTTTGACACATGTATTGCTGAGACATTGTATACCACATGTTGCAGGAAGATGAAAGTGTCAAGTGAAAGAGTTAGAAAGAAAATACATAGAGTGTGCTTTTAGTTGGCGATATACATGTATAAAGTGCTTATTATTGGAGGAATTAGCCACAAACTGCTACATAAATTTGTAGTTTATCCACATAATGTGGGCATAATACATATTCTTCAAGAAACAGGCACTGTGATCCAGAAAATAAGATTGTGCGGTAAATTTCATTTGTACTGGTTCCTTTTTCTCTCTTTTGATGAAAATAACTAAGAGTTGACAGTAAAATTCAGGAATAGAAAATCAGACGGGGTGTTACCTAAATCAGGCAACAAGCAATTTTGATAATGTGTTAGGTTAACTCTTCAAATAAAATGTAAAAGTATTTGGGTCTTGCAATAGTTAAATAACTGAGGACAGGCAGAGCTGGGAGTGGAGTCAAGAGAGGAATCAGCCAGTAGTCATTATGTTGCCACAAGCAATCCAAGTCCAGCCCCAACCTTGAATTCTGTTTATTCTTATCTAGCAAAAATTTAGTGTTAGTTAACTAGATTCTTATGTATAAGCATGAGCAATAAATCAACTTAAGTGGAACATAATGTGTGGTCTTGATTCTTTGCGCCTGACATTTTAAGAGCTTGCTGGAATTCTAGGACAGAAGATTGCTATCTATATCTATAGTGGGATGGTGTTCCAGAAGATAGGGGTTGCGACAGAGAAGATGTATTTCTTTGGTCCTGGAACATGACAACATTTAATGCAGGGGACCTGGAGTGAACCCACTCTGCTGGAAAATACTGGGTAAGCAGAAATATTGGAGGTAAGAGATAACTCATATAGTCAGGCCCTATGCCATACAAAGATTGTTGGGTAATAATCATCACCTTGAATTGCATTCAGAAGCTGATTAGCAAACAATGCAGCAGCAATGGTGACATATAGGCATGCCTCATGAAAGCTGATACCTTTTAATGAAATGCGTTAATCTAAAATAATGTCCCCAGATGCCATTTGAGTCTCCATCCAGAGACTAACCCAGCTTTTCTCCTCCATATTGGCAGTTTACTGTAAACCAGCCAGAGACCAATGTACTTTCTGACCACGCTAGGATTAGACGTGTCTTAGTCTAATTTTGTTCTGTTAATATGTCTAGTGAATTCTCCATGTGGAAGGAAGAAGGCTATTTAGGGCATGAAATGTAGCCCTTTTCTTAATGCAGACTGTGTCCTGTTTCAGGTTTCTAACTCACACATACTCAATTGCTAGGTGAAAATAGCAATTTACCCAAGCCTGAATAACAACAGACAAGGAAAAGGAATGTAACCCAAAACAAAGTCTCTAGAAAATAAAACTTGCCTGAATGATTTCACTTTCAAGAGGAACACACATTTTTGAGCCAAATTTCACTGTAAAATCTTGGGAGCTCCAGAAACTGTAAAATGGTGGTGGTGAGTTATTTGTCCCATGAATTATTCACCCTGCCCTAGCAGAAGTAGGGTGCCTTCACACCTATTTTTTTATTAACATCACTTTACTCTCATAAATGCCAGCAGACTCCTTCACTTCTGTAACATTCACACATCTACTCAATGAAGGATTAAATTATTAACAATGTCATAGCAACAGTTAAAAAAATTGAGGGCCCTGCCTTATCTGCAAGGTTCATGGGAGCTTACACAACAGATAAAAGCAACATCATAAACTTTCAGGAACCGATAAAAAAAGACCAATAAAGCATTCATAATAGGACAGAATATCCAGCACCAACATAAAGAGTAATAAATCACTCTGAATATGCTGAGCATTTTTATTAGAACTGCTGTTCCTCTGTGCTTTGTGGTTAGGCCAGGGGTAGGCAACCTTGTCTCTTTTATGACTCTTGGACTTCAACTCCCAAAATTCCTTAGCCAGCCATGATGGCTCAGGAATTCTGGGAATTGAAGTCCACAAGTCATAAAAGAGCCAAGGTTGCCTACCCCTGGGTTAGGCAGAAAAGACAGAAGGCCCACAGAATGGGGCAATTCACCACAGCCAACCCGGCGTGGGACAATTAAAAAAAATTACAAAAGTCAAATTAATTTTGATGGAACCATGGCCAATAATAACAAAATAAAGTCAATCCAAAAATACAAAAGGCAAATGTAGTCACCAAACATAACTGAATGAAATGATTAATACAGCGTTGAATTATCCCACCGTGAGTTGTTCTATGGTGAGTTTGCCACGGCGAGTAGTCCTGGGCTGAGTTGTCCTAAACTCCTATCCCCCATGTTCTTTGTAAATAATTATATGACAGTGGTGATAACACTGTGCAATTATTCCTGCCCAATTTTTGGGGTTTAAGGAGAAATTATTTCTCTGTTGCCCAATTGTCTCAGCAGCAAAGAGTTAAAATTTTATGAGCAGTGTAAATCAGCCTCGATGCAGATTATAAGCAGTTTGTGTAAAGGTTTGCACAGGACAAATTGGTCATCCATCTTCATAACAATTGGTTTTGACAACCCAATACTGATACCCAAGCACAGACTGTGCACTAGAAAGCTGAACATACATGCGGACATTTTTGACAGACGTGGTTTGGAATGCCGATACTTTCAGTTTCTCCAGATCCCTTTTCCTTTCACGTGTTCATATGCTTCTGCTCCCTTGTACTTATATATAGAATTCTTCAAAGGGCTTAAAGGATTAAAAATAAGGAGCTTTACCTGGATATTCTTTTCCAAGCGAACATGTATTGGAGAGTCATACTGAATACTCTCTGCCAATGCCTTCATGCGCTGTCTTGTGTCAGACATTACATGATCCAAAGTGTCAGTTGTGTGAGATTATATATCCTTCTGATCATGGGTTGCTCGACATGCATATTGAGCAGACTTCACGAGATTGCACCTCATTGGTAGGTTTCTTTTTCTAAACCTAGTTTCCCAGTGACTTCCAATGATTGCTGCATCATATCTTGATCCAAGAATTCTCTCAAGGGGCAGGGGGCGAGGGCTGGGGAGAAGAACTCCAAAAGAAAGTGAAAAGCCTCTTAACTGTTAAAGCAATTCATAGATGTCATGTTTACCTTTCTGGCACCCTTTAGAATCTTTTAGCACCCTTTAGAGTGTTTTCCCATTTTTACAATGATGTATGATGCATTAATGGCACTGTTGTCACCTGGAAAAGTTGAACTTTCCAAGCGAAGTATCAAAGTGAGTAATACTGTATGTAAGCCACATCCAGCAGTTCGAAAGCACGTAAAAATGCAAGTAGAAAAATAGGGACCACTACAGTGGGAAGGTAACAGTGTTCCGTGCGCCTTTGGCGTCTAGTCATGCCGGCCACATGACCATGGAGACATCCTTGGACAAGCACTGGCTCTACAGCTTTGAAACGGAAATGAGCACCGGCCCCTAGAGTTGGAAACGACTAGCACGCATGTGCGGGGGAACCTTTACCTTTACTTTATAGAAGGTTTGGGTGGCATTTCTATGGTGACATCGGCCAGCCCTTCTAATCTGGAGGGAACTGCTTCTGTTCTTTAATTATTAACCTCTGCATCAAATTTTGGGGCTTCTCTTCTCTTACTATCAATTCTCATAGGCAAAAATTCCCCAGGATAGAAAACTTTCCCATAGTCTGCTTCTAGGTATATTCAGTGGAAAATGACAAAATCTGAACATAGGCTTATAGTGTAGAAAAGCATAGTGTTGCACTTTGTTCTTACCTCTTTTGATGGCCTTAATTACCCTATTAGACTAGGTGAGGATAATTCTCTCAAAACTGACCATGATTGCTACACGATAAGTCTTGGATACTTCCTATCCCAGAACATTTATTCTAAGAGAGACAATCCCACTATAATAGAATCATGATCTAAACTAACTTCTCCTGATATTTATTGTTTGTGTGCATGCACATGCGCTCTGCTTGCTCGGTGTAAAACTAGCCTGGTGCATTCTCTAATATTTAGTGTACATCCAGAATAGACGAAGCAATAGGTACCAATATCCCTCTCCTGCACATTTCTGAGAATTTCTGTGTAAATATTTGATCCTTTAACTCTCGCAGATAACACCACAAAGGAATCAGACTGTAGTTTATTGCAATATAATTCTTCCCCATTTTCTGTTACCCATTGAGAAAGGGTTTATTTCTACATCACCATTTGTTACTGGCTTAAAGCTGGAGAAAAGCCATAGAATCCCCAGCTCGGGACTGTAATAATCTATATTTGATGGGATTTCTCCAGTCTTCATCCCCTATGGAGGGTTAATAGTGTACACAGGCTGACTGTATTTAAACACAACATGCAACAAATTTTAGCATATTTAGCTCTCATTTCACTTATTTACTCCATCCAGGAGGTTTGTAATCATGTGAAATTGCCTGGAAAAAATATTAATTAGTTAGGGTGTTCCTAATATTGAAAAAAAAATGCGTACAGCAGTGGCCTGAGGCATTTACTTAACATTATCTAGAGATAAAAGTAATACAGTTTCTTCCCCTTTTCTTTGTAAGGGAAAAAAATGAATAGAACAGAAAGAAAAGGAATGGGCAATAGCACTTAGACTTATATACTACTTCATAGTGCTTTACAGCCCCTTTTAAGCAGTTTGCAGAGTCAGCCTATTGGCCCCAACAACCTGGCTCTTCATTTTACTGACCTCGGAAGGATGGAAGGCTGAATTAACCTTAAGCCGGTGAGAATCGAGTGAGCAGTGAGTTAGCCTGCAGTACTGCATTCTAACCATCGTGGCTCTTTAAGCTTAAATAGACAAAGCCTAAATATCTTTTTTTTAAAAAGTTTTTATGCCAGGCTGAAAGAACACACTTTTTCACAGGATCACTTATAACTACTCAATTACCCATCCATCTACTATAGCTTAATGTATTGCTTGGCTGTTTTGGAATAATAAAAAAATATACTGTAACAATAATAAGACATCCATCTAGAACTGCCTACATTTTCAGATTTTCAGATTTCTCTGACACTACTCTAGCTTGGTTAGGACTTGAACTATTAGACTCCCACCTGTCTTTGTGAATTAATTGTAGATTTCTACCACTGTATTACTACTACTAATACCTGAGATCAAACAGAGAAAAATATTTAAGGGGCTGCCACAAATAAGAGAGGGTCAATCTATTATCCCAAGCACCTGAAGGCAGAACAAAAAGCAATGGGTGGAAACTAATCAAGGAGAGAAGCAACCTAGAATTAAGAAAAAATTTACTGACAGTGAGAACAATTAATCACTGGAATGACTTGCCTCCAGAAGTTATGGGTGCTCCAATATTGGAGGTTTTAAAGAAGAGATTGGACAACCATTTGTCTGAAATGTTTCCTGCTTGAGCAGGGGGTTGGACTAAAAGACCCCCAAGGTTCCTTCCAACTCTGTTATTCTGTTAAATACAAATTGGCTGATGTGAAAGAAAAGCAAGCAGAGCCTGGGGGTGGAGTCAAAAGAGGACTCAGCCTAGAATTGCTATGTGTCCACGAATGTTCCAAGTCTGACCATTCTTCAATTCCATTAACTCTTATCTAGTGTCAGTTTAATGCTGACCATTAGCTGATTAGATTCTTATGTATAGGCTTGTGCAATAAATCTTATGAACTGGAATTTAAGTGTCATCCTGATTCTTCACGCTTGACATCTGTAGCATAAAAGAAATCAACTGAAAAAAAAATCAGAACAAATCAAACACTGAGATACATTAAAGACTATTTCACCCTATTACAGTGATAGCTTGTACTGTAGGCTAGCAGGTTGCAACTAAGATGAACTTAGCTGAACTAAAGTGGCCTCTAGAACAACTGAGCAGAACTTTAGCAAGCTTTGTAGAAGATTCAGTTGGTGTTGTTTAGTGGGAAAGCTATCAATTCGGAATAATTGGCAAGCAGGGGAATTATCAAATTGAGGGCCTCTGAGTTAATAGTCTGAACACTATAGTAGAATCTGAGTAAAATATTGAATTGCCTACTCCAAGATATTCCTTAGAGGGAATGTGGTGAGATGTTTCTTTTAAAGTCACGGAAGGGTGAATCTTGCCAGGAAGAAACTTCAAGTGGGGAAGAGAGAGGGAGTTTATAAAATAATTTTTGTGGGTGTATAGAATGGAAACATCAACAACCTAAGATACGCAGATGATACCACTCTAATGGCAGAAAGTGAAGAGGAACTAAAGAGCCTCTTGTTGCGAGTGAAGAAGGAGAGTGCAAAACTTGGGTTGAAACTAAACATTAAGAAAACCAAGATCATGGCATCCGGCCCTCTCAATTCCTGGCAAATAGATGGGGAAGAAATGGAGGTAGTGACAGATTTTATTTTCCTGGGCTCCAAGATCACTGCAGATGGGGACTGTAGCCAAGAAATTAAAAGACGTTTGCTCCTGGGGAGGAAAGCCATGGCAAATCTAGACAGCACACTAAAAAGCAGAGACATCACCCTGCCAACAAAAGTGCGTATAGTCAAGGCTATGGTCTTCCCAGTTACAATGTATGGCAGTCAAAGTTGGACCATAAGAAAGGCTGAGCGCCAAAGAATTGAAGCCTTTGAACTATGGTGCTGGAGAAGACTCCTGCGAGTTCCTTGGACTGCAAGGCGATCAAACCGGTCAGTCCTAGAGGAGATCAACCCTGACTGCTCTTTAGAAGGCCAGATCCTGAAGCTAAAACTCAAATACTTTGGCCACCTAATGAGAAGGAAGGACTCACTGGAGAAGAGCCTAATGCTGGGAAAGGTTGAGGGCAAGAGAAGAAAGGGACGACAGAGAATGAGGTGGCTGGATGGAGTCACTGAAGCAGTAGGCGTGAGCTTAAATGGACTCCAGAAGATGGTAGAGGACAGGAAGGCCTGGAGGAACATTGTCCATAGGGTCGCGATGGGTCAGACACGACTTCGCAACTAACAACAACAACAACAGAATGGAGAGGGTGGGATATACGGTAGCTAAGTGATGAAATATTATACTCCAAGTGAAATAGTTTACTTTGACTGGATTGTGGCATAGGGACTGATAATTCAGTTACATGCATGGTGACCGATAATATAGTTTTATGAAAATATTCTCTATTCATGGCAGTCTTGTTGAAGATATTAATGATCTCTGGATTTTTTTTTAAAAAAACCCCGGTCTATATGGTGAATGCAACTAATCCAGATGTAAGCCCTTGGGATAATGATGTAGTGCATGGGGCTTCAGATCTTTGAACTGTACCAAAGACCTGCAGTCACATGATGCATTTAACCTATTTCTGGATTTAATCAATTGTCTTGCTTTGTACATACCCCAAGTCACAGATTAATAATGCTATCTTTGTTGATCAATACCTTCCGCTCTTAAAACTATTGTTATTCTCAATGGAGAAAATCCAGGAATTAATTTTGCTATCCTGCCTTTTTAGCCAAGATATTTTCTCTACAACTAATCTTAAATTCAAACAATTCTGAGAACTTCAGAGATGAAGAAAACAAACACTATGAGCATTAAGATACTCCCCCTCCAGAAGCTAATCAAACTTATATTTTGCTCCTGCAACTATTAGGCCTTTAATTGATGTGTATTAGTGTATTGTGGGACTACAGCAATTAGGTCAAGATGAGAAGGAACTAAAAAGCATAATAGGGATTTATCAGCCCTCCAGGGTAAACCAGACTAGAAAACCAAAAATCATGCAAGCCAATGCTACTTTTATGATATGGTTATAGTAACAGAATCTTGCATAAGTAGTTTGTGCTTCCGTATTCCCTTCTTTCGTGAGAACCAGGCAGGATCTTGTCTTAAAGGCTTTCTCAGGATACAGTTCTGGTTTGGACTCAAATTTCTTTTATCTGATCATTGCCTTGGCTATAGCTTTTCCTTTTGTACTTCAAGGTTATTCCTTTTTCCCATTACAGGGTAAGATGGGTCTACAGGATTGAAAGCTTTCATCAAAAGGATGAGAGCAGCATTGTGTATCATGATGCAAGCTGTACCCCTTTTCCACATGGTACTATGTCACATTGCATGTCCCAAAGAGACTGTGTGTGTGTGTGTGTTTGTGTGTTTGTGTGTGACATTTGCCCCCTCTTTCCTCCCTATGAAACTCTTGGATTGGCTCAAACAACAAAATTGTGAGTTTCAGATGCAGGGGCATTTCCCCCTCCTTTGAAGATCTTGGGTGGCTTCTGTCTGAATCCAAGATTAATTGTGGAAAAATGGAGTTCACCCATCTTGAATACCAAGACAGTATCGAAAATTAGTACTTCTATTTTCTCCAATGGGCTTAACTCCAGGTTGCAAGAGAGGAGAGTTTTGATCAGGAAAGCAGTGCAGAGGAACAAATGAAATGCTTCATTGACTAGATGTTGCTTGCGCCAATCAAATGCAGAGTTTTCAAAGCTTGCTTTTAAAAGGTTTCAGAGAAAATCAAGCTAGATCAGGAAAATTGATCCTGGATTACTTGCGTTTGGCTGGCTTCATTCCTCAGCCTCTCTTTCCCCATTCCCCATCTCTCTGTTTTATACTTCTTTGCTCCTGTAGCCAACCTTTCTGTAAAACATAGCTGGGATCACAAAAAGCTAACATATTCTTACTTTCCCACACTTATTTAACTGTCTCCCTAATTAATTCCGTGGCTTGAAATAAATTATTGACTTAGCAGACTCTCTTGTTTTCTGTGACAGCTTCAGCTGTAAACAGGCTATTAACAATTCATAATGAGTGCAGAATGTTGGTTTTCTCTGCTTGCTCATTCCGTTCCCGTGTACAGACACCACAGTTGGTAAAGAAAACATGATATCAGCTCACCCACTTGCTCTGACGGGGTTTTTTTTTTAAATCAAGCCAGAGAACGAAGGCTAGGTCTTGAATGTGGTAACCTGGTTGGCAATCTAGATGTAATCGTTCATCAAAAGAAGGCAGCTAAACAGTTGGTGTTATAAATAATTGTATTATATTAGCACTTGGGTCATCTTCAAGAGATTCCAGTTCCTTGCTCTTGCCTTAAAGCAGTGTTTTTCCAACTTTGGAATTTTAAGATATGTGGCCTTTGATTCCCAGAAATCCCCAGCCTGTGTGCTGGCTGATGAATTCTGGGAATTGATGCTCATGCATCTTAAAGTTGGATGACCCTGCCCTAAAGAATGCAATTTCTTTTGTTTCAGACAGAACTGCTCTTCAAACCAGACACAGAGATCATAGGCAAAGAATATATGTTTATCTTCTTCAAAAGATTAAAAATTAGCCTGGTAATGGGAAGGCATGCTGGAGCAGTGTGGTGGCTTAGAGGTAAAGATGCTCACCTCCCATTCAGAAGGTGGAGAGTTCAATCCTAGGCAGTGACAGATGTTTCCCTACCAGGCGCAAAGAGAAAATATCTGCTGTGAACTCCATGTAGGCGTCAGGGAGGGCATCCAGCTAGCTCCATTCAGTTGCCCCAACTCCATCCCAAATCAAAGGATTGCATGGTTGTAAGAAGAAGAAAAAAATGGGAAAGTGTGCTGGCTGTAAAATTAACAGTTAAAACGTGAGAGGAAAATGAGGCTTCCAGCTATTTAATCTGAAGAAGTATGAGTAACCTCAGGACACAAAATTTAAATTTTAAGGGCACCTGCTGTCAGCGCAGTCAAGAGTAGCAGTTTCATGGTGTTAGATAAAATATGTGGTCTGTCATGGAAATTGATTGGAAAATTACTAGAGATACTAGTTACACTTTATTCCTGACAAAATGATTCATAATAATTTGGGGAAGCAATTTTTTATCACGGTTAGAGGCCTACCTGGCTAAGTCAGAAGGAAAGAGGGAGCAATTTCGTACAGAATGTATCTCCTATAACTGTAGGAAATCCTGAATCTCCTTGGATGTATGCTAAAAGAAATGGGGTTATACAGAGGAATGTTTGGAAAGAGGAATGATAGGTGCCAGTACCGGAAAAAGCAAGCAAAGCTTTACATAATGTCTACTTAATCTTTAAAAGTTGATAGCAAGAACAATGACAACAAAGAGCAGAAAGCTTTTGTTCCACTACAAACTCTTTGCAAAGGGTGGAGAGAAGCATCCCAGGTCAGGATACAAAGTGGCCTGGCATGCTATTAAGACTGGTATTGTATATTGCAGATGATGGGAATGTAGTTTTTAAAATGAAAATCTTCCTCTTCATGACATGGGAGAACTCTTATACCTCAAACTGATTCAATCTAAACTTAATACGGCAGATGAAGAGCAATGAAAAAAATCTTTCGTCTGTGGGACATACAAGAATTCCTCCCAAAAATGGGATTACAGCCTGTCCCTTAAATATATTTTTGCAGAACCTTTTTTTAAATAGCCATCCATCTTTAAAACAACAACAATAGCAATAACAACAATAACAATAACAATGGTAGTAGGGTGGAAGCTAAGTGGTTTCTTTTAAAAGCTGAGGAGAGGACATCAGCCACAGAAGTTTTTTTATAACTCAGTACCACAGTACATGCTTTCTATGTGCAGAGTTCCATATTCAGAACATGACAGCTTAAACTAAAAGGCTCAAGTAGGAAATATTTACACATGGGACCTTAACAGCTGATTCATTGAAGTGATATCTTCAGCCTCCCTTATTGTTGTTATTTGCAAAGTCGTGTCCGACCCATCGCGATCCCATGGATAACGTTCCTCCAGGCCTTCCTGTCCTCTACCATCTTCTGGAGTCCATTTAAGCTCACGCCTACTGTTTCAGTGACTCCATCCAGCCACCTCATTCTCTGTTGTCCCCTTCTTCTATTGCCCTCAACCTTTCCCAGCATTAGGCTCTTCTCCAGTGAGTCCTTCCTTCTCATTAGGTGGCCAAAGTATTTGAGTTTTAGCTTCAGGATCTGGCCTTCTAAAGAACAGTCAGGGTTGATCTCCTCTAGGACTGACCGGTTTGATCGCCTGGCAGTCCAAGGGACTCACAGGAGTCTTCTCCAGCACCATAGTTCAAAGGACTCAATTCTTTGGTGCTCAGCCTTTCTTATGGTCCAACTTTCACAGCCAAACATTGCAACTGGGAAAACCATGGCCTTGACTATACACACTTTTGTTGGCAGGGTGATGTCTCTGCTTTTTAGTATGCTGCGTAGATTTGCCATAGCTTTCCTCCCCAGGAGAAAGCGTCTTTTAATTTCTTGGCTGCAGTCCCCGTCTGTGGTGATCTTGGAGCCCAGGAAAATAAAATCTGTCGCTACCTCCATTTCTTCCCCATCTATTTGCCAGGAATTGAGAGGGCTGGATGCCATGATCTTGGTTTTCTTAATGTTTCAAGCCAACCTTTGCACTCTCCTTCTTCACACGCAACAAGAGTCTCTTTAGTTCCTCTTCACTTTCTGCCATTAGAGTGGTATCATCTGCATACCTTAGGTTGTTGATATTTCTCCCGGCAATCTTAATTCCAACTTTTGATTCATCTCGGCCTCCCTAGTAGTTCCAAAATAGAATAGAGTGAGCAATATGAAAATTCACAAACATTTGACATGCAAATCCATCCATCCATCCATCCATTCAACTAATAAACAAAGTTAAAACGTAGTTTACCTTACCATTGGGTTCCAGTTACATGCTTCATATTTAACACTAGAACCCACCAAACATTCACACTATATGAGCATTATGAGTACTTATAAGCAAACTTTGAATTTATTTATTTTGGCTAGAGACATTTGATTGTTTTTTTTTATCTTCTGTAGTGAGCTTGGGTTGCTTCTTTAAGTTGAACAGTGGGAAGATGGAGAAAATAAAGACTTTATCCTGGAAAATCTGCATTTTCCTCAGCTCACAACCTGAGATGTAGCCAGCCACTTTTTGCTCTTCTTATGTTTTCCTTGAGTTGAGATTCACTTTCAGGACCTCTGTTAAAAAAATCGAGTTGAGCTGGATTCCTGATTTCCTTTTTCAATCATCTGATCTACCGTACAACTCTAAACTCAGCCCTAGTTCTTTCCCATACAATTACTAATAAATTAGGTAGAGACCTATCTAGTTTTTTTTTAAAGATCACCTAAGATGTTGACACTTGTTGGACTAAGGCCAGCAGAAAAACTCTGCATTCCAGAACAGTTGTAAGGACGCCCCCAACATGGTATCATTCTTGGTAATGTGGGAAGTAACACAAAAGTTCCAGGCCATCTATTACTGTACTAAATTGGAGAGTTATGTTGTGCCATCAGCTGCTGGGGCCACCACCAGCTCATCCTAGGAAAGCTCATCTAGGCACTGGAGGCAGCAATTTTTGCCAGCTAGTGTATCATGAAAAATCACAATATAATTATCACAGTGGGGACGACTGTGACACTCAGCCTTGCATATCTTATGCATTCTGTTCTAGCCAAGCTTCAACAAATCAGTGAAAAACCAAAGCTACAGTGAAGGAAGAAAGGCAAGAGGATAACACTGAAACTCTGAATACAAATACAATTATATCTCATTGGGCAAAATCCATACCCAGCTGCCAGCAATACCCCCCTGACTTACTCTCTGAAATTGCAAAATGAGAGAATATAAATCAGAGTTGACAACGAGGTCTTATTTCCCTCTTTAGAGGCTATAACCAAATAATAAATCATACAGTTGCAGCATATAGAAGACTTCTTAGAATTCCTTCTTGTTCTCTTTATATTAGGGGCTACAAATGGTAATCCCTCCCATGGAATACATGCTGATTGCCAGTTGCTTCTTATAGCCACTGAGCATTTGTGAATTGGATACATGCCTTCATGCACTACTACTAAAAGCCAGCTCTGAAGCTATATTTTTGCTAAAAGAACCAGACAACCTAATAAAATGAGGGGAGGGGCTGCAATTCAGTGGTGCATCTTAGGTTAATCATAAAGTTCCTTTCAAGGTTTAAGTTAGAATGGCAGGAAGAGGTCTAGAAGAAAGCAATGAAATCTGCTCATCGTTCCATGCAAAATAAATAAATAGAAAAAGACAATTTTGCTTCTACAAAGGTCAGTCTACAGCCAGATTCTTTCTACCAAGAAACCAAGGCTTCCATACAAAACAATGTCAAAAATTCCTCCAGGGTTGAAGCAATTATTTTGCATCTCCTCCAACATCTGGAAATTCAGCCACCAATTTTATGGTGAAGGCTTTCATGGAGAGTATCTGTTGGACTTCAGAGCTTAATGGCCATGATCTTCACAGCAGATATACGGACTTGTCACCAGCAACTGTGACAGGGACTGACTTGGCTCCTGTCTTTAAAGGCAAGTGAATGCAAATTGACTAGAACTATCCTGACAGTTAACAGGGAATGTTGCATGTGCTACAGATGGAGCTAAGGCTGGTAACCCACCTTCTCTAATCTGAAAACCTTATGTGATTGCCTCAATTGACCAAAGCCCTGACACACATTGTAAGTCATAACTCAAATATAGCATGTTGTGTCTTGGAACTTAGCAGGATGAAATGATGAAAAGTGTGTATTGATGAATGAACTGAAAGAGGTGAGAATAAAGTAGATAAGTTTCAGTGAAAGAGAAAGGGGAAATAGATCTAAGTTAAACTGCTCCTTTCATGGAACAAAAAAACTGAAATTTATGCCACAAAGGATGAATAGATTCATCTGGATGTCCCAGAGGCATATTGTAGGTTCATGGTAATTATTTAATATATGTCATGTCTTTATTGTATAATTTCAAGATGTTGTACCTAATGTCCCCCCTTCTATTTTCCCCAGGACAACTCTTAGAGTTGGGTTGGGTTGAGGGAGTAACTCGCCAGTGGCCACTCAAGCAGTTTATGTGCCTTTTGTTGAAGTTTTTAACCTGGGTAGGGGCAGTTTGGGTCAAAACATTAGGCCTAGTGGTTGTTCGATAGTGCTTTGGTTCACAGGACTAAAATTAAGCCCCTTTATCTATGTCCCAGTGGTGCTTTTTCAGGAGGCAACTGGACTTTCTTGTTTTTCTTTGAAGATGTTTCATTTCTAATTGAAGAAGCTTCTTCAGCTCTGACTGGATGGTGGGGAATGGAAGGATTTATATTCCTTGCAGACAGCTGGCCATTTGCATTCTTTTAGAGAGTCGTTCAGACAACCCTGACCTGGATGACTGAGAATCTCCATAGACTTCCCTCTTTTTCTGGTGTTAAATAGGTTTTGATGTGTACATATCTTGCTAACTCCCCTTGCCTCGGTGTTATGAGAATGCAGCTAGAACATTTTCAAAGACAACCCAATTAAAAACAATTAGTACTATGTATCCTGAAATTTCATATTAAGTTAATAAGTAAGTAAACGAGGTTTTTAGCAAGAAATTACTTAATTTGAACCTTCAAGTGTGGACCAGGTTTTTTGTGCCTGACACTAATCATCTCAACTGACAATTAGCACCTGATTAGAGATAGATCGGGGTCAATGGCATTCAAGAAAGATTGGACTTAATTCACTTTTGGCTACTTAATAACTCTTAAGTATTGCCTCATTTGACTCCTTCCCCTAGCTCTGCCAGTCTCTCTCCTACAAAAACCTCCCTCACAAATCCATCCCAGCATTATTAGTCAAAAGGGACCTTGGTCTAATGAAGAATTAGCTTGCCTAAGCACTCTGTCAACATCTATAAGGTTAACAGACATAATAAAATTGGACATATAGAAGCACTGCCCTTCTCTCTACATCTCCACTTTCTTCAATCTGCCTGTAAATCTGAATGAGTTTATCTGAGAAAACAACAACAATAAAACCTTCCCAGTTTGCTGTTGAGACACATGGAGGCCTTCCAATTCTTCCAGTCCCAATCAACTGGAAAAGCTCCCTTGGGCTAGTTTTTGTGGACAACGTAGAGATCAAACAGCTTTTCTTCTCCCTTAGAGCCACAGTATAACACTCTAAGGTGCTCCAAGCTATGCTTGATCATATTCACTTTTAGATTTCTACCATCTGGTCTCCAGATGTTTCCCTGCCCACCTCATAGCTATAGCTCCTCATTAAACCAAGACATTGTACAAACTCAGCAGGCAGTTAGAACATTCTTAGAAGCCAATCAGTTGATCATTTCAATTCATTACTAAGCCCTTAGTCCAGGGGTGTCAAACTCAATTTCATTGAGGGCCGCATCAGCATTGCGGTTGCCCTCAGGGGGCTGGGTGGGTGTGGCCATGGTGGGTGTGGCCTACTGGGTGGGCATGGCTAGAGTGCGTATGGCCTACTGGGTGGGCATGGCCAGTTCTACATCGTTCGCGTCAAGGGTGCCTATGGGGGCCTGGGCAGGAGTGGGACAGATCTGAGGGTCTCTGGCAGAAGGAGGGTCTCTGGGCCAGGGCCAAGGCAGTGGGGGCCGTTCCCTCACTGTTTCCAGGATGGCTTCGCGGGCCACATGAAACCACTTCGTGGGCCGGATCCGGCCCCCGGGCCTTGTGTTTGACATGTCGGCCTTAATCAAAAGGTGTCCATAAGCAAATTCTGGAATCCTAAGCAATCCAGAAGACAAACCAAAATTTCATAGGCTCCTTCATTGCCATAGAACAGAGCTGAAAATTGTGATCCTGTGTTACTGCCCATTCCTTGCAACTCTTGAGACCAATTAAATAGGTAAGTAAAACCCAGACAGATCCCAGCCTTCCCCAATTTTTCCCACTGCTGCCTTAAGCTAAGGTTTTCTACTTTGAAACAGGATAAAAACAAAGGAAACCAGAGGAGCGATCAGAAGAGAAAATATATAAACAAATCAATTGTACTTCAATGCAAGAGGTCCAAATCTCTGGTTCAAATCCCAAAGGTGCTTTTCCAAAAGGCAACTGGACGTTTTTTTTTTCCTTTGAAAAAACCATCCGTTTCAACTTCTCATCCAAGAAGCTTCTTCCCTTCTACCAACCCTCAGAGTGCTAACGATCAGACGATTGCAAAGAATACAAATCCTTTCATTCCCCCTTTAGAAATGTTTTCAAAGAAAATCTGGGATCCATTCTGGATCAGTCAACAGGACCAGAGGTTTAGTTTTCTGAGCTTTCAAACTCCTCCTGGAGCTCCTCTTTAGGAAACTTCTCTTTAGAAGTTCTCTCTCCTCTCTCTAGTGGCACACTTTGCTAGAGAGAATTTCCCCTCAGGATGGGCTCTAGCACAAATCTGAAAGACTGGAAGACTAAACCTCTGATCCCGTTGACCAACCCAGACGGGATCCTGCAACATGATCCTGGAACGCATACGTATCTGCCTTCATTGGCAAGAAAATCCATTTGCCTTTTGGAAAAGCACTTTTGGGACAACCATGATCTAGGTGATGGAGAATCTCCACAGACACTCTGGTTCAAATGTATGTCTGGGAAAATTCTTTTACAAAAGTACTTATGCCACCCAGTTCAAAAGTGTAAATCAGCTAATACTACTTTGCTGCATGATCTACAACCTGCAATGTAATAAGCCACAGTAATTATGCCATATTTGGAACCAGAGGTGCAGGAAATCATGTTGATACATAAATGACTGATCATTACTAAGAAATGATTGAGATCCTGATGCAGTTGAACTTGCGTATTCTGCCTAGTGCAGAAGAATCTTCTCCATACCTCTTGCCCCCCCCCCCCGCTAACTCAAATTCATGTTCCATTCAAGAGCATTTCCCTGAAATAATCATCTCCTTTGTGTGGAACAGGTAGGAGGGAAAAAATCTTTTCTCTTCTAAGCAATTGAATAAATGTGATCGGGAATAAAACATTGAAGACATTTTGGGTACTGCCTTATTTTTGCCATTCTTCCTAAGTCCGCTTCTTGGGTTTTGCTTCCTTTGTGTAGCATCTGTTCTGAATTGATATGCTTTCTCTCAGCAAGGCAAAGGCACCCCCCTTTGCTTTCACTGCTTGAAGCAAAGACTCTAACGCGGCAGTTTTTGCTCTCTCTGCCTGCCCCCTCCCAAAAAATCTGAAATACATGCAGAATTTAAATGCCCGCCTAGCAAACGGATGACCCCAAGGGAATGATGTATGAAGTCTCACCTAAGAGAGTCAGAATGTGTAGATCAAAGTCATTTGATCACTATCTAAGTCCTGTTGTCTATCTTCTTCTTCCTGGTGGTGATTTTTTTTTAGAAAAAAAGAAAGGGAAGGATTTTCTTGTGAGGCAGACTAAAATGCCTGAGCGAGGGATAAGAAGTAAATTGGGCTAGATTGCAAAATTCTTAAAAGAGATGGAAGCTAATCAAAGAGAGAAGCAACCTGGAATTAAGGAGAAATCCTAACAGTGAGAACAATTAACCAATGGAATGGCTTGCTTTCAGCAGTTGTGGGTGTTTCATACTGGATGTTTTTAAGAAGAGACTGGACAGCCACTTGTCTGAAATAGTATAGGCTCTCCTGCTTGAGCAGGGGGCTGGAGTAGAAGACTTCCAAGATCACCTCCAACTCTATTCTTGATTGATTGACCCACAGTGTCAAAGCTGTTCACATCCCTTGGATCTATCTTATATTGAGACAGGGATTAATTATCCCAATTCATTGACTCTACTTTATGTAGGATGATCTCAGTTATGGGGAAAGGCAAGGATTATAGCTCCTAAGAAATTAATACTTCAGATTCCTAGATCTGGGTTGCCTAGTGTTTTGCCCATTTGTCTGGGAAAAACAAGAGGGAAGGGATGAAAAGGGATGTTTGTGTTTTATCTTCCCAAGTGCCTGACATGACCACAAGATCGTGTTCCCTCCCTTCTTCCCCCCCCGAAAAAAATGATTTCTATGTTCAAAAGATCCTGTATTGTTGTTGTCTAGCTTGTTAAAAAATTCTTCCATTGATTAAACCCTAAAACAAACAAATAAGCCATGACATTTCACTGCTGAAGAGTAAAAGAAATGGATTATCAAGACAGGGGAGAAACACAATTGGTTCATATTTTAATGTTAACTTATTTTGTTCACAGTATATAAGCTCATCTACAAATCACACAGCTAACCTTTTTTTGTCATTCTTTTTCAAATTTTGCAATGCTGCTTAGCAAAAAAAAAACAACAAAATGGTGCAGCAAATTACATGTGTTCCAGAAATGCACACCAAGACACATTGGGGATATTGCTGTGAAAAATATGTATGAATCCACCTACAACAAGTATGAGTTTTCATGCAATCTTTTTAACATTTGCAATCTGAACTGAAAATGGGCCAGACTGAACTGGGAAACAAGGAACTGAATGAAATGTAACGATTTTTTTTTGTCTCCATACACCTTCTAAAATTATTTAGAAGGAGCAAGAAGATCCATAAGATACTGAGTCCTGAACTGGGATTCCTGGGAGCTGTAATCTGATTCAATTTGGTCTTGGTACCTGTGCTATTATGTGGTAAAAGTGAGCATGGAAGAGACAATGCACAGTTCCAGAAACCAGAGCTGTTACATCACTGAACTTAAGAAGCATGTTATTATGGATGTTTTGCCCAGTGGTGGGATTCAAATATGTGAACAACCAGTTCTATGTGTGAATGCCACTTCTGGAAGTCCATTCTGAGCCCGGGCAACAAAAAATTGGCTACCGGTTCTGCCAAAGTAAGGGACGCGGTGGCTCAGTGGGTTAGGATGCTGAGCTTGTCAATCAGAAGGTTGGCATTTTGGCGTATTGAATCCTGAGTGCTGCATAACAGAGTGAGTGCCTGTTACTCATCCCAGCTTCTGCCAACCTAGCAGTTCGAAAGCACGTAAAAATACAAGTAGAAAAATAGGGACCACTACGGTGGGAAGGTAACAGCGTTCTGTGCACCTTTGGTGTCTAGTCATGCCGGCCACATGACCACGGAGACGTCCTCGGACAAGCGCTGGCTCTTTGGCTTTGAAATGAAGATGAGCACTGGCCCCTAGAGTTGGAAACGACTAGCACGCATGTGCGGGGGAACCTTTACCTTTACCTCTGCCAAAGTGGTGTGAACTGGCTGAATCCCAACCCTGGTTCTGCCCCTGCTAAAAAAAATTTAAAACTTCTACTACAATTCCACAGGTACCAAGGCTACATTGAATCAGACTAATTCCCCAGGAATCCCAGTTCAGGACTAATCTGGTGCTCAGCAGTCCACTCTTTGGTAGGTAGTTTAAATATCCCTGTTGAGGACAGACACTCTGGCAATCAGCAGACTATTGGACCCAACATGCCTTCTACATTTCTTGCTCCACAGTTGTCTTTTGTTTAATTAGAGCTGGAGTGTTTGCCTCCTTTTCAGAATGGCCGCATTTCTCTTCTTGTACTTCTCGTCCCCCTCCTTGCTAATCAAACCACCTTGATTGCATTCCCATCAGCGTAATCACCGGCTTCCCTTTGAAAAGTCTGCTGCTGGAAGAGCAAGTTACTGGGTCACTGAACTCCTACGTGGAGGTTCACTTCCGAATGCCATTGAGAGAGGAGCTGATTCTCAATTCAAACCGCTGGCTGCTCAGATCTCTGCTGGAGACCCGCTCGAGCATTACCAAAAAAGAAAGCAGTAGTTGGTTCTTGTTCGTGCTGGAGTGATTTTCGCATTCACTTTTAATCATGCTCAGAGAGGAGCAGTAAAAAGAAGAAGAAAGGAAAACTGTTCAAAGCTTCTACAATCTTGGATCTATTTTGGTGGTGGGGGAACAAGAGTGACAGCCTATATTAATTCAGGAATCAAACTGCACCATCGCTTACGGTTGACCCCTTATTTCAGAAGCTGCGGCATTTGGAGGAGGTGGGGGGGAGTGGGAAATGCCAGTAAATTATTTTTATTTATTTATTTATTTTAATTCCATTTATATCCCGCCCTTCTCCGAAGACTCAGGGCGGCTTACAAACTTAGCAGTATTATGCAGGTCACGGCAGTTAGAATCCCAGTAAGAAGGTGAAAATTAATGTAAAAATCAACCCCAAATCAATCTCTCTCTTGGCTCATTTTAAAAGAATGCTGGGATGAAATCCACCTTTGTAGTTTTGCAAAAACACTTTTTCCCCCCCATTAAGAAAGAAGCTTCTCTTTTTCTCAATGATTCCCAGGGTGCTTGAGAATCTTCATTTGGATTGTTCTTACTGATGCTTTTGAACTGGTGTTATTTTGAACTGGAGGCAGCAGGACGTATTGTGGCTGGAGTGGTATTATATCACTCAACCTTTCACAAATCTGTAGTATTATACTTCTCCAGTCTGATTAATCATCTAGGGGGATCGCTCCTGATAATTTGCTCAGGCACTTGATCAGAGTGTAAGAAACCCAGGGAAGTTGGAAAAAAACCTGTCCACTTTCTTTTTTTATATAATAAGCTTTTTATTGTTTTTCTCCCCTTCTGCATACATATGTTAATTTTTCAATCAGCGTGTGGTCTGGGTTCATAAAACGCTAATACATAATCAAGTCCTACTCTTTGGTTCTCTCCTCTAGCCATTTGTAGAATAAATTCCAGCTTTGATAATATTCAGTTTCTTCTTTGTCTTTCAGCCTCATCGTTAATCTGTCCATCTCAGCGCATTCCAGTATTTGTAATTTCTTCCACTTTTCCAAGTCTAGCTTTATTTGTTTCAATAACCTTGTATAATTATCTTCTTTTATTGCTGAGCACTTGGCTGATAAATATATACCCAAATATTTTACCTTTTTCACTATATGTACCTCTGTTACTTCTGACAATCGGCTTTTTTTTTATCCGTAAGATTCTTAACTATTATCTTGGTTTTTTTCTTTATTTATTTTTAGTCCCGCTATTTCTCCATATTGTTCTATCTTCCCCCACAATTTTGGGATCATCTCCAAGGGTTCTTCCAAAATAAATACTAAATCATCAGCAAATGCTTGTAGCTTATATGTTTCACCCTTTATCCCCAACCCTCTTAATTTCTGTATCTTGTCTTATATTTCGATTTAAAACTTTCAAAGTGAAAATGAATAACAGAGGGGATAAAGGGCATTCTTGCCTTGTGCCTTTCCTTATTTCAAAGCTCTCAGTACAATCTCCATTCACAATCACTTTGGCTGTTTGTTTATTATATATTGTTTTTACCATATTTATAAAATTCTGTCCAAAGTCCATTGTTTGTAACTGATAAATCATAAACTGCCATGAAAGATTGTTGTTGTTAGTTGCGAAATCGTGTCTGACCCCCTCACGACCCCATGGACAACGTTCCTCCAGGCCTTCCTGTCCTCTACCATCTTCTGGAGTCCATTCAAGCTCACACCTACTGCTTCAGTGACTCCATCCAGCCACGTCATTCTCTGTCGTCCCCTTCTTCTATTGCCCTCAATCTTTCCCAGCATGAGGCTCTTCTCCAGACTTCAGGAGAGAAAACTGTAAAATATTTGGAAGAAAGTAATCTTCCAAAGATTTCAGAGACATTTAAAAATATATTAGACAAAGGGGTTACAATGATGGAAGTAACAGAGGCGATAAAGAGACAAAAAAAATGGGAAAAACTCCAGGTCCAGATGGACTTCTGGTGGAGTTATATAAGAACTTACAAGAGATATTAAGCGAACCGTTGAAAGATGTTTGTAATGGACTTTTATTAGAAGCTAAAATGCCAATGACATGGATTGAAGCAAATATTACTTTAATACCAAAAGAAGATTTGGATTTGACCCAGATGAAGAACTATAGACTGATTTCATTGCTCAATGTGGATTATAAAATTTTTACTTCAATAATGGTGGAGATTGAAAAAAATTTTTGGTTGAATTTATACACCCAGATCAAAATGGCTTTTTACCTAAGAGACAAATTAAAAATAACTTAAGAATGGTAATAGATGTATTGGAATACTATGAGCTACCTCCAGGGAAACAAATGGCATTAATATTCTTAGACGCTCAAAAGGCATTTGATAATCTTGCTGCGGTTGTAATATGTAGAACCAAATATAAGTTTTGCTTATTAATCATTTCTGGTACTATACCTAATAAAAAATTCAGGATTAAATACTACATGTTCTCCTAATATTTTTTCTAACCAAGCATGTATTTTTTTTCCAATAGGCCTTTACTTTGTCACATGTCCACCAGATATGATAATACGTACCTAAATTATGTTTACATTTCCAACATTTACCTGACACAATCTTGCTGGAGGCAAGTGCCATCTATAAAATATTTTATATAGATTTTCTTTATACGCAGTTGACATTGTCAATTTATAATTTCTCTCCCATAATTTTAAGGGTCACTAGACAAAGAAAAACCAAGCTGGAAAGCCGAGCACTGGCTTTTCCCAGTTGTCCTGACGGCTGCCAAACAGGAAGTCCCAAACCTGTCCACTTTCTACCTACAATAATTTCACCAATGCTTTCTTCTCTTCTGAATGAAATTTCATGATCAAATCGATTTTCCTCAAATGGTAGCTACCTGGATTAGTCCTTCCAGTTTTCTTAGCAAGATTTCAGAAGTGGTTTACCATGGTTTCCTTCCTGGAGCTCAGACACGCTGACTGGCCCAAGGTCACCCTGAAGACTTTGTGCCTAAGGTGAGGCTAGAACTCACAGTCTCCCTATTCTAGCCTTCACCAGATTGCTTCATCTCCCTTTCAGGATAATGATTTAAAGGCTAAACAGCTTATGTAATGATGTAATGTAAGGTGGATGATGCAAGAATGGGAATAACTCAGCAGGGACTGTGATTGTGTCTTTAAGAGTCTGAGTACAAAAGGGAAGGCCTGCAAAAGTCTTTCTCTGTTTGACTGCTGTAATTGCTGTGTATTGGAGTTTGCTGTTTCACCACATGTATGTTTCTTTTTTCTAGTGTATATTTGTAGATATAGTGTAATAAGAACCATCATTTAATTACAAACACTGTTTACTGCATTTACTCCTGGGTTACCTCAGCGCAATAAGACTGTGCATGCTCTGACACTCCCTAATTTTTAGGATAGTCAGTAGAAACAATATTCCAGGCCTGCATGTAGGATATAAGAGTAACTTCCCAGTCTGATAAAGATTCAGGAAACAATCATGTAAAGACCCAGTGACAAGCTTCTCCATAATCCACAGAGATCCACCTCCTTGCTGAAACACAGGAAAGGGGAAAATTAAAAAATCTCTACTCCAATGTACATGTTAATATGCTGGTCCATGGAACTCTTGTAACCCACCCCTTTTGTTTCAATATATCTGACTAGGAAGAACTTTTTCAGACCCATGAGTGGAAAAAATATTTTCAATCTTAGGTAGCTATCAAAGAGATCTGAACTGGGATGGATTTCTAAAATCTAATTCAGGATTTAGAGTTTTCATTCAGAGTATAGTATGACCCAAGAACTGCCATCTTACTTGGATCAACAGGATCCGATGTCTTTTCGTGGGACGAGGAACTTTTTGAACATATCCATACTGCCAGGGCTTGGAAGACTGTCTCCAGTAAGGCATGGTAGCCCTCAAGAATTGTTTCAGGTTAGTCTTTCTAGGCAATGTCTCAAAGGTTCTGTTTCCAAAGGCAACTGGACTGCTCTTTCCTTGGGGAAGACATTTTGCTTCTCATCTATGAAGCTCTGTCTGTTCCAAAATGTCTTTCTCAAGGACAAAACAGTCCAGTTGTCTTTTGAAAAAGAACCTTTGAGACAACTATGAGCTGGATGACTGAGAATCTCCACAGACATTTTACTAAGACCATGGTGATGCTATTGCTTTCAGGTGACTGATCGCTTTTAAAAATAAGACTCTCCCTTGAGTAAAATTGACACCCGATGGCTACATGGACATGTCCACATTATTTTCTTGGAATTAATTTAGAGGTGGTTTGCCATTGCATTCTACAGGGATTCTTTTTTTACTTCCCAGTCTAAACCACAAGCCTCTGTTTTTGCTATCATCTCCCATCCCAGTAATGTCCAGGTTTCATCCTGCTTGGCATTTTTAGACCAGCGATGGTTGTCTAAATGCTAACCTTTGCTTTGATTTTTTTTAAAAAAACATTTTGCCAAAAATATAATCATTTGAGAATAGGAATATGGTTTTGTTTAATATTTAAAAGGTGTTCCTTTGTTCAAAGGAATTTACCAGGTTCTTTTCTCTGCAACGGTTGTAGTTTTACAAATGTATTTTCTTTTGTTCTTTATCCCTTCCCTCTGATTCTTTTCCCAGGTATCTGTATGCGATGAATATAAATAAGACAGAAACCTGAGTAATGAAGGCTTTGATCCTAAGGAAATACTTTCGCAGCTCACATTATTCACATGCCCAAAGCAAAACAATTTTTAGAGCTGCCAATTCATACATCATGCGTACATACCCATCAGGCTTTTCCCTTTTAGGAGAAGCAAGTTGCACCAGGTGCAGAGAAGGAGGTAGAAATAGTAAGCTGTAGAGATTAAAAGTGTGAGATTAAAAAAATGGGAAAGTAATGTGGCTAAAACCAGTTTATATTGACATTGTGCACTGTACCTCTCTATATCTTTTGGACCTTCTTTCCTTTCCCCTATACTATGTCCCATTCCGTATATTGTCTTCCATTCTTTCAACTTCTCTTTCTTTTGGAGGGTTTCGCTCACTCCATCCCACCACAACTTTCTCAGTTGACTCTTTCCTTCTGATTTATTTTCTCTTCCTTCATATATTTATTTTAAAATCAGCTCACCATCTGCTCTCCCTATGCGATCACCATCTCAACATACTTCTTTGTAACAGTCATTATTCTTTGGGTTTAATCACATTCATTCAGTCCTGTACATTCTTGAAGTTTTCTCTTCTTGTTTTATTTATTTATTTATTTATTTATTTATTTATTTATTTATTTATTTATTTATTTATTTATTTATTTATTTATTTATTTTAACCATGCAGATTTCTTTAAGTTCTTCATTGCCACTGCTCTCATATTTTTATATTTCTTCTAGGCAAACCCAATTTTAACAAAGTAGGCAGAAGAATGTTCTTATGCAAAATGCTTTTGCTTCCTTTGGCAAACAGAATATATAGAAATAGCAATAGCCATAAACTTATATACCACTTCATAATGCTTACAGCCTGCTCTAAGCAGTTTACAGAGTCAGCATATTGCCCCCAACAATTTGCATCCTCATTTTACCGACCTTGGAAGCATGGAAGAGTTGAACCAGTCAGGGTCGAACTCCTGTGAGCAGAGTTAGCCTGAAATACTGCATTCTAACCACTGGGTCACCAAAGAACATATGCTACCACTTATTCATCAAAAAGATTTTAGGGTAAAATGCATGAATACTGTATGCCCCATTGATGAAGCAATTCCATGCCCATTGGTTTACAAAAATCAACTATATTTTCAGCTACGACACAGAATAATTGGACAACACAGTGCAGGCTACTTTTGGGTGAAGGACATGGAAAGCAGAATCTTTAGGGGTATGGATAGGATGGTTAGGATGGGGACCAATCTGTCTGACTGGTATCTTGGATTGGAAATTGTTACTCTGCAAAGCTATGTACCAGATCTCATTTACTATATTTTTGTTGGCATTAAGCTTCTTCTAAATGAGTGAATTTCTTTCTAGGGTAACTACTTTTCATAGAGCTGAAAGAAGACTGATTATTTTGACATGGATTTTCCTTTGAAAATATTCTCCAATAGATTAAAAAATGAAAGTATACAGTCAATGAATAAGAGTCCATCTCTCTGTCTCTACTGGTGCAAAGTCTTTACCTATCAAGATATTTTCCTATCTTCTTTTGTTCTGAACACATGGGGGAAAAAGTTCTTTGTCTTCAGTGAATATCTGGAGTAACAAGTTCCTTAGAATTATTCTTGGGACAAGTATTGTTAGTCTGCTTACCCTTGAACCTAGTTTGTTTGACCTTGGCAATACAAGAGCCCCTTCTTATTTTGGCTTTGACAATGTTGCTTGTTCATCTGACCTTAGATCTCCTGGGTTTGCACTGTTGTCTCCTTTACTGCCTATCAGTTCTGTAGCCTTACATTTTCTCTGTGTTTGCCCAGAGAACATGCTATTTTTACACTTGATCTTGGACTGCCTGCCTGTCTTCTTCCCCTTACTGCTTTGCAAAACACCCCTTTTCGCTTCAAGCCTGCAGTCTGGCAGAGCAATATTATCTTTTCTCTCTCCAGTACTTTGGATAGAGTCACTTTGTAATCATTTAGCCATCTGCCAAGCAGTCATCTATTTGAACTGGAAGGACAGAGCGCTTTTCTCACCTGTATTCACAATAATAAGGTGCCAGTGAGGCCAGCAACGAATTAGTAGTTATTAGGTGGCAGAAGACTATACCTATTTAATGTCCCAAAGTTTATTTTTCAAAAGGCAACTGGACTTTGTTTTTCCTTCAAGATGTTTCACTTCTCATTGAAGAAGCTTCTTCAGTTCAGACTGAATGGTGGAGGATGGAAGTATTTATATTCCTTCCAGTCATCTGGTTGTTAGCATTCTTTCTGAGAGTCATGGAGGCTTCTTGGAGGTTTATCTGTGCCCTCAGGCTCACCTGAATACTGCAAATGGGTGTGGAACCTTCTTGGAATTGCTGGAATGACTCAGAGATACGACACCATCTAGCTATTGTTTGCAACAAAGTCCTTTCAGCAGTTCCAAGAAGGCTGCACACCCATTTGCGCTCTGATTCAGGTTACCCTGAGGTACAGGTAAATTCCCAAATGGCCTCAATGATTCTCAGAAAGGGTGCTAACAATCAGATGACTGCAAGGAATAGAAATCTTTCCATACTTCACCATTCAGTCTGAACTGAAGAAGCTTCTTGGACAAGAAGCGAAACGTCTTGAAGGAAAAACAAAGTCCAGTTGCCTTTTGAAAAAAAAACATCTTTGGGATGGGACAGCCATAATGGGTTTGTCCCATTATGGTTGTCCCAAGTGGATGACTGAGAGTCTCCATGGATAAGCAGTTTAATGCAATGGGCTGATTTCATTTTACTCATACTGAGTGGAGTAAAGGCTGGAGGCCATATAAAGTCATTCTTCAAGGTAAGACCATTGAAGAGATGTGTCGTTCCATCACGACGGTCAAGAAGGTAAACAAGCAAAAAGGTGTTTTGCTTTTTGAAAGATGTAACTTAGAACTTGCGTCCAATATCTGGATGCAAAATAGAAAAGGCCAGCCTTGTGCTGTGATGTGGCAGTGCCTGTTACATCTTTTTTTTCCCCATTCCTATGGAGCATGAGCACCTGTCTGGCTGCCCGGTGGCAAAAATCTGAATCTGAAATTGCAAATGCCTTTTAAGCTCAAAAGACTATTTTTATGAGCTTCTTCCAAAGACAGCATTGCAACTTGTCAGGAAGTTGGAAAAATTAGATTAAGTCCATATATTTGCAGTTCAGGGCACGATGATTGACTGCCTTTGGCTTCTTTTGATGCTTTCCCTTTTCTTTTGTGGTTTGAGGAATATATTTTTCCTTATGAATTTTGCAGAACTTTCTTCCCTCCTTCCACATTTCTGCAGTATTGTCAGACTTCAAAAGCAAATAGGGTATTTTTCGCAATCACCAATGATGTTTAAATTTTTAGACTTTCTAATGTGAAATTAGATCACCTTACCACCTGATGCCTTTTGAAAAAGACGCTTGCTCCTTGGGAGGAAAGCCATGGCAACTCTAGACAGCACACTAAAAAGCAGAGACATCACCCTGCCAACAAAAGTGCGTATAGTCAAGGCTATGGTCTTCCCAGTTGCAATGTATGGCAGTGAAAGTTGGACCATAAGAAAGGCTGAGCGCCAAAGAATTGAAGCCTTTGAACTCTGGTGCTGGAGAAGACTCCTGCGAGTCCCTTGGACTGCAAGGCGATCAAACCGGTCAGTCCTAGAGGAGATCAATCCTGACTGCTCTTTAGAAGGCCAGATCCTGAAGCTGAAGCTCAAATACTTTGGCTGCCTAATGAGAAGGAAGGACTCACTGGAGAAGAGCCTAATGCCGGGAAAGGTGGAGGGCAAGAGAAGAAGGGGACGACAGAGAATGAGGTGGCTGGATGGAATCACTGAAGCAGTAGGCATGAGCTTAAATGGACTCCAGAAGATGGTAGAGGGCAGGAAGGCCTGGAGGAACGTTGTCATAGGGTCGCGTTGGGTCGGACACGACTTCACAGCTAACAACAACACCACCTGATAACATTTGTTTCCTTTGACTTATATACATAGCTTGGTAAATTAGTTCCTTTGCTTGGGTTTATTCATTTGTTCTGCTTGGTGAAACGGACTTTCACTGCATTAGTTACAATGAATGAATAAATTTGATAGACAAAATTCTAAGCATACCTATTTGGTTTAGATCTTTAATTGAAAAGATATGTCTATTAAAGATGTTTGCCTTGTATGAATTCAATTAGATGAAATGCATGATTTGTGTTTTCCCTTCAAGTAAAGAATATACATTATAGCATTGTGGTGTGATTGACTTCCATTCAAAAAAAAAAAGTCCTGCTTTTGAAAAACAATTCACCTTGCACAATGAGTCCCAGGCAGTTGCTAGGTTTGTAACAAAACTTGTTCCCCTTTCCTTTCTTGTCCAATTTCCTAGCCAATTAATTGATGGGCTGCCTAAATCTGTTCCTCCAAGGAAATGTTCACATTCTGTCTGTCTTTCTTCTCCCCACCGGAATTCTCAATTAAAATGTTAATAGATTTCATTACGTGGCAGAGATGTGGCTTCCCAGCTGCAATGCCTGATGTGACAATAACTCACAGTTGTCTTGATTTGTCTGCTTCACCAGAGGCTTGGAGAATGATTTAGTTTTCTTTTGTGGAAGAGTGTAGATGATTGGTTAAATATTATTTGCTGGCTGAACCTGGCATTTGCCCAAGAAACACACAGATTTTCTGCTGCTGGGCTTGAAGAAGCAGGCATATCCAAAAAGTGGTGGTGAGCCCATCTTGGGCCTTCCTTCCTTCCTTCCTTCCTTCCTTCCTTCCTTCCTTCCTTCCTTCCTTCCTTCCTTCCCTTCCTTCCTTCCTTCCTTCCTTCCTTCCTTCCTTCCTTCCTTCCTTCCTTCCTTCCTTCTTTCTTTCTTTCTTTCTTTCTTTCTTTCTTTCTTTCTTTCTTTCTTTCTTTCTTTCTTTCTTTCTTTCTCCTAGTCAGCAGGCCACACTGATTTTTTCCTTCCTTCCTTCCTTCCTTCCTTCCTTCCTTCCTTCCTTTCTTTCTTTCTTTCTTTCTTTCTTTCTTTCTTTCTTTCTTTCTTTCTTTCTTTCTTTCTTTCTTTCTTTCTCCTAGTCAGCAGGCCACACTGAATTTTTCCTTCCTTCCTCCCTTCCTTCCTTCCTTCCTTCCTTCCTTCCTTCCTTTCTTTCTTTCTTTCTTTCTTTCTTTCTTTCTTTCTTTCTTTCTTTCTTTCTTTCTTTCTTTCTTTCTTTCTTTCTTCTAGTTAGCAGGCCACACTCTGAATTTTTCCTTCCTTCCTTCCTTCCTTCCTTCCTTCCTTCCTTCCTTCCTTCCTTCCTTCCTTCCTTCCTTCCTTCCTTCCCCAGTGAAATTAAACAGAAATACTTTCAGTGGCTTACATAAGATAAATAATGGAGTTAATATATCTGACAGTCAAAAAGAAAAAGAAAAAGCCTAAGCAACATTAAAATAAGCCAAGATGTTGATGCTACTGGGTTTGGGAGAGCAAGGCTGAAGTAAACAAAGTAATGAGACAGTTTCATGTTAGCCTACATTTATATGTTTTTTCTTACATGTTATAATGACCATTTATGTTTTCTTTGGTTACTGTTTGATAAATAAAGATTTGGAGGGAAACAGATTGTCTTCTTGCATTATAAAGGATTCTTTGAAGTTTCTCTGTTGTCTTCATTATTACTTTAGAAAGGCCTTAATGTCAGATTAATCAATGGAACAAGCAGAAGCAAAAAGTCTCAGTCTTTCACCGACCTGATGAGAATTTATTGCTTTAGGTTCTCAAAAGATGGCCATTACATATACGTAGTTCCCAATTGTTGGGAAGGATCAATTCACTGTGTTATGGATTTATAGAAAGCTCCTATGGATTTATACAGAGCTCTTTGTAATTTAGTTACCTCACTTTTATGAAAGGTCAGAACTCCTAGTAGCTTATGTACAAAGACTTTTGGAATTGCTGTCACAGAATACAGACTTTAAGGCAAAACTTTAATTAATTAGGCCTGCCAAAGAGTTAAAACTCTTAATATATTCCACGCAAATAGCATTGGATAAAAATGTTCCATTGGTATGTGATTTTGCAAGATACAAATTCAGACTTAGAGTATCTCCAGTATTTTAATGGTGGACTCCAATACACAAAGACATTTTAAAGGTATATGTCTGTCTAATCTATCTATCTGTCTGTCTGTCTGTCTGTCTGTCTGTCTGTCTGTCTGTCTGTCTGTCTATCTATCTATCTATCTATCTATCTATCTATCTATCTATCTATCTATCTATCTATCTTATCCATCCATCCTCTATCAATCTAACATCTATCTTTTAGATGATAAAAATCATATAATGGTATAGCTTTCTATATCGTTCTGAAAACCTATGGAGTAATGTTGAAATTATTTTAATTATGTTGATTTAGAGGATAAATATTTTTTCACATATAAAAGGAGAAAATAAATTATAAATGTTTTTCAAGTTTCTATAGAATTCAGAAACTTGTTCTGAAAAAGTGGCTTTGTAATGCATTACCCAATCTCAACCAGCCTAGAGAGTAAAACTCTGCATAAGCTCATGGATTTGCCATTCCTGTGCCAGAAAAGGTGGCAAAGAATGAGAAATAGAGTGTACTTAGTTCTAGTAGGAGAGCAAGCGAAAAATCTTCTTTACATTACTGGCAGAAACGTGTTGACTATTCCCCACATCACTTAAAATAATCTGACCTTAGCAACTTCTTTGAAGTGAAGTATATTGTGGTTTCATTTGTTTTTAATGTATAGAGTGGCCTTCTGCAAGATTTCAAATCACATTTCCTGAAAGGTAGAATCCAAAATTTAATAATGATAGCATTTTAGCTGTGTAAACAATATAACAGAATATAATACCATTAAGATACATTCAATCTAGGTGGAGTCTTCAGTATAAATACATTAGGTGAGGAAATGAAGTTAAATACGTGGGTAGAAAGCTTAGTCAATATGTCCATATTTAACATTCTTTGCATTAAATGTTAAGTTGGGTTCAAGAATCAGAGATGACACAGGTTCAGGAGTTACTTTGCTTTATTGAGGAACATGGCCGAACTGGGGAACAAAGGATTTCAGCCCTCATTTATACTTGGCCAGGTAACTGCCTGGCCAATGGGTTAAAATCCAAGCGTCCTGTCGGCTGGTCAGCCAATCCCTTTAAATCCGTCTCTCCCGCCGAACGCTGTCTCTTTGCTCTGGCTTCCCGCAGAACGCTGTTCCTGGTTGCTGTTCCTGCACAGAGCTGTCCAGCTCTGCGCCTCCTTAATTCACTGACCCCTCACGTGTATTCAGAACCTGCATACACTACATTAAAAGACCTAAAGTTGGTTGGATATGATTGTCTATCTCCAGTGGTGGGATTCAGATATGTGAACAATCGGTTCTCTGTGTGAATGCTGATTCCATAAGTCCATTCTGGGCTTGGGCAACAAAAAATTAGTTACCGGTTCTGCCGAATTGGTGTGAACTGGCTGAATTCCACCTCTCTCTCTCTCTCTCTCTCTCTCTCTCTCTCTCTCTCTCTCTCTCTCTCTCTCTCTCTCTCTCTCTCTCTCTCTCTCTCTCTCTCTCTCTCTCTCTCTCCCATTCCTTTATAAGGACCAGAGTACCTAAATGTGTGAAGATTGTATTTGGTTGAAATATTTGGGGGCATACTATAATTTGAAGATGGAGACGAACTTGCTGAAAATTAACAAAATGCTGGGAATGCTTTTTAAGTCATTTCACAAATAGGGGAAGTTGTAGTTTTTAGTACTAATTAATATGCTGAATCCTCCAATTTCCTGGAAGTTTTATTATATCTCAGCAACAGATTCTTCTGGTTTTTTAATTTACTCAAAGAGCTTTAGAGTTTCTTTAGAGTTTCTTTTTGAAGGTTGCTGGAACTCTACTGTTATGAGATGGAAGATTTTTTTTTAAAAAAACCCTATGTCTCTGTATCATTATATAGCTTTCTGGGAGAAGCTAGGTGAAAGAAGTTCCTTCCTAATGGTTTTGATTGCAATTTGATTGAAGAAGTTGAAGAAGAATAGCTGCAGATAAATGGAGTGGTGTATGTACAGCAAAAGAGTATATAATCTATGGTGTAACTAGGATAAGGCAAAGGGGACCATATTCTACTTCTGTGAAATTGCCAGCCTTGGTTTTACTGGAATGAAAGGAAATGGAGAGTCGGGGTTATAAAGTTCATTGAAGAACATTTACTTGAATGCATCAAAATAGTAGAAACAGTTGTAAATGCAGAAGAAGAAAGGAAAGATAGATTACATGTTCCTCTAAAATCATGACAACAAAGGTCTCTCATTTCTAGGTGTGGACCTGAAAGTTAATCAGAAACAGCATTTCCTAAAATGAACAGTTCTGGAATTACAATGTCCAGAAATCTTATTAGTGGTGAATTTTGGAGGTTATAGAATCAATATATCAAGAGGGTAGCAGGGTGGATCAAGACAATTGGAAGGAAATGGAGCTTGCTGACCCTTTTCTTGTGCATCAACAACATCATTAGCTGATGCAGATTCACTGGAGCCAATAAAATTATGATAATGTAGGGCCACTTTCTTGTTTTCACAGATGCCATTAGACGGTGCATCAATTTAGAAAATTATGAGTCACAAATGTCCAGATGATCTAATTGACTGGAAAGGCTTCCAGGGGTTATATATATATATATATATATATATATTTTCTTTCTCTTGCCTTGCAATCAATTGATTAAAGGTTCTCCAAGTTTAATATGACAATTAAAGCTTCACATTTAGATTCATTGAGCTGAGTGGGAAAGACTTTGAAGATGAGAAATGTAATCAGAATAATGCCAGTCACCTTCCACCTTAAATAAAAGGAAGCCCTGAACTTTCCCGAAAGTGTTTTTTCCCCATTATTGTTTGAATGAAAAAAAAAAGGGGGGGGGAGAGAAGGATTTTGTATGAAAAGCTATCACTCATATCCCATGCTTTTTTGTATTGCATATGTCAATGCTGCTAACATCAGATGTTTTTGCATTGACAACAGATGGAGATGTAAACATTTTCTTTTTTTTTGCTTTTCCTCTTAGAGTTAGAGTTAGAGCTAGAAGATGCTGGGCGGGAAGGAATGTGCATGAGAGTTTAGCTAGACATAACAATACTGAACCTAGTGTGAGAAACAAGGTTATTGAAATAAGAGATGATAAGAATTGGCGGGCTGCAGAACTGGAGGGAAGCCTGCAATTCAAACTAATTGGAGAATGTGATTTATGACTGTTAACTGGAGGAGGGAATTGTGCTTTGATACTATGTGCTCGGGGGTGGGGGGGGAACTCAGTTTTTGGCTTCAATTATGTTAGTGCCGATGCTATGCTACTCCAATAAAGATTCTTTAAGGTAAACAATGCCTTGAAGTTCTTTGAAGAGTTTCATCTGTTGGAACCATGATAGCATATACAGTATATTCCTAGATTACTAGAGGGTCCAATTAAAGTCCACCTGTTGTTGGTTTTTTTGCACATTTCATGTATGATGCACATAAAAAATATATATGAAGTTTAGATTATGCCATTATGACCACTTTCTTGACTTTTTTGACCACAATCTGCAAGTGTGATTGGTTATCTCACTTTAACAGAGGGGGGAATAACTAGATGATTAAACATACAGCGTGATATATGCAGATCAAAGTTCTAAATTGTCTTCCGGTCAAAAACCTCTGTTGGTAGAAGACTTTTTTAAATACAGAAAAAAGAGACACAATGCAATTGATGGTAAATCAACCGTATCAACTACAGGCACTCCTTGACCTACGACTACAACTGAGCCCAAAATTTCTGTTGCTAGGTGAAATGTTTGTTAAGTGAGTTTACCCCATTTTGTGACCTTTCTTGCCACAGTTACTAAGTGAATCAGTATAGTTGTTGAATTGGTCAAGTTGTTGTTAAGTGAATCTGGCTTCCTCATTGACGTTGCTTGTCAGAGGGTCACAAAAGGGGATCGCATGACCCCAAGGCACTGCAACCGTCACAAATATGAGTCAGTTGCCAACTGCCTGAATTTGGATTAGATGGGGATGCTACAACATCCGTAAGTGTGAAAACTGCTTATAAGTCACTTTTTCAGTGTTGTCGTAGCTTTGAATGCTCATTAAATGAACTGTTGTAAGTAGAGGTCTACCTGTATAGTCAAATGAATCAATAGGACCTGTTTTTCAATTATAAGCAAGTCCACTGTTTGGTCCCTGGTCTATTTTTTATTTATTTATATATTAGATTTATGTGCTACCCATCTCGCCTAGATTATTTCTCTGGGAAACTTCTGAAACACTTCCCATGCAATCCCTCCCACCGTGGGCTGAGATATCTTGCTGGTTGTCCAGTCCAGTCTGAGGCTCTTCTGATTGTGTCCCAAAGTCTTTCCCACATACGATTAAATAGTAAAGTCCTTCTGTGGCCATTTAAAGAGGATATTCCTGAGACTATTAAGTCTAGTTTAAAATCTGATTCAGGCCTTAGCATCTTCCTTTAAAGGATCAAACTGAGGTAATGTGACACTCCTGATCATTGACTGACAATGAGCTTGAAATAGTAGGATGGAGCTTAGTCACCTGTCACCTTGGAAAGAAAAATATCGTCTGGAACACCACTTGAACACTACGGGAATTAACAACAACAACAACAACAACAACAACAACAACAACAATAACAATAACAATAATAATAATAATAATAATAATAATAATAATAATAATAATAATAATAAAGATAAAGTTGGAAGGGACCTTGGAGGTCATCTAGTGCAATCCCCTGCTCAGGCAGGAAACCCTATACCATTTCAGATACTGTCAATGGCTGCCCAGTCTCTTCTTCTTAAAAACTTCCAGTGTTGGAGCATTCGCTGCTTCTGGAGGCAGATTGTTCCACTGATTAATTGTTCTAACTGTCAAGAAATTTCTCCTTAGTTCCAGGTTGCTTCTCTCTTTGGTTAATTTCCATCCGTTGCTTCTTGTCCTGCCTTCAGGTGCTTTGGAGAATAGCTTGACTCCCTCTTCTTCGGGGCAGCCCCTGAGATACTGGAAGACTGCTATCATGTCCCCCCTCGTCCTTCTCTTCATTAAACTACACATACCCAATTCCAGCAATCGTCCCTCATCCAGAAGTTAGAAGCTAGAAGTTCTATACTAGTTAAAGAAGAGCGCTGCTTTTTTTTTTTGCAAATGTAATTGCAGAAGGAGTCGTTCTTTGCCATCAGAGTGGATAGCATTCTGTCTTGAAGGGTTACGTTTCCTTCCCTCCAGTCTGTTGTTGTTTTTCTCTCCCATTGAGAAACGTTCTGTTGATTTGGCTTTGGGGAATCACATTAGTGTTTTTCTTGATCTGTTTAGTGCTGCTCCGTGGCAGATATGAGAGAGGAGTCTAAATCAATATGCTTAAAGCAGTTGCGATGATAGGCAAATTTAAGTCCGTGGCAAATTGAAACCAATATGGAAAAATAGAAGAAGAATAAAAATGAAGAGTAGCTTTCAGAGAAGGAGGATCGTTTCTAAGCTGCTGTATGGTCTTTCTGGCAATAGTTGTGCTTGGATCTGAAGAAGCTGATCCAGAGTTTGTTTGTATCATTGTTTTAAGAATAGAAAAATAATTGGATATCACAGGGGTCTTCAAACTTGGCCCTTTTATGACTTGTGGACTTCAACTCCCAGAATTCCTCAGCCAGCATGGCTGGCTGAGGAATTCTGGGAGTTGAAGTCCACAAATCATAAAAGGGCCAAGTTTGAAGACCCCTGGGATAGCATATGCTGATCTTTAATCACGATAATAACATTTGATCTGACATGCTATAACAAAGGCAACATTTTTTTAAAAAAAAATAAAACATGAAGTTTGATGAGAGCCAATAGAAGATAATCTTGCAGAAATGAAACAACTAGGGAGAAACTGCTGTGAATCCCCCATTTTTGAGAGGTTCATGGGGTTGAAATGAGAAGAGGCTGCTTTCCTAGGCCACACTAATGCCATGTAACAGCCTCCTGGGGAAGATCAGGCTATCCTGATTTTCAGAAATCATTGAAAGCAAAATGCTTTTGGAGGGCTTTTTCATGGCTTAAATATGATGCTGAGAGCCATTTTGACTGCGGTGGGGAAGAAATGTGTGTAATAAGAAAAGAAGTAAATAAATAGCTAATAGAAGGCATTTTTGAGCACTGCTTTGTTGTTTGATTTGGACCGTAATGGCTGGGGGTTGCTTTTCCTACCACCTGTGTCAAACCAATTTTCAGCTTGGTCTAGTGATTAAGGCACCAAGTTAGAAAGCGGGAGATTGTGAGTTCCAGTCTTCTCTTAGGCATGAAAGCCAGCTAGATGACTTTGGACCAATCACCAGGAGACCATGGTTTCCAGTCCTGCCTTAGCCATGAAAGCCAGATGGGTGACCATGGGCCAGTCACACTCTCACAGGGACACAGCCGAGCCCACCTTGTTGTGGGGAAAATAGGAGTAGGAAGGTGTGTGCCTTGAGTTATTTGCAAAAATAATGAAGGCGGGATACAAGTAAATAAATGAAATGAATGAACTTGGCTTGGCTTCAGGAAAGAAAATATCTTGGACTGACAGTGGAAAGAAACCACATTTCTGTATGCATCCATCTTTGTGTTGTATTTGCACATCTAAGAGCTTCATTGGTTGTGTGTACAACCGATGTATGGTAAGCAATCACCTTGTGGACTGCATGTGATCTGAGCCTCATAGGTACATTTCTAAAGCACCCTCCATTGTAGGGCCAAAATTTGACAAGGCTAATCCAAACCACCAACTGTTCAACTTATTTAGCCCATTCTTATTGAACCACAATAAGGAGTCCTAATTTAACTTATTTCAGATCTTCCTGATGTGGAGAGATGCAGAGGATTGCTTTCAAATGCCTATTTGCACCTTTGGTCAAAAAGGTGTGGACAGGATGAGTTGGAGAGATAATATCCTTCTGACTTGTAGATCTGTATCACTTTGCTGGAATAAAGATTCTCCTCCAAAATGTGGCATTAATTGTGCATTGGCAGCTTGAAATGAACAGGCAATGCTCAATCTCCTGGGCTTGGACCGCGTCATGTGCAGATGGTGAGTGAAATATGTCTGAAACTGCTTGTCTGGAACCGAACAGAAGAAATCTACAATGGTAGCAGGGTGCAGTGCTGATCAGCTGGTGGTGCTGCTACACATTCTCATTAAATCAGATTGGTTAGAAAAAGAATTCACAGGAGAACATTTCAATGAAAAGTTCAGAGAAGTGGCACTGTGTATAGGAAGAGGTGCATTCCTGATTTGGGTTTAATCAGGAGGTAGCTGGGCTGTTAATGGGTTTTATTCTACAATCCCATTTTTCATTCATGTAGTTTCGTCAGGGTTAGAGTTCATGGAGAGATGTCTTGAGATATTTCCCTCAATGGATGTTTCTTTTGTGGGACAAAAGTAGGATTTTAATTTCTAGCATCTGTGCTATACTAATGTAAGTTCCTTCAATTTGGATCTCTGCCAGCTAAGCAGACTTCAACTCCCAGAATTTTCAGTCATACTGAAAATGTTCATGTTGACTGGGGAATTCTGGGAGTGGTAGTTCATACAGCTGAAGCATGTTCAGGTTGCCCTCAAAGACTGCTGCATTATACTGTGCCTCAAAAGTGTTCTTCATATGCCCTTTTCTCCTCTCTATGGCTGGCACATGCTGCTGGTTGTGAACATGGAATTCTAGCAGTAGAATTAAGGAACCCGGGACTTGTATTTATTGAGTGAAGAGCAAGAGAAGATACTCTCTGCTCTCAAATCTGAAGCTAATGGGTGTAATGGGTAATGTGATGGGAGCGGTTCAGGAATACCCAGCCTCAAATCCCAACTGAATTATGAGATCATTATGAGGTATTGCCTTAAAGCCTAATTCACTTTACAGGGTGTTTTTTTTCCAAGAGAGGAAAGCAAAGTACACCTGACTTTTGGAAGGGAAGGTATGCAACAAAGGCAAGATATCAGTTAATACTAATTTTGGACAGAGCACTTCTTATCCTCTTCTTCATGGGTCCCAACTGATGTTCCACCTAATCTCACAAGATTTGGACATCCTATAGAGATATAGGAGAGTTGGCCTTTCTCCTCAAACCTAACTCTGACTGTAAGTGGGCTACCAGGACTATTCTATGCTTCATGACTTTAAGGTATTTATTTATTTGATTTTTATTTCACCTGCATTACTTTATAAGTAACTCAAGGCAGCAGACATACCTAATACTCTTTCCTCCTCTTATTTTCCCCATAACAATTGCCCTTTGAATGGACTGGACTGAGAGACAATGATTGGCCCAAAGTCAATCAGTTGGCTTTCATGCCTAAGGTAGGACCAGAACTTATGATCTCCTGATTTCTAGACCTTAACTACTGTGCCAAACTGGCTCTCCAAAACAATATTTTTCCCACCCCAGATGACCACCAAAAGGTCTCAACTGCAGCAGCTTCTATCTGAATTAAGGATGCTAATACAAATTAGGAGGGCTGTGACTCAGTGGCAGAAGAGAGGGGGTTTACTCCAGACTGGACTGGAAAAATCTCTTATGTGAAACCTTATCAGTACAAGCAACAAGGAATTGTCAAACTGAAAAGAAAGCAGCATTTGATATTCCTATTCGTAGAACACATCCCAAGAAACTAATCTATGGAAGGATATTTATCACTGGATTTATGAGACCTAGTCTCCTTCTCTCTTTGGAGATCAATGCAAGTCATTCCAAATCTAAAGTGTCAATAACCTGACGGGAAATTCCAGAGAGTAGATTCAGAGACATTTCAGCCGCCTAACTACAATACTAAATCTGTTCAAACAGGAAGGAACCCCATTAAATATTTAAACCCTGTCCTCTCCTCAAATGCAGAGCAGCAAAGATGATTTTCCATCAAATTTAACATTAAACTCTAGCAATTTGCACAGCTGCGCATATAAATGGTTGGCACATAATCTCTAGAGCCTGAGGTCACTGCGCCTCATACATTTTCAATACTGGAAGTTACAGAGCTGCATCTTCTCTGTGTCAGTTCCCACATTTCTATGGAGAGCAAATTAACTGATGGAGGGATGAGGGAGTAATGGTTGGGGGTGGGCGGGCAGTAAATGAATGGAAGCTGCATGTAATCCTCCCTCCCTTTAATCACTTATTTATTGTGTCTTTATACAATGGGAAGCATTATAGCAATCCATAAGCACCAGGAGACAAATGTAATGAGATAAATCGGAACAGACAACTAACTGCCTGATTTCACTTAATACAATTTGTTCTAGGACTGATCTTCAGGACCCCCAACTCATTAGCATATTCAAATAAAAAAACAACCATGTGATTGCTATTTGCTAGGAGAATTAGGCAGTTTATCTGCCACTTTCCCAAATGCTATACAAATTAAGTTTTGAAAGAATAAAGCCTGAAATTGTGCTCTCCCCCTTCCCTGCCCAGTATAGACAATCAAAAAACATAAATTATTGGCTTTTATTATAAGAACCAGCAGCACCACAAATGTTGGCAGCAGAAATGAATGTGCTGTGCCCCCCCCCAATCTTTTGCTTTTGATAGTAATACAGAATAATCCACTGTAAACAGAATGCCAAAAATGCCTACATATGGAGTTGTTGGCATTATATTTACATATTTGGAGATAATTATTTTCATCATAAGTTATGCCTTCTTTTATATATATGCTGAATAGGAACCAATCAGAATGGGCAGGTATGATCATCACGTGCCCATAGCATTTTTATACAAATGGATCCTTTGTATAAGATTTTAATGGGGAGAGTTGGTAAGGCAAAGTTTCTAGTTGTAACTAGGTTTGAACATGTAACTGCCTAAATAGCCTTGCAACTTTCTCTCGGACCTTTTTTTGAGGAACCCAGGAAAACAGTTTTAAAGACATAATCAGGATAGTGATGCTTGTGATAGAGCTTATGTGCAAATTCTCTGAGCCCGTGGAACTCTGCATGTGTGTTGGGAAACACAAGGCTAAAATGTAATCATCTGAAGATACATATAAAATATGTTTTCACTTTTCACACTGTAAAAACAAGCAAACAGACAAAACTAGCATTGGTTGACCTCTTCTGTGGTCAGTTCACCATATCCATATGAGTCTCCTGAGTTTCTTGTTTTTAGATGCCAAGCTTTATTGTATAAATGGTTCTTTCAACTAAATCCCTTATTTGACATAACCCTCTCTCCAGTGGTGGGATTCAGCACCAGTTCGGTAGCTAATTTTTTTGTTGCCCAGGCCCAGAATGGACTTCCGGAAGCAGCATCCACACAGAGAGCCAGTTGTTCACATATTTGAATCCCACCACTGCCTGTCACTCACTTAGTTCTTTAAGTTTAAGATGAATCTAAAACTTTCTGGGATTGCCAAACTGTATCAAGACTTTCATGAGTTATTAGGGCCCTATACAATAAGCCAAGCTTGCTCATGAAGTTCTGAGTGGTTTCTTTTGAAACATTTAACTATGGGTTCCCACCACGTTGCTCTGTAGTTCTATGGCCATTCTAAGAAATGCTGCATGCAAGAATCAACTTCCCAGGAAAGCGGTATTCTGTTGTGAGCATGGCACGCAAAATATTTTTGCTACAACATGAAAGAAAATGCCTGAAGTCACTTCATTGTTTCAAAATTGAGGGGGGGTGGGTGTTCTGGAGAAGTAGGAAAGCTAGCTTGACTTTGTTCCCACAACCAGTTTTCCTGTCATGGATCTGCTTCTAGGCCAAAAAGCAAAACAAAGTAAAACCAAAAATTAAAACGAAAACCTGCTCGATCTAGGATAATATTTGTTTTACCTTTCTTTCCTACCCTTCAATGGAGATTGCTTATGTATAGTGTGGGAAAAGCTATGGTGTCCTTCAAAGAGGCATACTTCTGAGAATTACCTCCAATATCATACAGACATTAATTCAAGGGATTGAAGAAACACTGCAAATAAGCTTATTAGGAAGAATATTCCTTTTGGCAAATGGTGCGTTCAACTCTGATCTCGGCTATACGTTTTAGATGTCAGATTTGATCATTTTGATTAAGCACATTATTATTCAAGCGGAATATCACTGGCAAGCTTTTTCTCAGCTCTGAAAGCCTCTCTTGAAACCATACAAAAGTGAAAAGGTAACTTTGATCATACTTCTATTGATTTCTTTCCCCTGTTTTCGGAAGAGAGCCTTGATGCAAACAGTCCAAGTATTATGGCCTGGTCTTTTTTTTTCTTTTCTTCCCTTCCTCCTTTACTCCATTATTATTATTATTATTATTATTATTATTATTATTATTATTATTATTATTATTATTATTATTATTATTATTTATTCCTTGTTTTGCACCATCAGGCTAATACTGGTGATTTCATTTTACAGCTCCGCTTGTTTGTTGAGACTTGAGGGTCATAGACGACCTTATTAGTAACAAATGATTATTGCCTATAATTGAATAGCTCCTCAATTAAATGAAAAACTGCTACCATTTAATGCCTCCACAGCAGGAGGCTATTTGCATTACCAATCAACCAGTTAGCATGCATCTCCCAAAATAAATGAGAAAATAATTAGATACAGATCTTAGGATCCTGAGATAGCATTATTAGCTTGATCTAAATCTGAGGCCAGAAGCTTGGAAATTGATTCAGGAAATTGTCAGCGAATCTTTTGCCCTTGAACTGGAAAATACAGAAGTAGGAAGAGGCAAGTATTTTCATGTATTTAATAATGTCTACTCTGCCTTTCAAGAAGCAAGAAAAATAAGGAAGAAAAATGACAATTAATAAGAATACTGATACAAATGGGTCAGCCGAAGCGAAAGGAGAAATGGGGCATATTTAGCTAGTCATAAATGAGATTAAAGTCTCATAATTAAGCTAGAATCCAGAAAACAATTTACCAAGGAGAGTTTTTAAAAAACCAAAATGTAATGCTGCCCATCACAGACGTGTTGTTTACGATATAGTTGCAGGCACACTGCAGCTTTTGTCTTTTGCTGGGTAGCAGAAGAAATCAGGCAGAAATCCTGAAGTTTTGAGGCTGGTGGGTCTGCTTGGAATTCTGAGCAGAGATTGCAAAAATATTTATTAATGCATTTTATAAAGTAGCTGGCTAACTAGCATTTCACATTTCACATTCTCTCACTTTTCTTCTTCTTCTTCTTCACACAACTGCTGCTGCCTCTAATTCAATGTTTTCACTCAGGGGCTTGGCTCTGGTGGTGCGAAGCACACCCAAATGAAGCACTGAGCTATGCTCAACCATCATGGTTAATGATGGATCTTTTGCCAGCCCGTCCCATATCTGTGGCAAGTGTGATTTCACGGACTGCCTGCCATTTTCTTTCTCATCACAAACTTTGGTTCAAGGGCAAGGTCTCTGAATTGCAAAGCATTATGTTCTCTGAAATAGACTCTTGTGCTTTACTATGCTGACCTTTCATCATTTTGTATTTTGATGGGGGGGGTTAGGGGTGGCCATTCTGCCAGGCGTTCCTGAGTACCGCTAGGCAGTAAAACAGTAAAATGAATGGAATGGCACAGCTAGTCACAATCCAGCATACTGAAAAGGTCAACCCAGCCCAATCTCCCTTTTCTATAACTCATGGAATATGCGGGATCTTAAATATTTGGCATTGCATTCGTGTGACAAAGGCCTTCCGAAAAGAAAAGAAAGGATTGAAAAAAAGGAAGCAGCAGCCTACATTAATCCATTCTGATAGTAAAGTTAATCAACAAGTCAGGAATGAGAAATGGAGGCAAACCTTTCTCGCAGCAGTGTGGTAGAGTCCATTGTAATTTCTGCCATATACCGATGGGTTTATTAGCCCCCACTTCACACACAGCCCTAATGGTGGAAGAGAATGCACTCACCCAAATGGATATGGATGTTGAAGATGCACAGGGCAGAGTTTTCCCCTTACAGGCACAGACATCATCTCAGATTGCAGATTTCTTCAGAAAAAGGTACAAAGAAAAGTCGAGATTATTATCATTTTTTTAACCCCACTGGTATACAAGCAAAGTCGATCTATTTGTCTACCAGGCAGAAGATTTTAAGTAGGGGTTTGCATCCCTGTGTTTTGTTTGTTTTTATTGTTCGAGATGCTGAATTAGGGATCACATTTCATTCTCTTTCTTTTCTCTCCGACAAAGCCATTGTCTTTTATGTTGAATGTTGGGCAGGATATCCTGGTTCTTTGATAAGTTCCCTCTTTAGAAGTGACAAGTACTGGGGCCAAATACCCTTTTTGTCAGCCCTCTGAGGCAAACCAGATTGTAAGGCTGCATTAACAGAATTTTACAAGTCTGAAGGTACAAATTTTATCTCCTTATTCCATGAGGGCAGGTCCTTTCCAAGTATCTTCTTTGGACCATTAAGCTCCTGCAACTCTTGTCTGGTTGTTTCCTACGCAATATCTCTTTCCCTCATTCCTCCAAAGTCATGCAATTACATTACTGCCCTGTTGTCCTGTTGGATCTCTTCTCTGCCAATTGGCGAATAACTATTTACTAACCTTTTAGGCTTACTAACTTTTAGAAATGTCCTTAGAAGTAAACTGGATTTGTTGAAAAGTAGGAAGTGTTGGTTCTATCTACCACAATACCTATTTCTTCATCTAGATTAGATGTAGGTAACCACCAGGCCCTAATGTACTCCCAATGTGAAGAAGAAGCTCAGATTCTCCTACATCCAAGACAGGGGAGGTACCTAAAGGAACAACTCCACAGGTACAATGCAACATGGGGTTCCCACGTTTGCCTAAAAGGTTTAACTTCCACTAATTAAACTGGACTGGCATCCTTCAATTCCAATCAATTCTGGCTGGAAGCAGCATCTGCTACCAGCTGTTTGCAGAATGTCTCCATTTTCTGACTCATTTTCCTAACTCAACCTGGTGACATTCTTTGTTGCCAATACCATCATGTTCCTTTGATATTACCTAGCCTTGGTGGAGCAGTGGGCTAATGCCTCCTTAAGTAACACCAGCTGCCTGCAATTAGTGCAGGTTCGAGTCCCACCAGGCTCAAGGTTGACTCAGCCTTCCATCCTTCCGAGGTAGGTAAAATGAGGACCCAGATTGTTGGGGGCAATTAAGCTGACTTTGTAATAATGCCGCTTGGGGGTGTGTGTGAAAGCCCTAATAAGCAGGTATATACATAGAATGAAGGCTACTGCTAAGCTTGTAAGCCGCCCTGAGTCTTCGGAGAAGGGCGGGATATAAATGGAATTAAAATAAAATAAAATAAAATATTATTGCTCTCCAGTTTTTGATTGTGGATCTCCTTGTCTTCTGCCTCTATATATACAACTGCCTGCTGACTTATTCTTGAAAAAACACCTTTGCTTTAAGATTCTGTCTGATTATTTGTGTATGACCCTGGACTATTTACTGAATTGGCTGTGAGTCTATCTCCCTGCTGACAATCATTCCTTAGACAAAACAGCTGGATAGCTAGAATTTACATACTGAATTCCCCCCCCCCCAGATAGAGGTTTCCCATACATGATTTACTGAACCTCATGCTAGCTGTACAATTTCCTTTCAGCTATATTGGTGCAGGGAGGGAGGTGCATAAATCATTTCAGCCATGCACATTCACACAAAGACATATAAGGATTAAATTCTTCAGGATGTGAAGGCAGTCAGCTATAATTATTTCAGGAGTAGCTAGAGGCAAATTTCTATCTTGGAATTTTTTTTACAAATTTTTATTCTTTGAATTTTTACAAATTTACCATTTAACTTTTAAACCTGTTTTTTAAGGTCATCTAGATGCAGTCAAGGCCTGAAGGAGATCAACTGGTAACTGAGTGAGTTAATTCCCAAAAGTTTCACTTTTTTTCCCCTGCCTGCTTTTCCTACGTATATAGTTTGATAATTTCTTTTTCTTTCAGACTATTGTTCCATCTTTCAGGAAGAATTCTGCTAATACGATAAAATATGCTTATTCAGAAATACTTGAATATAATTACATTTGCTTTGTGCATAGATGGAAGCATTTGACACATTTTTAGCTGTAAAAAAATATTTCATGCATTTCATTGAACTACGGAATTTGGCCCTTCATCTTATTTAGCTTTCTCTATCCACTAAATCCAGAAGAAGGTTTGGCAGGTGGAACTAATGCTGTATCTTTCAGTTTCTAAACAATATTTTCTCCTGTGAAGCAGGGTCAGTTTTTTTTTATCTTACTCTAAGACACTTGAGTATTTCTTCTGAAATTTCCTAATTTTGTTTTTCAGACAACTTTTTTTTTGCAGATGGCTGAGGGTGAGAGTGCTGACGGTGTCATTTCCCTGTTACACATTTCATCCATCCATCCATCCATCCATCCATCCATCCATCCATCCATCCATCCACCATCCATTTCTTTACAGCCACTCCGAAAATCTTCACTGGGAGAAGTTTCTTTCTGAAATCCTCTCTTGGAAAATGAAGGATTTGGCCTACATGTTGAAGAAAGAAAGAAAGAAAGAAAGAAAGAAAGAAAGAAAGAAAGAAAGAAAGAAAGAAAGAAAGAAGGAAGGAAGGAAGGAAGGAAGGAAGGAAGGAAGGAAGGAAGGAAGGAATAGGAAGGAATCAGTCATGCTCCCCATATAAGTAGTATTTTAGCATTTTCTGCCTTTTGTAGTATATCATATTCGGTTTACTAAACAGCTCTCCATAAAGAGAAAAGTTGTTGGAATGATGGTAAGTGAATTTTTGAAAGACTAATTCCTTCCTTCCTTCCTTCCTTCCTTCCTTCCTTCCTTCCTTCCTTCCTTCCTTCCTTCCTTCCTTCCTTCCTTCCTTCCTGATAGCAAAGGTTGTGCAGAACAGCAACAGAAGTTTCTCTTGTCACAGTGGAAGATTGATTTCTCTCTTCTCCCCGGCAGCCATGCTTCTTTCAGAGCTGACCACGCAAACACCACTGTGTTCATTTCCTCAGCTTACTCTCTGCTTCTTGGATTAGGCTTTCCCTTCCTTTCATATCATCTGCTTGCGCTTCTTGTCATGTTCCTTTTATGCACTGAGGAACAAAAACTAAAGTAAAACCTTGGGTGGCTGCTGTCACTCTTCACTCCTTAAATAGTGAATCTCACTGGAGGACTCTGAGGATGCTCCAGATTTTATGAATTTTAAAACTATAAATGCTCATGGAATATTCCTCTCCAGAAATAAGTTCTGAGGTTGTCTGTTGTGATGATGGGATCAAATCTTTTGAGTATGCAAATGGGGTTGAGATGAGCATTGATAACCATTGGCTTCTCATAAGGTCAAATATCCAGGTCAAATTAGAATCTTCACCTACTAATTCAGATTCTTTGTTTTTTATTTCTGTTTTGTTCAGTTCGTTATTTCTGTCTGATTATAAGTTTATTTGAGCTCATTCCCCAGTGAGACAAATATATATATATATATATATATATATATATATATATATATATATATATATATATATATATATATATATATATATATATATATATATATATATATATATATATATAAAATGAGTGGAATTTTGTCTGTATTTTCATAGTCTTCAGTGTTTCTGCAAGCATTCGTGTAGAATAGAATAGAATAGAATAGAATAGAATAGAATAGAATAGAATAGAATAGAATTCTTTATTGGTTGAGTGTGTATCCAACACACACACACACACACACACACACACACACACACTTATTTTTGTGCACCTATTTTGCTAATGCATATACTTGGGCATTTTTCCTTTATATAATTATTTCATTCACATTTTTAAAAAGCAAACTTTAACAAAAATATCAATGAAGTTTAATATTGTTCCTTTTTAAAAAAATCCTACAAACAGCAACCCAGAGAAAAGTTTATTTAGAATATGGAAGACCATTATATGCTAGCATATTATTTCCTGATATACACTGGGGACTTGAGATAGCTGGAAGCAACCCAAGACATCATACTTGTGTGCCTTACAGAAAACATTTTTTAAAAAAAACATAAGGACAAAGAAGCAATCCAATTTTCATAATGTCGGTCACTATGAACAATGTTGATTGGAATCACAACATAAAATGGAGTTTGAAATTAAAGTCAGGAATAGAGACTTTAATTGAATAAACCCAAGAGACAGTGCTGAGACTGCATGTTAACAGATTAATTTACCATTTAGGGCATGTCAATTGGAGTGGGAAGAAAAGATATTCTAATGCATATTTTAATTAATGAAGAAGTGGTGACATCTTTTGCCACCAATAAACAACAAAACACCTTATGGAATTTTGAATACTTGCAGGTTTATTATCGCATGCATTTTTTATAGAAATCACTCTTCTTTAAAAACTAATTCAAAAGGCCAGGAACCCAACTTCTATGGAAAGGTTTAGTGCCCATGTCATAGCTTCTGTGAAAAAAATAATTATATAGACTAGATGTATTTATAAAATAAGGGACGCGGTGGCTCAGTGGGTTAGGATGCTGAGCTTGTCGATCAGAAGCTTGCAAGTATGTATCCGAATTATCAGCCAAAATGCTGGAGGTGTGGTGGCGAAGATGCAACATATTTTCACATATGGTGGACCTGTAAAAAGGTCAAGGCTTTTTGGATAAAAATTTGGTGGAATATGCAGAAGATTTTCAAGCAAAGGATAAAGTTTTGTCCGCAACTCTTTTTGTTGGGTATAATTACAGATGCTACTGTTGTGGACACTAAGTTGATGTTGAATTTAATTACAGCAGCAAGACTTTTAATAGGTCAATATTGGAAGAAGGAGGAATTGCCGACTATAGAAGAATGGACTTTAAAGGTTTCTGACCTGGCAGAGATGGCAAAGATCTCGGCTTATTTGAAAGATCATTCGCAAGAACGTTATATTATGGAGTGGAGAAATGGATTGAATATATCCAGAACAAATATGGGACTAAAAGTTTCATTTAGCATTTGAATAAGTCTTCCTTTCTATTTCTTTTTTTTCTTTATATGGAATATTAGTATTGTTTGTAGTTATCTTATATGAGCTAGAGAGTGATAGATTTAAGAATTTATTGTTGGTAGCATATGGATGTTTATGATTGTTTTTTGTTTTTATACCCTGTAATTAGCTCTGGGAAGTCGGGGGGGAGGGGGGAAAGGGGGGGGAGGGGAAGGGAGGGATAGGTAGGGGGGGAGGGGGGATTGTTAAAGATAAAATGTATTTTAAAACTTTTCAATTAAAAAAAAAAGAAGGTCAGAAGTTTGGCGGGTTGAATCCCGAGTGCCGCGTAGCAGAGTGAGCGCCTGTTACTCGTCCCAGCTTCTGCCAACCTAGCAGTTCGAAAGCACGTAAAAATGCAAGTAGAAAAATAGGGACCACTAAGGTGGGAAGGTAACAGCGTTCATGCCAGCCACATGACCACGGAGACGTCCTCAGACAAGCGCTGGCTCTTTGGCTTTGAAACGGAGATGAGCACCAGCCCCTAGAGTCGGAAACGACTAGCATGCATGTGCGGCGGAACCTTTATCTTTACCTTTTTATTTATAAAATAGAATGCATTTTCACATGACAATAGCAATAGCTCAGAAGCTGAAACCAATATCTGCATTGATGACCAAGGAACACTGAATAATTGACTTCCTTCCTCTGCATTTTACCTCTCTGGGCCGAAACCCTTCCACGGCACTGAGTTAGGCTCTTTTTTGCAATGGGGAGGAAGGGGAGAATAAAAATGAGTTTCCCAAATAGCCAGTCACTTTATAGATCCTTCTTTTTAAAGAGAGAAAGGAACCAGATCTGCAAAATTTTAGGTCCTTCCCAAATGCCAGGTTTTGACAGAAATCTTAGAACAATGAGAACAATACAAGGAAACATTGGGAAAGGTGAATGTATTGCAAGATTGTACAACTAGATTTTTTCACACTTGCCCTGGACTCTGCCTCCACCTCTCCAAGGAGGTCAACCTCACACTTTGGGAAATTCTGTTCTAGAGTGTCAACTACTCAGCCTAGCTCCAAAACAGAGTTCCTATTCTACGATAGCTGGTTTTC
>NC_139519.1:14691467-14935067 GCF_947247035.1 Vipera ursinii | reverse complement strand
AAAAATGTTCTTTGTATTCTCATAATTGTCACCTCTGCTAAACAAAAGGCAACAGAACACAAAGCTACTTCATGATAAAGTCACCAATGTCATAAGTTAAATCCTTGTGCAATTAAACTAATTAAATACAAGAATTATAGCTTATGATAATTCAGATCCCTTGCTTCAATACTTTTAGAGGCTTAAATTTATGCTTTTGGATCATGAAATTAGGTCTCTTTCTTTTGCTCAAGTGTACTAAATATTTATTTTTAATTCACACCCAGGAATATTTGTTTGGGGGAAGTTCATTATAAAAGGGGACTCGGTAGACTTTTTTGCTTGGAAATCACATTTCTCAAATTAATATCTTTCAGGGCTACAGATGTTCCTGTTCAGCATTTCATCACCTTTTCCCCCCAGTATGGATATGGGCAGAGTTAAGAAAGTTAAATAGCAATAGCACTTAGACTTATATACCTTTTCACAGTGCTTTACAGCCCCCTCTAAGTGGTTTACATATCACCCCCAACAATCTAGGTCCTCATTTTACTGACCTTGGAAGGATGGAAGCCTGAGTCAACTCTGAGCCGGTCAGAATCGAACTGCTGAACTGCTGGCAGCCAGCAGTCAGCAGAATTATCCTGCAGTACCGCATTCTAACCACTGCGCCACCTAAAGCAGTCATAATGGATGCTATTTCATCCCTAAACTATTTACAAGTTAACAACTGGGGTGTTGAAAGTGGGCAGCTTTGTCACAATATTTGAAAATCTAGAGATGTTGTAGGGGTGTTCAGACTGGAGTTGGAGGACACACAAATAGGTAAGGTGATTGATGAGTCAGAGAAAAAAGCAGATTTTTTTTAAAAAGTATATTAAAATTTGTCCTGAAAATAAGCATAACTTAATAGTCACAAAAGAGTTATTACAGAATGTTTATTCACATCATACAAATGAAGTGGCATAATCTGTGCAAATTACCCAATGTTAATTGGGTCAACACCAGAGCTGTTTTTCCAAGAGGCATATTTGATGATAGTGAAGAACAGCAAGAAGCTACAAGTTGATTATCTAAGACAAGTTCACAAGTATTCTGAATTTTTATTGAACATCATTTTCTTGTACAATATTTATTGGCAACAATAAATTCTCTCTTGTTTGGTTTTGATCAAACCAAAGTGTACCAGATGTTGCAACTGGATAATTCTTTTTTTAAAAAAAAAGAAGAAGCAAGCCAAATCGAACATTTTTAGTCTTGCTTTTACAAAGAAAATAAAAAAAATAGAGAGATAAAATAATACAGACCTTTAAGTTCGATGACAGCCTTTCTGGTGAGAGAAGTCATCCTCATCAATGAGATTTTATTTGATTGAAATTTTTGTACGTGGGCTTTGAAGTGGAAAGAACTGGGAAGAGAAAGCGACTTGATTTTTTTATCCCCTGTTGAATGATAAATACATACAGAATGCTTTTTCTTTTGTATTGATCACTTTTATAGTTCATGATGAATATGAATACATGTCTTTTTTGCATTTCAGAATATCTTTGGAGACCTCTTCTGCAGAATTCCAGGGTAAATAATAGCATTGGAAAGAATCAGTTAGCAACTGAGTCAAACTCACTGCTCAGTGCAGGAATACCAATTAAAGCCTCTACAGCAAATAATTCTTCAGATCACAGGTTGAAGACATCCAGTGAAGAAAAACTCTCACTTCTCTTGATAATGGACTGCACTATCAAAGTGCTCTGTTATTAAGGTTATTTTCTACCATTTGGCTGAAGCTGCCTTCATGTAACTGCATTCTGGAATGATGGGAAGCAGGACCTAACTTTATTCTGGATAACATGTTTTTTGGTGTTTTTTTTTTAGAAAATGTGATCTTATTATTTATTTGGCTGACTTGGAATTTTTTTTTCCTTCAGGAGGAAGGATCAGAAGTTGCCTATAAGACCTCTGCAATACTCTTCCCCATCCCTGTTGTGATTCAGGGTCAGCCTGTGGGTTCGGCAGTTGGGCCGGACGATTCAGAGGAGGAGGAGGGGGTGTTGGAGAGCCTGCAGAGAACAGCCCGGAGGCTTCGCAGAGCCCTCAGCCAGGCCCCTCCCATCTGGTCACGACGGAGACCCAGCTGTGTGAGCCTGACAGCGTAGATGAAGATGACCCACAGCTGGCCCTGTTCAAGGACGCCCAACGCAGGAGGCCGTCAATCAGGAGTAAACAGAGGAAGGCAATGGGGCACCTCGGAAGGAGGCAGAGAGAAGCCACACCTTGAACTGTTTAAAAGGGGAATGCGTGGGAGGGCTGGTTTGCTGAAGCCAACTGTTTGAATAGCTCCTGTTTCATGGTTCGTGTTTTTGTTTGGCTCTGTTTGCTTTGTTTTATGTCAATAAATTTGGCAGGCTTAGTTCCAGCCTCTTGCCTTTTTGTAAAGGGGTTGTCCCTGCCTTTTCTGCAGGGCCGGTAGTAGGCTGGTACAGAACAATCCCCACCCCTTCTGAAATTGAGCTGTCTCTCGAGAAGACAAGAATTCTGCTTTTGCTGATAATAGATACTTTATTCCAGGTTTAGTACAGCAACCATAGATGTGACAAAGTAAGTTTTCTAGAAGGATTTTGCATATCTAGTTATATATATATATATATATATATATATATATATATATATATATATATATATATATATATATATATATATATATATATATATATGGATCTTCGGTCATTCGGGTTTCTTCCCGCGTAGAACTAAAGGTGTAGGTGCGACGTTTCGACGGAATCCCATCCGTCATCATCAGGCTGGTGGCTTTAGCTTCCTTCTTCTGGGAGAAGCATGTGGCTGTTTGTTCCTCTTTTTTAAACTGCCAGAGGGTGTGTGGAGGTGTGTGGAGGTGTGCTCTGATTGGGTGGGGGAGTAAGTGTGTTCTGATTGGGTGGGAGTGTGTTTTGAATGGTGGGTGTGTTCTGATTGGGTGGGGGTGTGTTTTGAGTGGATGGGCTGGTCTCAGCTGCCAGCCTTAGACCTGAGCTGGTGAGTTGTGCTGCTTCTCAAAACACACTCCCACCCAATCAGAACACACTTACTCCCCCACCCAATCAGAGCACACCTCCACACACAGAACACACCCCCTCTGGCAGTTTAAAAAAGAGGAACAAACAGCCACATGCTTCTCCCAGAAGAAGGAAGCAGAAGCCACCAGCCTGATGATGACGGATGGGATTCCGTCGAAATGTCGCACCTACACCTTTTAGTTCTACGCGGGAAGAAACCCGAATGACCGAAGATCCACATATAAACACCCGCGAAAACCTCAGAAAACATATATATATATATATATATATATATATATATATATATATATATATATATATATATATATATATATATATATATATATATATATTTGAATCACCCCAGCTTTAAACTCTGCAATGCTTTCTTTTGCCCTGTCATAAGGGATTACTTGCCAGCTTGTGTTTTTAGGTGCAGCTGCTCATTGTTTACAAAAGAATATACCTGGTGATAAGCTCCTTGTTTTCTGCCTACCTGTCTCCAAACTTCGAACCCAGGCAGCTGAATTTTGATCACGTGACTATGGAGATTCACATTTCTCAGTGCCATTGTAATTTCAAATAGTTGCTAAGTGAATGGCTGTAAGTTGAGGAGCACCTGTAAAATAAATTTAGAAAAACTCTGGCTCGTAGAGAAGAGTGGAAAACCTCACATGGCTTCCACACAAGACGCCTTGTGTACATATCCATCTTCTCTATCCCAATGTCCATTGTGTTTGGTTTAGCCCACAATGATGTAAGTGATGTAAATATTAAACAAACAAACAAGCAAACAAATAAATAAATAGAAGGAGGGGAGGGAGGAAGGAAGGGAGGGAGGGAGGTGAAGGAAGAAAAGAAGGAAGGATAAAGGAAGGAAGGGAGGAAGGAAGGAAGGAAGGAAGGAAGGAAGGAAGGAAGGAAGGAAGGAAGGAAGGAAGGAAGGAAGGCCCAAGATGAGCTCACCTCCACTTTTTGGATACGCCTGCTTCTCAGCCCAGCAGCAGCAAATCTGTGTGTTAAACAAAGAAAGAAAGAAAGAAAAAGAAAGAAAGGAAGGAAGGAAGGAAGAGCATTTTATTGACATTTAACTTTGCTTATACTTTGTGATATTTTGTACATCTTTCTCATGCATAGCTTTATCTAATCTTTATATGTTTAATAAGAAAAAGCTGTGCAAAGATGAATAACTGCAGTGGGCATATTTGGATTATTCATTATTTCTATCAATGCTGCACTACCAACATTGTCTAGTAGGCATATAAAATGTAGGTAAAGCCCCATTGACATCATTAGTATTTGGTCTTAAGCTTCAATTCAAAACTCACTTTCAAAGCCCAGGTATGGAATAGAACTCTCCTTGGTAATGCTATTTGAAATAGTAAGACTTCCATCATTCTTAAAAAATTAAGTTAAAACGGCCTCCAGGCTTGGCTGTGTCAGATGTTTTAAATATTTACAGACAAACATGAAAAGCTTGCAGGAAGAGTGGACTATATGACTGTTATTATGCATTACAGGGGCACTTTTTAACTTTTCTATAAGAATGCAGGGGACTGCTTCAGTTTTTCCAATAAAGAATATCAGCTCCCATTCGTAAATGCAGAAAAAGCATTCCAGGGTGAAGAAAGTATTTTCAATTTGTATCCCAATTTGAATATTTCTTACTGCTGATACATTCTCTAAAGTGAATCAATGACTTGATTAGCATGGTGAGCAATGATTTAATGGTCGGCAGCCTTTTTACTTGTAACTTATCATTTAGGACACCTGACTTGACCCTTTGCAATTCAACATTTTGATGGCTGTTTAATAACATGTTCAGCATGCCTGGGATAATCAGTTATCTAAATATCGGCGGGGGGGGGGGAAGATAAATTGTGCATTGTGCATTACAAATCCACTGAGTGGTAAAAATGGATTTCCTTCTGCAAAGGCTTGATTGCAAACATCTAAATTTAAATAGAAGTCTCAAGCTCAATTTAGTTGTTCTTGGGTTTTCCCCCCACTTTTGTAAAAATATGTTAATTTAATAGCACTCTTATCATCCTTTCCAGTCAAGCCACCTTATATAAGATCAATGGCTAAACACCTTAAAGCCGTCTCTTGCTCTTATAAGTTATAAGGAACGACACAAAAGTAAAAGAATAAGTTGTGGGGGGGGGGGGAAAGCAAATTTCATGGTAAACAAGGAAACATTGCAGCAGAACAAGTAATACTGGCAAACTGAAATCGAAACAATTCAGATGATGTCAGGCCCCAAACCAAGAATGACAGTAGTGAATCTTCCAAACTGAGTTCTTTATTGTTTCATTCCTATAAACAGAATTTTCTCAGACTAAGGACTCTACTATCTGGACCTAACATATATTCTGAAAACTATTAGGGAGAGTCTGTCTTCACCAGTGCTTTTTTTGTAAAAGAAAAAGGTGCCGGAACTCACACATGTCATACAACCTGCCTTGCCTACCCTACAAGGTTCCATCCAAAAAAGGTACCGGAACGCCATTCTGAGCGTTCGATGAGAAAAAAAGCCCTGGTCTTTACCCTCTTTCCTTCACACTAATATCTGAGCTGAGCTGCCTCTGGAATTAATAAACATATTTTTTAAAAAAAAATCCAAGAAAAATAATCAAGAATCCAACAACTTTTGTATCTAGTGGGGTAAACAAAAAGAAGAATTTACCTGTTACATTTTGCCAAAAAAGAACAATTCTTTCTCAAATTGAATCAAAGGTAATTTTTCTAGTATATCTCAACACTTCTCATCTTTTATATGATGATGATCCCAACATGAGATGTCCCGGTAAAGAATATAATTGTGGCATGTGTGATGATATGGTCACACCTGTTTGCTCTTTTAACCTTACTATAGTTTGCTATGGACAGAAATTTTTGAATATAAGCAGACTCATACTCAGCTGTTGTTGTTGTTTTAAAACTGAGGGGTTTTGATTATTTAATTAATGGGGTTTTAGTTAAGTTCAGGGATTAATTTAATCTTAGTTTTAATCGATTTTAATTGTATGTGATGTATTTTAACTTTTAATTTTCCCTGTAAACTGCCCTGAGTCCTACGGGAATAGGGCGGTATATAAATTTAAATAAATAAAGTAAATAAATAAAATAAATTAAAAAATGGAACTTGGGAAGTAGTGATACCAGATATAGTTTCTCTTCCTCCAAACCAGCAAATCATTTTTATGAACTTATTTTTTTTAAAAAAAAAAACCTTTCACCATTCATTTCATAATTTAAAGATTACTTGCAACATAAATTGACTTGGCACCTATGAAAACCAAGTTATCGTTCTTTGATATTTCTATTCAAAGCTACTTAGGTCAGATCAGCAACCTATCAAATTGCAAGGGATGCGGGGTGGAGGCCAGATAGCGGGAAGCCTGAAGTAATGAAAAACAGTCTCTTAAAAATCCAAATTTTGATTTTGTTAATAAATTATTACGAATGGGAGGGAAGGGAAAGGAAGAAGAAATATAGATAATAGGATGTGTCTGGTTTTGCTGACTTTCTTCGTAACAGCTGCCCTCTGCACCCCCCAAAAAATAAAACACATTCAGCACGCAAAGAGAATAAAAAGGTGAACTCATCCTGGCTAATGGCTCTGAAAAGTAATATAAAGATATGCACAGATTACTCGGAACCTTGAAAAAGTGAGAGATGCAACTAATTTACATAAAATGATACATGCAATCTTCCAGGCAGGACAAAGATGCCCGAATGGGAGGCTCATTAAAGAGGGCTGTTAGGAATGGAGTCTTTGTCCTTGAATGTTTTCTTTGGAGTTCCATTAAATGTGTACAATGGATGCTTTTTAGTTTCATTCTGCTGAGCTTGGTTTATCTCTGTTTTATACAGTTGAAAGGCACAAATGCAGCCTTTCTCAATGCGCCTAAAGTTGGTGACAATAAGCCAAGAGAAACAAAGATGAAAGATTTCAGTTTGAAGAGGAATACGTGCTGCTTTCTTTTCTCTCTCCGTTTCTCAAACAAAAAAGACCTGATTATTCCTAAGAATTCTTAGATCCTCCTCCCTCCCTCCCTCCCTCCATTCATCCCTTCTTTCTTCCTCTTCTCCTTCCTTCCTTCCTTCCTCCCTCCCTCCATTCATCCCTTCTTTCTTCCTCTTCTCCTTCCTTCCTTCCTTCCTCCCTCCCTCCATTCATCCCTTCTTTCTTCCTCTTCTCCTTCCTTCCTTCCTTCCTCCCTCCCTCCATTCATCCCTTCTTCCTTCCTCTTCTCCTTCCTTCCTTCCTCCCTCCCTCTCTCCATTCATCCCTTCTTTCTTCCTCTTCTCCTTCCTTCCTTCCTTCCTCCCTCCCTCCCTCCATTCATCCCTTCTTTCTTCCTCTTCTCCTTCCTTCCTTCCTTCCTCCCTCCCTCCCTCCATTCATCCCTTCTTTCTTCCTCTTCTCCTTCCTTCCTTCCTCCCTCCCTCCCTCCCTCCCTTCTTTCCTTCCTCTGCCCCTCAAGCCACATTAAGAAGCTAGCAGGAAAGCTGTGTTAGGTCACTGGTATATGTGAGTACCCTATGCTTTTCAATCTTATTCATTCATCTAAAATAGGAAGTATAAAATATAGTTAGTGGAAACAATATTAATCTAATGAACCAATGAAAACTACAACATCCACAGAACTGCTATTTAAATTGCATATCAGATCCCCGTTCCCACCAGATGGACATATTGGTTTGATGGAGTTGTTAACATGAGACACATGCCTTTATATGCATCAGAGAAATAAAATACATATCTCCTAAGTAAACAGAAACATAGCCTACCAATATGTTTAAGGTCCTTAAATAAGAATTACAACACAGCAAACTAAAAGTGCTCCTTCCCAACATACACATATACACACACAAGCACACACTTTGTCTTCATCACTCTTATGCATTAGTTTGTTACATAAACAACTCTGCTTGATCACTAACAAATGGTATGGCCTTAATGTCATTTTATAATATGAATATATTGGCTGCAGATGGCATTTCTTTAGATGGTAAAGTATTTCTTTCATTTATTTCAAAATGTTGGATGTCAGTCAGCATTTATCAATTAGGTGTCACCACCAGCACATCCTGGGAGAGTCCCAAATTCAATGCCACTCATGCATTAAGAAGAAAGAATAATAACCGGAAGATAAATCTTCTGATTCTCCTGTAAAAATCTTTGGAAAAAGGAAGATGTATTTAATAAAAATGAAGTCCCATTGACTGCAATTAGACTTAGTAAAGAATCCACTTATCTGGATGACAGTCATAAGAAGCTCATTTTATGTCTCTGGGGATTCTCAGCCCTGCAGATGATAGTTGTCCCAAAAGTCCTTTTTCAAAATTTTGTTTTTCCTTGAAGATGTTTCACTTCTCATCCAGGAAGTGTCTTCAGTTCTGACTGAATGTGAACAGAGAGGGCCACTGGTTTGAAAGAGGGGTCAAAGAGGTCATATACCTTAAGACCGAGCAGCCCTCTCTCAACAAAGGGGGAAGGATACGACACCACCTGCCTCTTGCTGACAACACAGTCCTTTCAGCAGTTCCAAGAAGATTCCACACCCATTGGCCTCAAGGACTCACAGGAAGAATGCTAATGAGCAGATGATTGCAAGGAATATAAATCCTTCCATCCTCTACCATTCAGTCAGAACTGAAGAACCTTCTTGAATGAAAAGCAAAATGTCTTCAAGGAAAATTTAAGTCCAGTTGCCTTTTGAAAAAGCAGCTTTGGGACAAGCTTATTTTATGCAATTGAGAACCCCTCCCCCCCAAACCAAAGTGATATATTTAACGTGCTGCCCAACCAACATTTTCATCGCAACACTATGGATAGAGGTTAGTCTCTCTTCACCATATTTCTTTTTCTCCTCATTTTTGGATGAAGTGAATTTTATATGTTAACTAGCTCTTCTCTTGCCATGTTTTGCCTACTGTGTTTGATACTGACAATGAAAACAACAATACATTTGGAATCACTTCATTTCACTCTTCCTTTACTCTCCCTCTCCTTCACTCATTGTTTCCTTCACAAACACAAACATCCATTTTATCAAACCAGCAAGCACAAGTCCCACTGCGATGGGATGTTTTATTCATTCCCATGTAGGTTTGATTCCATTGGAAATGTTTATGTTTTTTCCCCCTGATGTATTATTCATAATTTATACAATAGCAGCGAGCATGTAGCACACCCTGATTTTATTAGCTGAGCTATGATATATAATGTGAAAATATAACTTGTGTTGTCTTTGTTCTTATTTCCTTTTCCGACATTCTTTCTTTTAAAATGTATTTGTAAAATGGAGTCAAAGGGTGTGTTTTGCTTTTAAACAAGACCGGGGTGGGGGGTGGGGGGGGAGGGAACATGAATTCTTATTAAGGTGTCTCTGATTGGATTGTGAGGGGATGTTACACACTTAAAGCATTTGCTTATATTAAAGCATCTCATTCTTGCTACAGAGAAACGATCTGTGACTTTCAAACTAGCTTTTGCCTTTCACACTGATGCTGTTTGCTTTCGTTTCGTGAAGAATCCAGATGCCAGCTTGTGATCGGAGGCTTTTAGGTTTTTTTTTTTTTTAACCGTAGACACACATTTTTGTGGCCACTTCAATCTGCTTCTTTGAAAGTGGAGAAATATGCATTTATTCTTGGGGGTGGGGGGTGGGGAAAAGTTACGGCAACACATAGCCTGGGATGGAAACAAAAATCAAACCAACCGCAAGATTATATTTGGAGATTTTGGAATGCATCTTTGTATCTGTATCTGTACATACATGCCAAACCTCCCATGTGCTTCAGAAAAATAATCAGATCTGATATTTCCCTTTGGGAGATGCTTCTTTGCTGGATGAAAAGCTGCAAAAGCAAACCCATTTTGTGCAAAGCATCTTTATGATTCATCTAACAGCAGGCTGCAATAGACAACTAGCTTAAAAAAACAAAACAATGTTTTCATTGGGTTAGTCTATTTTGGAAAATAAGCAATGGCTTTTCCCAAACAGATTAACATCCTTTCTACAAATTATTTGATCAAGTTACTGCCTAAATGGAAGTCAGTTGGATATTTTTGACCATAAACAATTACATGCCCCTATATTGCATGGGTGGCTATGAAAGCCCCAAATCTCTTTTCTTTAACCAAGTGTGTGTGTATGTGTTTTGTGCATTAGTGTTGTCCCAAAGGAAGAGTTTTGATTATTAAAAGGTATACAATGCAATTGACAAAACCTGCTTTAAAAACACTTTATTTTTAAATGTATATGCAGCAATGGGGAATTTTGCCATCCTCCCACTAAAATCAAGTTTGTAGGATCCCATCCAAAGCAAGAAGACCGCTATCTTTGAAACAGCTGCTATAACAAAGTATACCCTATAACAGGTTACTATGGAAATGTCACTACTATGGTATACTTGTGCAGAGGTAAACCTCTGGTTGATTTTCAACTTGCTTAGAAATGTGTAATTGACCAAATGTGGATTAATCAACGCTTGACTGCACAGTTTGAAATGCCTTGTTTGTGAAACTGACTATGCAGGATAAGCTTGCTTGTATGTGAATATTTTCACCTGAAAATATTGCTTAACATGACTTTGCATGTCTGATCAAGACTCTGCAGGCGAACGAAATATAAAGGTAGCATTTTCCCCATAAACTCATTATCTCCAGAAATTATGTGCCATTTTTCCATGGTATACATTATTATCGAGGAAGATATATCTCACTGACCCAAACCTCTCTACTTCAGTTTTGAAGCCATATCTTTGACCCATTCTTTGTCTATTTCCATTCTGCAACTATAAAATAACATTTTATCTGGGGATCTTGAAATAGTAGTTGTAATTCGTTGCTATAAACAACTTCTTTTCTAACAAAAGTTCCAGATCAGAGAATCACTTATTCCTCTCTTTAGATGGTGAGTCTATCAGATCTAAATTCTTTTGTCACTTCATGCCATGGGTAATAACATTTTCTCATGCTAAAGTCAGTATAAAACTTTATGATATTATTGGCTTCAGCACAGCTAAGAGCCAGTCCTTGGCATTATTGATTTAATGACTTCTTTTTTTTTCTTCAGTGCTACCTCGCCATTTATTGGAGTTTCCAGGGCTCTCAGCTCTTTATTACATCACTAGTAGATGATTTCTACAAACACCCAGCCATAAATTACCACCATTCCATTGCTGAACAAGGAGGTAATAAATATGAAGAAATTCATGGAAGTAGACAGGTCCAGATCGTTTTGGCCTCTGTGAATCCCCCTCCCACTTGTGAAATGATAAATGCATTTTTTTTTTGTATTTCAAGGTGGTGGTGGTGGGAAACTGAAGTGTATTTCAAAGCTAGAACTGTTGTTGTTGTTATTATTACTAATTTTTTTTTTACTGAGAGGTACAAATAAACAGCATACAGCAAGGAGGGAGAACAAGCCGAGTGTAAGTTAATGTGATCTTTGGCATAATTTCATGATTGCTTTGCAAACGATCATTTTGGACAGAGCTATCTGTCATTTTCTTGGCAGTTGGCTGCATAGGAGAATGAATATGTGTGTGTGTGTGTGTGTGTGCGCGCGCGCAGTCTGTTGGAGCAAAAAATAGTGAGAATAGGATGTTCTTCATTATTTGTCTCAACTCCACAATTCATTCACATATTTGTTTATTTATTTCTAAAATTTATAGACCGTTCATATTACCCCAAGATAATTCTGGGTGGTTTACAGTCATAACAAAGACCCTATATATATGAAAAACATAAATACGTTAATACAAATCCAAAACACGTTTCAATTAAAAGATGGGTAGGGCAAGGAGTTGGATGGTGGGGGGTAAAGGAGAGGTGGGATCCATTGTGAATCAATCAACCACCTCCATTGCGATGGTCCCCCATTGGAGCCCCAAGCTAACGGACAGAGAAAGGTCTTTGGGTTCTTCTGGAAGATCAGGAAGGTTGGGAAGGAACTCACACTGGGGGTGGGGGTGGGGGTGGGCAAGATGTTCCACCAGACAAGTGCAAAACAGAAAAAACCCTTCTACTGGATCCCACTCACTCAAATAATCAGGCTAACAGGGCCCACAGCATGCCTCCTCTGCCTTCATGGGTGAGGGAGGCCAATCCTAGTGGGATGAGACAGTCTCTCAAGTAGCTTGGATCCATGGATGGCTTTAAAGGTGATTACCAACAACGTGAATTACACCCAATTAATTAAGCCAATGCAGCTTGCAGACCAGTAGGCCCCAAGAACTGCCCAGGCTGCCACAGCCTGCACCAGCTATGCTTCTGAATGTTCCTCAAGAGTACTTGATTATTGCTGACAGTGTGGTGCCTTTTAAGTAGATGAAAAATAGTCCATTTCAGTTGTACCATGAAAGCAGCATTGGCAAGCGCCTTAATTAAATTCCAGAACCTTAAAACAACAGATTGTACACAGCAAGTGCAGAAAGAGCTGTTGTGAACACGGTCGCATTGTAATTATCTTTAATTCTTTTTTCTTTTTCCCCCCGAACAATTCCATATTCTTAAATGTTAGCTGAGATCAAAGGTTCAGAGATGAAGAGTGCAGATGCTTTCAGCTAAGGTCAAACGTGGGACTCATTCCAGAAAGCTTAAAAATGCACTGGGGGGGAAGTGAAGCAGGAAACCTGGAAGGCGAAAGATGCACCTTAGGAAGGAGATCTCCTTCTAGAAGGTTAAAAGTGCAGCTATTGATAGTGGGATAAAAAGAGGAGTGGGGGAACAAAAATTCCTATGGTTCCTTGTTTAGCAAAAAAGATCCTTGCCTAAACATAATTTGCAATTTGGCAAAATTGAATAAGAATCTGACCAGGAAGGAAGGAAGAAGACAGAAGTTCCTCAAATATGGAATGTGGGGGTAGAACCAAAATCATTAAGACAACAAAAATGTTGGGACCAGAATTATCTGAAAAGAATGAATTTAAAAATGAATGAGTTAGGAATCTCTTCTGAACAATCTCTCTCCAAAGATAATAGCTGAAAGAGAGTTAGCTGTTCTGCACATCCCAACTTAACGAAATGGGGTTAACTTGACCAGATGTTCTTCTTGGTGTTAAACTCTGTTACCTTAGAATTGTTAATATTTTGAATTTAAATTATAATGACTGGAATATGTTGTGATTCACTCTTAGGCATAAAAATGTTACTATGCTACCTAGCCAGAGAAAGAGGGGAGAGATTCAAAACAGCAAATTTACAATAACAAAAACAAAAGTTGGAAGGGACCTTGGAGATCATCTAGTGCAACCCCCTGCTCAGGCAGGAAACCCTATACCATTTCAGACAAATGGTTGCCAAGTCTTTTCTTAAAAACTTCCAGTGTTGGGGCATTCACAGCTTCCTGAGGCAGGTTGTTCCACTGGTTAATCGTTCTAACTCTCATGAAATTTCTCCTTAGTTCTAGGTTGCTTCTCTCTTTGGTTAGTTTCCATCCGTTGCTTCTTGTCCTGCCTTCAGGCGCTTTGGAGAATATTTAAAGTTATGAGTAGAAACACTTGCAGATCAATTATTCTCCTGGTGAAGATCTTGGAGATCTTGGAAAAAGGGAAGATACAGACCTGCATGGTATCATTTCCAACCTTTGAGAGAAAGAGAGAGGGTAAACTATAAATGCACTTGAGTAGATATGAAGACACATGTTTATTCTTCTTTCTCTCCCCACTCCTTTCTTTTCTATCTTTTTTTCTTTATTGTGTGGTTATTGTGTGGACTAGAATAGCGCTACCATTTCAATTTCATCCTTCTCTGGATATTTAAATGCACTTCTTGGCAAGCTCCCTCTTGGTTTATATTTTGCAGAGAGGAAGAATATGTTAGTTTGATCTGAAGTTTTATAGGAACATTATAAATATTTGTATAAATGCAAACTGAAATATACTTGGAAGGCTTCACTTTTCAGGAAGATGTCATTCCGTTCTTAATTCAAGAATGCAAAAATGATAAAACAAACAAACCCACATAAGCATATTAAAGAAAAGCAGATATTAAAATGGTATTACATTGTGCGACTCCATGTATTTTTATTTCAGTTAAAAAAAACATGAATGCAAGCAAGACATGTAGTGTGAACCAGGTTGAATTTCTTGGTATGTAGCCATAGCTGGGTTTACCAAGCTAAATTGCTAAAGCAAAAAACCAACCCCCCCCCATTTTTTCTGTCTACATATGCAGTTGCATTTGGTGAAGTATTAAAAAATTAGGCAAACTCAGGAAAGTTTCGTAGAAAAGAATACATTTGGAAAGTTGGATAAACAAATGCATCCATTCTGGAATGTAGCTTACAATGTGCACATTAGAGAAAATGGTGTAGAAAGACAAATGGGGACATGACAGCAGTGTTTCCATATTTGAGGGCCTCCTACAAAGATGATCGGGTCAAACTGTTTTCCAAAGGACTGAAAGACAAGACAGGAAACAATAGATGGAAGCTAATCAAGGAGAGAAGCAACCTAGAACTCCTAATGGTGAGAGCAATCAACCAATGGAACAACTTGCCTTCAGAAGTTGTGGGTGCTTTCAAAAAGAGACAGGACAATCACTTATTTGAAATGGTATAGGGTCTCCTAATGCTGGGAAAGGTTGAGGGCAATAGAAGAAGGGGACGACAGAGAATGAGGTGGCTGGATGGAGTCACTGAAGCAGTAAGCGTGACCTTAAATGGACTCCAGATGATGGTAGAGGATAGGAAGGCCTGGAGGAACGTTGTCCATAGGGTCGTGATGGGTTGGACATGACTTCGCAGCTAACAACAACAACAAGGGTCTCCTAATTGAGCAGGGGGTTGGACTAGAAGACCTCCAAGGTCTCTTGCAACTCTATTATTCTATGATTGTGGGATTTTTTTCCTTGCATTTTTTTAAACTCACAAAACAATATGGAATTTTAACAGACTGGACTCAGTAACACCTCTAATACTAATGCAGCCAGGTCTAAACTAATCCAAGCATTTCTGTCTTATAAAATACATTCGGAGATAAATGCTATAGATAGTATAGAAACCTGAAGCTGTTAAATCACTGAGAACTGGGAACTGCCCCAAATGCTTGTTTTCTAAGAAGGCAATACCCTAGTTTAGAATTTGATAGCTGGGATTGGATAAATCCCAAGATACTTTGCTCTTTTCTCATTGTGATGAGTAATTTACTTGCTATACTTACTTGTAAGTAACCTCCCTCCATTGAAGCCAAAGTTTAAAAAGTTAGTATCTCTCCTCATTTTTTCCTCCTTACACAGCCCAGTTCTCCATAACCTTCCAACCAGGATGCTGGAATGGGTATCATCCAACAACAACCTGGGGCATGATAATTAATGCTTGGGACATAATGGATGCTTTGTTACAACTGGTTGTGTCCTTCCCAAGTTCTATTAGGCTGGAGTAGCAAGAAAATGCTCTGATAGGATTCTAATTGGCTGTAAACACAATGCACATTTCTGTGGAATGCATTTTTCCTTTTTGACACCAAGGCCACGATTATCTATCTACCCCAGTTTTCTGTCACTTTCTCTGATGCCAAGACAAATTAGTTGTTATGTGTTTGTATCTGCAGAGCACTGGACAATTATTCCACAAGCTTGTTGTGTGCATCTTTGTGTTTCTCTCTGTGTGGCTATTCAGTCTGAATATAAAATAGGTAGCACTGTACTGGAGAGCCCTCATATTTTGTGAATTCAGGTTTCCAAGAGAGGCCACAGCATCTACTATTCCAAACAGAGAGTTATGAAATGTAATTCTTTTGGGAGTTGTACATAACTTTGCAATTTGCAGGACCAAATGTTGTCACAATGGACAGGTTCAACCCATGCACGCTTTTAAAACCATAATTCGGTTTCTTTTAAAGTTTGCCTTTTCAAAATGTGCATCCGTTTTTTTCTGTTGAAATATGTTTAACACAAGTCCCCCCACCCCCCATCCAGACATGAATTAGTTTAACAGGTTTAAGATGCTGAGAATTACATCAGATTTTTTTTAAAAGTAAGATCTGGCAGAAAGTGATCAAATAGTAAGTATGATAAATATGTCCTAATTTACATATAGTTTAGAGACATGTTGGGCTAGTCAGGCCATTTTTTACTGGAATTTACAGATACTGAATTCCATAGCTATTCCTAAATTAGTTGAAGTTAATAAACAAATTTGCATTGCTAGACAGGGTTCTGCACACTGTAAAACCATTTCTCTACTTTTGAAAATCTAAGCATTTGGTGCAATAAATCACCAGCTTCATTTGCATCAGGTAGGGTGAATCAAGCTGCTACCCTCCAAATATTTTGTCCTCGGCTCTCATCAGCACAGGATTGTGAAAAATGTAGTCTAACATATTTGGTGAATACCAGTTTGTCCATGCCTGTCTCAGCATGGACAATCAGCAAGAATCTACAAATAAGACAATGCTATTCATAGGAATACTAAACATATTTGTTTCCTTAACTCATTCATACATTTGTCTGGATTAAAAAAAAGAAATAGCAACAAACAAACAAACAGGTGTCTGGTAATCCCTAGAGAGATAAAATAGGATATGATAAAAAGCCTATTCCCCCATTGGCATCCATCTCATTTGCTAGTGAGAAGCTCTAAATAAATCAGATTTCTTTCTCTTAGTGACAGATCTTGTCCCTCCACACCACCCAAGTACTAACCGCCTGATCAGGGGATTGGACTAGAAGACCTCCAAGGTCCCTTCCAACTCTGTTTTGTTCTAATTTCCTTGTTCAGATGACAAAGGCCTTTGAACATGCTTAGAGAAACAACTATGATCTCCTGCAGGGCGTAATGCCACCTGTGTGCCCCGCATTCAGACATCCAGTAGACCAGTTGAGTGAAGGATGTTAGCTAGTTGACTGAGGGGGATGGTCCAGGCTGCCTTCTCCGTTTTTGTGGAATAGCAACTGCCTCTTGGCCCTGCTGCTAAAGAAGTTTAAGTTTAAGTTTATTATATTTGTATACCGCTCTTCTCCCGAAGGACTCAGGCGGTGAAGGGGTCTGGAGAAACCCTGCCGGCATGTCCCGGGGGGGGGGCTATCAATATTTATGGGAGAAAGAAGGGGATCTACGGTCTATGAAGATTCTCAGTCATCCAGGTCACAGTTGTATCGAAAGCGCTCTTTATTTTTGAAAAGGCAAATGGACTGTGTTTATTTTTGAGGAAGAATAAGAAAAAGACCTTTCGCTTCCTATCCTGGAAGCTTCATCAGTTACATTGGATGGTATGGGAGATGAAAGGAACAATTACTGATAGCTGAGATTAGTTGGGAAATGATAGGTTCTGACAGGATGGCTGAGGGGGCTGGGGGTGGTGGAAATGGATACGGTAGATTGTGTTTTCTTGCAGTTAACTGGTCTTAACACTCTCTGAGAGCTGTTGTGGCTACCTGGGATTTTATCTGTGACCTCAGGGTCACCTGAATCAGAGGTGTGGAATCTTCTTGGAACAGCCAAAAGGACTGCATTGCAAATTGGGGATAGGTGGTGTCAAATTCCCCCCTCCCCCGTTGAGGAAGGACTGTTAAATTCTAATGTCAAGGTTCTGACAGATGAACTGGGGGGTGCAACAGCCACAGTGGGGGCCCCAGCAGCCAGTGAACGCTGCTAATATCGGATGTTCTTGCTTTGACATCTAACACAGATGGACTCTTTTGCCCTTCTTTCAAACCAATGATCCTCTCTATCCAAAAAGGTTCTGGAGGATTTTGAGAGCAGCATACAAACATGTGAAGAACAGTGGGGCTAGTTATAGATTATTATTATTTTTTTAAGAGGAATGATGTCAGAGCAGGCCAATTTTTGCAAGCCATCATTCCATTAAAATGCGCAGAACAGATATGAGAATGAAAATTGTGCTAAGAAAATATAGCTCCTGCTGAAGCAGAAACTAAAAAAGAAACCCCACCCCTCAGTAAGTGAACATGTAATAATACCTCTATCCTAAGGCTGACTAATGCATCAAAAAATTTAAATGGAAAAAAAAAAGATGCAAGGACATTTTTTTTTAAAAAAAAAGCTTATGCCAAAATCATCTCTTCTTGCGTAGTTCGATGTATTATCACTTCTGCTTTACCAGAAGAAAAATTAAATTGGAAATTAGAGTACCTAACTTAACCGTCACTGGTATGTTTGCAAGGTTTATTTTCTCACTTTGAGATTGATTTTAGAACAATAAAAATAATTGAAGAAATTCAAGAAGCAAAAAGTCAGGAAGTAGTTTAATTTCATAGGCATCTCTGAAGCCCATCAGAAACAAGGATTGGGCACAATTTAATGCAAATGAATTTAATTTGCAGATCCTGATTTCATAAGTGACCTGGAACAAAACCATCCCTTGGTATTCAATCTTTCCAAATTTTCTCTGATCAAAAAAAGGCAGGTAGAAAGAAAGGACTATTGCAGACAAATGTAGCTATAACTATACCTATGTAAATGCTCGTGTAGCCTTCAAAAATGAAGTTGGAGAGGAGAACCTATTCTGGAATGATGTATAACTGATATAGAAAATCAGATTGATTCATTTCATTTTCTCAGGAAGAAAAGAAAAATGTTATGAAATAGAACACCTAAATATTTTCCCCCAAATCAACTAATAAGAGGAAAATAGGAAGCGGAAAGAGCTAGTGAAACGGAACATAGGAACTTTTCCAGACAAATCTTCTCTTCTCTTCTCTTCTCTTCTCTTCTCTTCTCTTCTCTTCTCTTCTCTTCTCTTCTCTTCTCTTCTCTTCTCTTCTCTTCACCATTATCCCTTAAAATCAAAGGCTACCAACATCCCACCAACAAGAATATGTGAGATGTGATACCCTCTGCCCAAAATATTTGAAAAATTCTTAACTTGCGTTTGATTCATTAATCGTATTGCCCTTGATGAAAAATACAACTTCATCCAATCATTTTAAATATCAGTCAACCTTAGTTTAGTTAAGTTAGGGGCTGTTAATTGCTTTACCCCTTCTTAAAGTTCTGGGGGCATAACTTTTAGTTTTGGAAGGGTAAGGTAGATGGATCATCAGGACTAGGTAAAGGTAAAGGTTCCCCCGCACATGCATGCTAGTCGTTTCCAACTCTAGGGGCTGGTGCTCATCTCCATTTCAAAGCCGAAGAACCAGCGCTTGTCCGAGGATGTCTCTGTGGTCATGTAGCCAACAGGACTAGACGCCAAAGGCGCACAGAACACTGTTACCTTCCCACCGTAGTGGTCCCTATTTTTCTACTTGCATTTTTACGTGCTTTCGAACTGCTAGGTTGGCAGAAGCTGGGACGAGTAACAGGCGCTCACTCTGTTATGCGGCACTCGGGATTCGACCCGCCAAACTGCCGACCTTCTGATCGACAAGCTCAGTGTCCTAACTCACTGAGCCACCACGTCCCTTTCATCAGGACTACCTACCGGTAATTTACTACAGGGGGAAAATAGACTGAAGCACTCTGAAAGAGGAAAGCAACAGTTTACGATGGAAACTAAAATCTAATTTTTTTCCAGATAAAAATAAGACTGTATTGTCCATTACTGTGGTCCTTTGCTCCTTTTGTTTCCCTTCAGTGCTTCTGTCATTGCATTTTTTATGACTTTAGCACTTGCCTAGTGATCCTTAAGAACCCCTTGCTTACCTCTCTTTACCAGCTTGACATATGTTTGGGACACAATATAAGACAGTCCATTTTTCTCCCTCTGTCACCGAGAAGAAATATTTAATGTTTCTCCTTTCCTGCTCCCCCTTTCTCTCCCCCCCTCCCCTCGTCTATAGATTCTGACAGGTTAGGTCATGAATCTGTTTCCTCTTCTGCTAAGTTCAGCTCAAATTTGCAAAGAAGTAGTCGAGGGAAGAGAAGGAGTTTGTAATTTGAAATGAAATTAATGTGGTCGTAAACCCAAGAGAAACTGGCAAATGACGGGAGGATTCTTTCTTCTGATATCATTTCCAGCTAAGATGGAAAGGAAATTGGAATAAATATGACTCTTGCATCTCTTTCCTGTGCAAGAGTTTTGAGCTGCAATTCTGTATCCACATATCTCAAAGGACGCTGTAGGGCCACTGGGATACACTGCTCTTGCTGCTGCTGGTGATGACCATTTACTTTTATTGGTGGTTGTAAGTGCTTGGGGGAGGTATGTTTACAGTCATTCCAAATACCCCCCCCCTCTCTGATTTTGTTCACCTTCAGCCAATGAACACTGGAGAGATATGTTCAGTAGTAATTAATTCCTCAGAGAGAAAAAAGTAAAATTTAACTCACTACTGTTCTTTCCTTTTGTAAAAGACATGGTGGCGCAGTGGTTAGAATGCAGTACTGCAGGCTACTTTGCCTGACTGCCGGCTGCCAGCAGTTCAGCAGTTCGATTCTGACCGACTCAAGGTTGACTCAGCCTTCCATCCTTCCGAGGTCAGTAAAATGGGACCCAGATTGTTGGGGGCAAGAGGCTGACTGTGTAAACCGCTTAGAGAGGGTTGTAAAGCATTGTGAAGTGGCATATAAGTCTAAATGCTATTGCTAATACAAATGTCCCAAATACCTATAACTACTTGGGACTTGATGAGGCCCCATTTCTTCTGCATAGTTATCTTCTGGAATGAAGTCCGGTCACCTAGTCATTCCTGGAAGTGCTAAAAAAGAGACATGGGTTGTTTTTTGGTTTTGTTTTGCAAAGGACGATGTTTTTTTGTTTACATAAATGTTTAGTTAAATATACAAAACTATGGTTTGAATATCTTAAAACAAATCTTTGGGATGCTTGGATGATGAAGTATATATATGTGGATCTTTGGTCATTCGGGTTTTTTACATATACATATACATATACATATACATATACATATACATATACATATACATATACATATACATATACATATACATATACATATACATATACATATACATATACATATACATATACATATACATATACATATACATATACATATACTGCCAACATCGTCAGGATGGAAACGCTGGGGTGGGGAGATTGCGTTTATACTGTTAGTGTCTCTGCACTCTGCTCATGGAGCATGTCACCGGTCTGTTTGTTGAGGCCGGCTGTATACCTTTGAGTCGTCGCGCATGTACATCCCACAAAAACGGATGTGCGACGACTCAAAGGTATACGGCCAGCCTCAGCAAACAGACCGGTGATGCGCTCCATGATCAGAGCGCAGAGACACTAACAGTATAAACGCAATCTCCCCACCCCAGCGTTTCCATCCTGACAATGTTGGCAGTTAGCCAATGAAAGCTTGATCTTTTAACAATAAAAACTGTTTTAGTTTTTCTTATTCCATCCCAGTGTTCACTTACTTTGTTAATTTTAATATGCCTGGAATTCACATTATATGTATATATATATAGTGTATATATATAGTATAATTTTCTAGTTTTACAATCATAAGTACTTAATAAACAAGGCCCAATATTACACCATCCAATGCTTCTTCTCTTCTTCCAGTAGTACACATTTTCCCACATTAGGCAAATACAATTCTTATTGTTGTTAATACATATACAATTGAATATCCACATCTTTGTTACATTTTCCTAATAATATCAATAATGTCGGTTTAAAATGTCTTTTTTAACCAAAACATATCTTAACTGCATTTGCACTAAATAACCATTTGTTCAATTAATATCCTGTTTTGCCTGCTTCAAAGGACGATGTTTTATGAATGCTGAGCTACAGAACATAAGCCCCAACCATTTCATATATTTCCAAAAGTTAGTTCAAGAACAACAAGTATACATCTACATTCGAAAAATGTCTATATTAAAAATGGATAGGCTTCCCACTGATTTATACATCAACATTTCTCCTTTGCTATCTCTATGGCTTTTCATGAACTGGAAAGTCGTTTTTTTTGAGGTGAGCAAATTTTCCAACTCTTGTAGGTACAGTATCTCATGTTTCATAGAGTCATGGAAACAGGTTCAGCATCCCCTGGGAAACGTAGAAGAAACTGCTTCCAGGTTTCTCAATTGACTTTCAACTTATGAAGGCTGATTTTAGCTTTCTTATCTTAGTTCTTCCACTTTGTGTGCCAGTCAAGGCAGAAGCAAAATGCCTGTATAGGGCTGAAAGCAGGCAGCAGTGTGGAAAAAGAAAGCTACAAGCATAAGGGAGGTGTGGAAGCCATGCTCTCACAGGTGACCTTATGTACCAGATAAAACTAACCCCCACACAGGCACATTGGCTTTCTTGCGGTATATGACTGATGAACAACACTTATTAATCTATTTGCAGATCAAGATCAAGAGCATCTTTTTTAGACTGTGGGTTCCTTGTAAACTATTTACTCAGACTATTTAGAGTGCATGATTGCTCATCTAAGCCACATGGATAAGTGTTTGGCCAGCTGAAACTTTAATGACTACATAATTGCTAACAGCCAATAATGAATAATGGATGACATGTTTTTGTAACAATCTCTTGGTTGCCCGTACGGTTATCTGTAATGGACTGAGCATAGAAATTTCTCCAGCCTCCTCAAGAACAGTGGCATCATTTGGTGCTTTGATAATCAGAAAATAAAAAAAAGACTGTCCCCAACCCACAGGCTGCAGCCCACTCAGGCTGTGGCCTATTTGGAACCGGGCCCTGCAAGTGGTGGGCCAGTGAGCATGCGTGTGCTTTCATGGAGCGGCTGGCCAGCGCACGTGCATGTTGGCCCACTGCTGACATGGCCTGGCTCTTCTCTGCCCGTCTCCAGGCTGCCAATCCACTGCTGTAGGGGTTGCAATCTGCAGTTACATTATGTATTGCAAAGGAATACCTATTCAAAGTGGATTTGAATAGGCTAAATAAATGCATGCAGAATGGTGGGGTTAACATATGGGACTTTTGGGGTGTGTCTGAAAAGAACTTTCTCCCTATTTAAATTGAACAATTGGAAGGGATGTGCCTTTCTCCATTTAAGATACTGTACTATTGGCTCTGTATATGTTCCTGAAGAAGGACAATGAAAGCAACTTTATCTCCATGGAGCTGGATATAATATGATATAGTGATAAGAATGCAGAGATTAGGCGGGTGCGTTAAAGGCTACCCTCTGTATTCAAGAATTATTATCCAGAGCAGACAATCGGGCAAGGATGTAATGGCATATTATGATCATTTGGCATGAATCAAATGATGCATTTTAAGTAGTTGTAGACTGATCACTTCAGACAAGACTATTACTGTTGGATCATTAGCCACTTTTTTTTTATAACATATCGGAATCTCATTAGGCCAGACGAGAATATCCATCAATGATATTTTACCAATGGGACAGAGGCATCCTCTTCGTTTCATTTACCTGTCAATGTAAAATATTGCCTTTATATTTTATTTGACTCATCTACGGACAGGTGCGCAACACAAGACTGTAATATATTTTTTTAAAGTTCAGTCCACCTATTTGTCTTTCAGTCACTTTAGAGATATCTGGGAATTGGGTTTCATTTTCTTTGTTGAGGCAAAAGGGTGATGCATAATGCCTAGATATTGCATGAGTTCAAACTGTCTGCCACTTACAGTAATTAGAAGAGGGTTCTATATAGGCACCCAGCAAATGTAGGAGTACAGGAAGTCCTCAACCTACAGCCCCAATTTAGCCCAGAATTTATGTTGCTAAGTGAGAAATTGGTTGAATGAGTTTTGCCCTATTTTACAACTTTTCTTGCCACGGTTGTTAAGTAAATCACTGCAGTTGTTAAATTAGTAACACAGTTGTTATGTGAATCTGGCTTCCTCATTGACTTCATTTCTTAGAAGGTTGCAAAAGGGGATCACGTGACCTCTGGACATGGCAACCGTCATAAGTATGAGTCAGTTGCCAAGTGTCTGAATTTTGATCATGTGACCATGAGGATGCTACAAGAGTCATAAGTGTGAAAAATGGTCATAAGTCACTTTCCTCAGTGCTGTTGTAACTTCAAACGGTTGCTAAATGAACTGTTGTAAGTCAAGGACTACCTGTACGGGTAGAATGCGGTCAATTTAGGTCTACCATAGCTTCGTGGCTGTGTTTCTTTACACTTGCAAGAAAAGATGGTCATGTTATTTTGGAGGCACAGGATGGAGGAAGGACTTTTCTTGAGCCTTCACCAAAATAAAATACCCACTCAGGGATCTCCACAGCCCTAACAGAAGGAAATTTCAAGGATGAAGGCTTGAACAGAGAAGCTTCACTGAGTAACTGAGATAGGTTCACTTACGCTATTGGTACCAATAAGATGTAGACTGAAACTTAGTGTCAGACCTTCAAGTTGGTTTGGATGAGAACTAAAACCATGAGTACTAACATTATTTTTATTGTGAGGTTGCAGCAACAGAATCTTGTAAGTCTTAAAGACCCTTCCCTTGTCTTTATTTTCCAGAGAACTAGAAAGAGTCCCTTCTGGGATACTTTCTCAATCCTTCTGTGGGCAGAGAGGTCTATTTTCTGACCATTGTTTAGGCTGAAATTCTTCCTCCTGCCTCCCAAGGTTACTCTCACAGCCCATTGCACTTAGGGTGATCCCCACTTTGGTTTAATAGTCTTGACTGAGATGTTCTAAAAAGCAAAGAGGTACCCTTGATAGTTAAGAAGAAATTGTGTTTGTCGTCAGTTAATAACCATGATACAAGAATCAGACGGTATCTTCACACAATTGGAGTTGCACTGAAAAGCAACAGTTGTTGAAGTGAAGTTGAAGTGAAGTTGAAGTGAAGTGAAGTTGAAGTGAAGCTGCAGACTGAAACACGCACTTGTCAGAATTCTGCAGTTTGATTTGCAACTCAAGGCTAAGGGTATAGATGCACATATTAAAGAAAGCTATGCACAAAAGAAAACTTGACTCAGAATGCTTTCATGGTTCCGATAGATGAGACCAGTGGAAATAAGAACTCTGAGGCAATTGCTTTCCTCAAAGAACACATTTAATGGCTACATAGTATCGGCACGAACAAAGATGAAACCAAGACTAAAAGTCCCCCCCCCCAAGTTACAATGTAACAAGTTGAACTTCCCATCCCTGCAATATGTCATAAATCACAATCCCCAATTAACTACTTTGGCGGGAAGCTCCAGACCACCAAAACTTAGATAGCTTGATCTTAGTTCCCACGGGAAAGTTATTGTTATGTCTAAACTCAAAAAATACATCTCCCCCCTCCCATTGTTGTGGCAACCAAAGACGAAGTGAAGATGGCTGCAGCCAAGATTGTTTGAAAGTTGACAAATGCATTATCTTAGGAAAAAGTTGCATGCAGAAAATGTTTACAGTATAAAATGCAGATGAAGTATGCACCCACAAAGTATGCTAGAAATGTATCCACAATATTCAGGCAGCAGGGGTGTTTTTCACCTGTAAATTGAGGTAGCAAAGGGACCACACCAAGCATGCGGTAGACAAATGAAGAAGTTACCATTATGGACAGTTACCTATTCCTATATGAGCTATAAAATATACAAGGTACACATGATTGTCAATTTCATGAAAAGATCTTAAACCTCATAAGTTTATCTACTCATTTATATGCCAAACTCAAATGAGAAACAGCTCCTAAATGTTGTGTGTTTTTTTCCTTGTTGCTTTGTTATCATTGTGTAGACGTGCAAAGGATGACATGAAATGTGGAGTGGATGGAAAGTGGACTCTCTCTCTCTCACCTTTCATCAACTATCAATAAATCAACCAACCAAAAATATCTTCCCCGCTGTGTCTGAATACACATAGAATGAAAGACAACACACAGGTGAAAGTCATGATAGCTTTTGGTAACCAATTACTGCCTCAGGCTTCAGTGCACGAGCTTCCTTTGAATGGAATGGATTTAAATTTGGGAAACTTCAAAAGCTGAATTTTCTTTTGCCAGCAGATCTTTATTTGATGAAAGATGAGATTGAACTTCAAATTTCCTTTTCTTTGGAAAAAAGTGTCCTGTTTCCTGCTTTGGTTATGGGCAAAGGATGCTTAAAAGGAAGTCTAGTCCAACACTGAGCCCCATGATAAATTGAAAATCTGATCTGAACAATTAGGTTAAGTTGGGAAAAATCCATTCTTTGGCCGAACCAAAAAATGTGCAATTCTCCAAACTGATCCAAAAGCGTCAATTCTCATTTAAAGCATTCTCATTTAAGCATTCTGGGTATGCCCTCTTGAAGATTTATTTTTAATCTTCAAATAAAATGTCTCTCTCCTTTTTGGGTTTCTGTCAGACCAGTCCTTCAACTAGCAGGCTCACAGCCAGCGATATGACAGATCTGGTATGATTCCTTCATTGCAAATACCAGGAAGAAACTTAATAATGAAAGGAAAACAGTTCCTGAAACCCTGAGGATTCCACCCCTACGTACAATGGATTCCAAGTAAAATCCTATGTCTCCTCTCAGTCATGTATGGTAACAGACAAATCCACTTATTTTTCAACAGGAGAAACAATTGGCACCTGCTCAAAGATCTCACCATCCTTTGCTTCTGACCTTGACAGACCTTGCCTTCACACTGCTCTGTAGTGCTGCTGATCAGCTTGGCAGTAGGTAGCCCAGCCTCAACAACACCCCTCAGCCAAAGGCAGGCATATCTGAAGGAGGTAAATGTGATTTATATACCACCGACAAGAAAGGAAATTCATTTTTCCTGTCCTCGTGAGGTGCCTCTTGATTTCAGTCATGCCAGATATTGATGCCTTCTTGCCCATGGTTAATTAGTTTTTCACAACCTATTTCCCATGCACGTGCAACACACACCGTACCATCAACACAGCATGGGTTGTACAACTCAGCCTGGGTTAGAAAGTTCTAGATCGGTTTCTGATTAAGGGGGGTTGTGGTGAACACAAGCCGTGGGTGGTAAACAGAATGAGGCTACAACCTTCATTCAAGAATCCGTTTTTCCCACACTTATTGGTTGTTCAATGATCTCCTGTGATGCCCGTAACAATAGAAGACAAGAAAAGGCAAATGCTATGTCAGCCCTTGCTCTTGTTTCCAGCAGAATCACCACGCAAAGATGTATATCATATTTCAGATTGGTTCCAGAAGCTTATGTCAATTAATGCCATCCAAGCACTGCAAGGAGAACATTTAATTCAATTTAGAACAGTCCTGATTATAAGCTTTATATTAATATAACAATTTAACTGTGTCTGATAGACAGGACACCATCATGCAATTATCAAAAGCAAGCCACCCTTCTTAGTCCCTAATTAGGAATATAAGCAAATATCTTTTGACGGAACTAATTGCCAGATTACAGCTGGCAGTTAGGTATCAAGCAAGCTCAGGTGCCAGAAGGAAATGCATGGTCCTAAATATCCCAAGATTGGTTCAGTTTTGGAATTAATCACATGTATAATCCAATTAGACACAATGGGCAGGTGCAGGTGTTTACAAACAGATATCATTCCAAACTCACTTTCCCGTCATTCCACCTTTGGGAAATGAAAGGATGCTGCTTTGGCATCATATGTATGCACCATGTACAAAGAAATGATCAAAGAGAGATTAAGGCCAATGCACTGGGAAAGCTCTTTCTTTTACTATTAGATGCATAAAACAGAAAGACTTCGATACTCAGCATAGCCCAAAGAGGTATTCCAGAGTTTTGTAATTATTATATTGTTATTTTCCTGCAGGAGTTTGAGTTTCAAAAATCCATGTTGAAATTCAATTTGATTATTGTATTTTAGAGAAACATTTCTAAACAGGATGAGACTTTTAAAACAACACAATGGCGTATATAAACAAAGCATCAATGCATAAGTAAAAGATTTTCTTTTTGTTTACCTAGAGTTATTTCATTACTTGCAACAGAAGATTGGTGCAAAGATAACCCTATAATGTAATAGATATCTTAATGCTCGCTTCCCCTTTCTTAGCTTAAAACAATTGCCATCCAGTTGTTATACATTCATTAGATTTTTCTGGTCCCTAAACACATTTCATCTGATTAGTGAACCAGTTCTGGATATGTCTGCTCAAAAGTCAGATCTGCTAAGCTTTAAGGGAATTATTACAAGGTAAGTTAGGATTCATTTGCAGTCTTTGTAGGTTGGTTTTAAATGCTATGCAAAGCTTTCTCAAATCCTTCCAGCACATAGTTAATATGACTTGCAGCTATCAGCAGTAATTGTATTTTTATTTTATATTTTGTTTAATTAGCCACCGAAATAATCATTTGAAGCTAACACATATAATTTAGTACTGGAACATTAAAATCATAGTTTATTTTGCCTTTTAAATATTTTTCTCAACTAGGAATATAATTTATGTTTTACACCAACACCTGACTTTTTGTAAAATATTTTCTTTCATTGTCTGTGTTAAATATCCCCAGGAAGTATTCTTTAGTAATAATTCTAAGTTTCTTTAGAGGACACAGATATATTAGCATTTTTCATTACATTTTTTTCAGATGCTCCAAAGCTGTGTTTTTTTTTACCTTGTTTAATGTTATGGCAATGGACACAGTTGTATGCCACTGCTTTATTTACACACTGTCTGTAGAGTAGATTATACTGATGGTAAACAATGGCTAACCAAATAGTTAAGCCAATAAATTTTATTGCTGAATTGTGCTTTGAATCTACTTCTTACTAGTTCTTATCTGAGGCTGTAACCATTATACAACATATTACCCTGCCCGTATAAGGAACATATGGAAACAATCTAACCTATGTACCAATATTCTTTGGCAGTCAGAATTCTGCATATGAAAAATGTTTTAAAGATAAGTAGTTGACAACATCAAGTTGACCTTGGCTGATCATGAAAAAGCTAAGCAATGTAAGCCCTAAATAGTAATCAGATGGGCCACCAGGAAATCTCAAGGATATAATCTGCTACAACAAACTGAAAGACAGAGAGAGACAGAGAGATTGTGGCAATCCATTTCTATATTGTTGCCAAACAGACCAGTAGGTGGGTTCATATAGTCACTAGGGAAAATGTATCTTGCTTGAGAAACTAAGGAGCCTATGGAAGAAATTCTACAAGGTATTGTAACACCAGGATAGACTAATAAAATCACCCAGGTAGGTGTAGAAGGTTTTCAATACTCAGCTTCCATGCACTATTTTTGTTCATTCACCAGTGGCAATATGATTCGATTCATACTGTCATTTTTCTCAAATTGGCTGTCAACGCTGCTAACATTGGATGTTTTTGCATTGACAACAGATGGAAATGTAGCCATCTTTTCCCTTCCGCTTTTAGAGTTAGATGATGCTGGGAGGGGAGGGGCCTGTGAATGAGAGAGTCCAGATAGACATAACAACACTAAATTTAACGTGAGAATCAAGGTTATTGAGCCCAGAGCTGATAAAGAATTGGTGGGCTGGAGAGCTGGAGAGGAAGCCTGTGCTTCAAGCTAATTGGGGAATGTGATTTATGACTGTTAATTGGAGGAGGGAATTGTGCTTTGATACTGTGTGCTCAGTTTTTGGCTTTGATTATGCAGTGCCGATATTATGCTACTCGAATAAAAGATCCTTTAAGGTAAACAATGCCTCAAAGTTCTTTTGAAGAGTTTCATCTGTTGGAACCATGACACTGGCTTTGAAACAACTCATATGCTAAAGTTTCTGAATATGAAGAATCCAAAGGACCAAATCCAGGTGGATCTCACTGACTCCATAACAAGACAGTCAAAGAACATTTTGCTGGAAGAGATGAAACCCAAGAAGACCTTCTCAAATTTTATGTAGAAGCAATTATTGGACAGAGATCTGCATTTCCCTTCAGTATGAGCACCGTTCCCGGGTCTAGATTAGGAGACAATGTTTTTGCAGATTAAGAGGTTCTGTGAAGTGTCATAGCAGAGAGATCTGTTTACTGGCAACTTAAAATTGTTTCCCTACATGTCCTGTTGGGAAAGTGGCATCTTCATAGGCTACTTGCCTATGTGCCTGCTACACATTCACACTTGGGCTGGCACCTTCTCAATTAATGCTGCAGTCTTTCAACTAGAATAATTGATATTTTCGTGATGAGTTATTTGTGACAAGTTGAGGACAACTTTCTATCTTAAAATAGTACATGTGGATTTTGAAATTGGGCCTTGCTTGCAAATCTGTGCCTTCTGGGGTTGTCCCAGCAAGAGAAGTCAAGGCAGCATTAAATATATGGAAAGCCCAATTACAACCAGTCAGTGAAGCTTATTTCCAGATAAATGCATGTTGGATTTCCACCTTTAATTTTGTGTTTGCATTCCATTAAATTCAATTGAGCTTTAGCATGTATAACTTGTCCTGATTACCTTGTCATTTCTGAGTTCTTTATGCAGCACAGCAGAGTCCTGGGGCAAAGTGATCTTTAAATAGTAACTTTTATATTTCTATTGCCAAATTCATCTGCTGACAGCTCACTAACTATTTTTCTTGTCTATCTGGCAGGAAAAAAGTGTTCCAAAAAAATACCCCCCCCCCAAAAAAAAGCCTGGAAAAGTAAGTATACTTATTTCAAGATAACTTTTTGGTGGACATTGCATTAAGTTTCCAGCTCTTGATACCATAAACCTAAAACTGGCCAAATAATGTGCTATTTCTTAATGACTATTTTATTTTAAAATGTGATCATCTTGCTTCCTTTATATTTGGCCAAATCTCTCATTTTCCAAGCCAAGCCATTTGTGCATGTTTTAACCTGTAATTCCATTTCTGCAAATGCCTGTCCCGTGAAAATAATTTTTCTCATGGCGCCTATTAAAAGACATATTATGAGATCTACTTTTTTTCTGAAATATTGAAGTATGCATTTAAGGTGGTAATCGATATCTGGATGAAAGTCCATTTGAACTCAATGGGTCTGTGCATTTTAAATATATCTCTGAGACTTAAAATATGCTTGGGCTTACATATTGGCTCCCAAAATATACATTTGTTAAAATGTGTAGCTTTGTACATTTATGAACATTTACAGTGTTCAGTAAGTAAATAGCAAACACTGTACCATAACAGTCAGCAGGCAGATATTCCAGTCTGCAGATTATTCCAAGATTTATGACTAAGGTAATTTATGAGTAGCAATTAATAATGATTAAATTCCTTGACCATTTTCAATTCCTTCACCAAGGAATTACACCCAAACACTTTTCCTTTAGGAAGATAATGTCATACCGAGCAGGGAAGGAACTCACCTTTACACATTAATTTTTGTTTTCAGCTGTCATTTAACCTAATTATTAATTTCTCTTCACTCTCCCTCAAACCGTGTTTTAAAGCTTTTATTTCTAACAACTTTTCCTCACTGATGGCAACTTGCCAATGTTTAATTTTTGTCTTGATGGTAGCAACTGCCATGTGCTAATTGCCTAGAGACAACTCTTATGCTGCAGATTCTGAAAAAATAATTCTTTCTATGCATTCCCTCCAAGCTGGTGGGATTCAGGCAACTGTACCTAGATTTAAAGTGTAGTTTTCAGACTAGAATTTTTAGTCCCCACAAAATAGTATGAGAATGTCCTAGTTGTTCTTCCAACATACTAACCAAATGTTGCCCAATCAGATGGTGCTGTTATAATTGTTAGCAGAGAATACTACATGTGACCCAAACACACCCAAATTTGGAACTTTCTTCTCTATTTTACTGAAAAGCATTATCTGAAAGCCTTGACTGGCAAAAGCCATAATGGATGATAGAGATAAATATCTATGGATCCATCTGGTTCTTCTTCTTCCATGTGTAGATCAAATTTTAAACTGCCAGAATGAAGCCATCTCCTTGGCTTTGTCATTGGTCAAAAATAAGCCATTATTAGTACATATTTCTGGTAGTAGCCAACTCACCAGCAAAAGGGCTGGGCTCTGCATCTCTCCATATTCACATAGCATGTTATATTCACTAAGAGCCTCCATCTGGTGATGATATGGAAGGTAAAGAAAAACAAGGGGGGAAAAACAATACCAGGCACATTGTATTGTTTGTGAAACTAAGAGAAAGACGAACCATGCTTTAAATCTGAAACAAAAGTGATTTGATCTTGAGGAAGAAAGTAATGAATATATGCAGAGAAAGGAAGATATAGCTTTAATTATGATTGAAAAGGCTAAAATGTAGGTCAAAGGGAATACAAAAAAGAAAAATAACAACTTTCAAAAGTAGCCAGCATGGCTGCATAAAGATTTCTCTGATAAACTGAAAGATAAAAAGGACAAGTATAAAAAGTGGAAAGAGGGGCACATAACTAAGGCAGAATATCAGCAACTAGCCCATGTCTGCAAAGATGAACTGAGGAAAGCTAAGGCTCAAAATGAACTAAGCCTTGCGACCAAAGTCAAAAATAACAACAAAAAAAGCTTCTTTCAACATGTAAAAAACAAGAAAAAAAGTTAAGGAAATGATTGGTCCATTAGTGGGGGAAAGTGGCAAGAAGGTGACAAGCAACAGGGAGAAAGCAGAACTATTTAACTCGTTTTTTGCATCTGTCTTTACACAAAGGGAAAAAACAGTCCAACCTATCAAAAACAGTACCCATAAAAAACAGATTAGAAACACAAGTTAAGATAGGAAAGAACATGGTAAGTGAGCACCTGTCCAGCCTAGATGAGTTCAAATCACCAGGACCAGATGGATTACACGCCAAGGTTCTCAAGGAACTGGCAGATGTGGCCTCAGAACCACTGAATTATATTTTTCCAAAGATCTTGGAGCATTGGGGAACTACCAGAGGACTGGAAAAGAGCTGATGTAGTTCCCATCTTCAAAAAAGGCAAAAAAATAGATCCAGGAAACTACAGACCTATCAGCCTGATCTCATTACCTGGGAAGATTCTGGAAAAGATAAACAATGAATCAGGAAACACCTAGAGGCAAACAAAGTCATTACTAAAAGCCAACAAGGGTTTGTCAAAAACAGATCATGCCAGACAAATCTTATTGCATCTTTGACCAAGTGACAAAATTAGTAGATCAGAGGAATGCTGTGTGCATTTGTGCCCAGTGCTCTTCAACATCTTCATCAATGATTTGGACAAGGGGATAGATGGGGAACTCATCAAATTTGCAGATGACACCAAGCTGGCAGGAATAACCAACATTCCAGAAGATAGGTTTAAGATACAGGAGGATCTGGAAAGACTTGAACACTGCGTGCCATCTAACAAAATGAAATTCACTGGTGAAAAAAGTAAGGTTCAACATTTAGGCAAGGAAAACCAAATGTTCAGGTATAGTACAGGTGGTACCTCACTCAATAGTAGTAACTGTGAGAGAGATCTTGGAGTCCTAGTGGACAATCACTTAAATATAAGCCAACAGTGTGCTGCAGCTGCCAAAAAAGCCAACACAGTGCTAGGCTGCATTAACAGAGGGATAGAATCAAGATCACATGAAGTGTTAATACCACTTTACAATGCCTTGGTAAGGCCATACTTGGAATACTGCATCCAGTTTTGGTCAACACGATGTAAAAAAGATGTTGAGACTCTAGAAAGAGTACAGAGAAGAGCAACAAAGATGATTAGGGGACTGGAGGCTAAAACCTATAAGGAACGGTTGCTGGAATTGGGTATGTGTAGTTTAACAAAGAGAAGGTTGAGGGGTGACATGATAGCAGGGTTCCAGTATCTCAGGGGCTGCCCCAAAGAAGAAGGAGTCAAGCTATTCTCCAAAGCACCTGAAGGCAGGACAAGAAGCAATGGATGGAACTAATCAAAGAGAGAAGCAACCTAGAACTAAGGAGGAATTTCCTGACAGAACAATTAATCAGTGGAACAACCTGCCTCCAGGAGCTGTGAATGCTCCAATACTGGAAGTTTTTAAGAAGAGACTGGACAGCCATTTGTCTGAAAGGGTATAGGGTTTCCTGCCTGAGCAGGGGGTTGGACTAGATAACTTTATGTTGTTGTTGTTGTTATCAGCAAAATTGCTGTGGGCATGCAAATAGCAAGCCATAGGTTGGTGATAATTTCACATCACATTTCAGTGAATGATGCAGCAGAAGAAACAGATGAGTGTGGAGAAAAAAAATGTGCAATATTCTGAATGCTGGTTGGGGAATTTTGGAAATTGAAGTCCACCCATCTAAAAGTTGCCACGATTGAGAAATTTTGGTTTACAGGACGGTGATGGCAGTGAAGAGAGACAGTATAACAGCAGATCCGAAAAGAAAACAGTGTTACCACTGTGGGAAGAACCCAGAGAAAGAAATATTTGGGGGAATATTAAAAAGGCAGAATATATTTTCCCAAAGGAATAGTGGAGAAGATCTTTGAAAATGCAGAAACTTTTCCACCCCCTCCCCAGCCAGACAACTCAGCAGAAGCCAGCTTTTAGAAATGTAGATGTAATAATCCATCCAGGAAGGTTGGAGCCCTCCCGCTAGATGCTGAAGAGATCAGGAAGACAAAGACCCCTAAAATCTACATACCCCACCCAAAGTCTAAGACAGGACATAATAGGACTAACCCACCACCATCAGAATACCAGAAAGGCACACTCAGATCAAAGTTTATGACATGGGAACAACTCCAAACAAAAGCCCAAGAATTTATAAAACCCCTCTCCCTACTACATGGGAGGCCAGTGTGTGGTGTAGTTGGTTCACACGGTGTGGTAGGATGGAGGGTTTGTTGTCACTGTGTGTTTGGGGGGAGGGAGCATGGGGGGGGGAGGCTCAGCTAATCTCAGTGTACACATGTTGTACTTTGACAATAAAGGTTGATTATGATTATGATTGATTATGATTATGATTATGATTATGATTATGATTATGATTATGATTATGATTATGATTATGATTATGATTATGATTATGATTATGATTATGATTATGATTATGATGTGATCTCTCTTTTTTTCCAGGGCCATCTTTCTGTCTGGCTCTCCTCTTCAAGAAACTGCAACCTTCTTTCTAAAGCAGTCGCCATGTTGTTTATTCCCGGCTTGGACTGGACTGTCATGAAGATTTTTCCTTCGACACCCCCCCCCACTAAACACAAATGCACACAGCACCATTTTGTTATAGGTTCCATTTCTTTGATTTGTTAAATTTCAGGTCCCTCTTTCGGTCTGTTCCTTTTTCCGTAGAAGCAGATCTCTGATCACATGGTAGAAAGCAGATGGAAAACTGAGCAAAAAGAAATTTTCTATCTGACAATGGCTTATTAAAAATTCTTTCCAACCCAGTTGGACAGAGATTACATAAAAGGGCTCTGCTTCTCCAACTGTCCATCAGCAGGATCACATTCCAAAAATTACACAGGATGGGACCCAATTTGGTTTGGTGGTGGCCCAGATGAAAATAGCAAAAGAAAAATAAATTGGATCTGCTCAGGATGCTGATGACTGCTCCACTCTGAAACAACCCTCCCTCCTGGTCACAAAACCCATGGTGCAGCTGCTCTTAGGAGGCTGAAAAGAGTTTCAGAAACTTTGCTATGCAGGCTTTCCCCTCTCCTGTTTCTTTATAATATACAGACAGGAGGAGAAAGAGACAGAGAGACAGAGAGCAAGAAGACCACAAGAATGATGCAGAACATTTAAGAACGTTCAGAAAGGATGGGGAGATCAACTTTGCTTTATTGATACTACAATAGAATAGCTTCAATACACTTTCTCATCTTGTTCCCAGAAGTGTGAAAATGTCAGGTCGTTGCCCTCCACTTAAAACTTCAACAAAGACTAACAACTGGTTTGTTAGCTGGAAAACACCCTTGAGAACAAGTCACGATTAGTGAAGTTGCAGCTAGTGATGGATACCGTCCAAACCAATTGTTAAGGACAAAGCTAAAGTACCTGTCCACTTTTTTTCTCTCCTTGATCTCTTTTCTCTCTCTCCTTTTTCTCCTGTTTTTTTCTTAATAGGAACGGAACACTTTTACCAGAGATCTAAACCAATTTTCTTCCTGAGGTTTTTTAAAAAATCAGCTTGAAGACTTGACCCCAAAACTCTGTGGTTATAGTGTAAGTTGCTTGTACCTGGTTTATAGCAAGCCTTTGTTCCCTGTTAACCATTTTTATCTCTTAATATAAAAATGATGCTCAAACATTTTTTATTCTGGGATGGGCAGAAGGAGCATTTAAGACTAGGAGCAAGGACGATAACGGCCTGGTAGCCATAAGTTGCTCAACTCTGCTCTATTAAAGTTTTAAGCACCAAAAATTCATCACAAATTATTTGGGCTAGCCAGGAAGAGATTAGGTAAATCTTGCATGATTTACCCATTAGGGAATGGGTAAATCATGCAAGATCCACTTCAAATAAATACATTGATTCAAATGTTTGAATTAGGATGATTTGCTAAAAAGGGTCTTTGTTTATGGACCAAAGTCATTATCATATCAATAGCAAGATACTCATCTGTTTCAGCAATTCAATTGGAAGGTTCAGTTTGAATGTTAGATTTGATCAAATTGCCATCAAATCTTCAAATCAAAGTTTTGCATCACCCAACATGCAGTCCAGTCTGCCTTCCATAATCGCAGCCCCTCTGTCATTTGGACGACACATTTTAAGGGTTTTTAAGATCCATTTGAATAGCACCAGTGAATGCTTATTCCCTGGCTGTCAGTATTATGTTTCCTTACATTTCAAATGCCTGATTAATGCACTCTGAAGTGGCCAAATGACTCACTGCCATTAATCATATTCTTCTGCTGCTTCATTACCTGAAATCATTAGAGCTGGGGCTGGAGCTGTGAGGTGCAATTGCCTGCATTTTAATGTTCATTGTCATGAACTTAAAATAACAAAGAGGTGCTATCTCCAGTTGGAGGGAGGGAGGGAGGAAGGAAGGAGGAAGGAAGGAAGGAAGGAAGGAAGGAAGGAAGGAAGGAAGGAAGGAAGGAAGGAAGGAAGGAAGGCTCTCTTTGAAAGCACCAAGACCTGAATGTGCACAATACAATTACTCTAATTGTATAATGTGTCCAAACTTTACTATGGTTACAAATGCTGGCTGCTCTACAAATTGTTCATAGAGTATACTAAAATAGGGCTGGGTTCTTAGAAACAACCAGGTTTTATTTTATCTTGGTAAAGCATGGTTGGAAGAAAAGTCTTCATTATGGTTCATCCAAGCTGGGAATAAACTTGGCAACTGCTGAGTTTCCTAGTCCAGCTTGTTGATAGTGTTTAAGCTTTTAAGAACAAAATAAAAAGAGGACAATGGAACCATTGGTTTGGTTGTCCCAAAGGTTCTCATGAAGCTTCTTGGCTGAGAAATGAAACAACATCAAGGAAAAACAAAGTCCAACTGCCTTTTGAAAAAAGCACCTTTGGGACAGCTGTGACCCTGATGACTGAGAATCTCCATAGACATTGTTTTGGTCAACTAACCTATTCATAAAAAACAAAACAGAACAGAAATTAATTACATCTAATTGCATTCTTTTTTAAGATACTTCAAGAATATATCTAGAAAAGTGGGGAGGAGAACACTGGGAACTCATTAATCAGCATTTTTCCCCATTAAGATATTGGAAACAAAGATGAATTACCACAATGGAAGAATGAATACCATTGCTTTGGATTTTGATGTTGATTGATAATTCACATGTTCTGAATTTTTCAAAAGGGTCAGTACCTTTTGTCGTGTTTTTCTACATGGTGAAAACTAATTGGAAGAAAAACTAAGTTATGAAATATGTAAAAGTTAAGATGGGAAAACTGTGTTCACTTAGCATAAAACATGGTTTACTTAGATGCTATAAGTCAAAATGAAGCAAAGTATATTTTGGCTTACTATATTTTGTGAATGGCCACACAAAAAATATCAGGACTTATTGCCATGGTTTGCCAACCCAAGGTTTTCTGAATAAATCATAATGGCTACCTTTTCAATTTGTGCTTTACAGTCCACAGTAACTGGGTTTACACCTTATACTGATCCAAAATGAGGAAAAAAAACCCAAATTATCATGTAATAAGAGTGGAAACCCAGCCATTTTATAAGCCAATTGTTTAGAGTAAGTTGGCTATACAGCCTTCTATTTAATCTCCTATTATCATATAAAGAATCCTGTCATTTACCATTAAAAAGATGATACTATAGAGAAATTATTGAATGTTGGTGTTAACATCTGATGCTTTGGGTTATTTTTTGTCTATTTACTTTGAGCTTAGTTTGTGTGAAATCAGCCATTGTGGTTTTTACACCATGATTTATTGCTCAGTGGATTCTAAAATTTGTAGTTGTAATTATTCAAGTAAACCGTGGAAAAGCAAAGTATATCTTCAAGTACTATGTAATGCGAACAGAAAGTTGGTTTCATCTGTTTATGCATTAAATAAGGCATTTCATGAAGAGCTTTAGGACAGATGCTAATTTAGAAGGCCTAATAATGTTTCATTTAGAGACAAAAACCCATACTCTATAGAAAACACAACCAGGATTTTTTTTTGGGGGGGGTTTACTGCTTTTCTCACTTAGGGTGCAAAACTTCCAAAGTGAGAAAAAGCTATTGCTATCTGGATGCACCAGAATTTGGCACTGGAGGCTGCTGTGGTATGCTGGAATGGAGACCATCTGCAGAATACATATTGGTTCCAAAGGGACTTGAACTTGGCCATCTGCATATTTGCTCTTTCAATTCCACACAAGCCAATTACACATCCTAGGGAGCAGAAGGTTTTGTCTGTTCCAACTCCAGAAGAGTATGCAAATCCAGCTGCTGTCACAGCAGGAAAGTCATTTCAAGAAACCCCCAGTGCCAGCTGATTCAGTGGAACCTGCAGCTCACAGCATTTGGGGAAGTTGATGAGTAATATTTAAACAGATTCTAGAGCTCAGGGAAGACCAAAGTTTCTCAGAGGAAAGCATGAGCAGCAATCCCCTTCTGTTTTGTCACTCGTGCCAGATGTTGCATCCATTTATAGCTTGGTAGCCCTGCTTTCAGACAACACTAAGGATACACAAAGAGAGTGCAGGTTTCATTGAACCTGGGATGGTGCACTTGATTTTAGACATCCAATATCGTACTCTAAAAAGTAGAGGGTGAGGTTAGAACAATTTATAAGTGGTAATAAAATAAGCAAAGACTAAAATATCCTGTTTGGGATTATTCTGTGCATCCTGTGTGGACATTTACCGAGGAAATGATGAGGTTTTTACCCCTGTGAGAGGTAAGAGGAACATGGATTGGGACACAGGTTTTCTCCATGTCTGTCTACTCTTTATAGAATATGCTTCTCTCATGGAATACTCAGTGACCTATCTGGTTATCATGGGTTGAATGTAACATGTAGCCAGGATCTAATCACACATTACCTAGAAATTAACAAATGCTTGATTTCTGAAATTTGGACATGATGATTGCAATTGCTTCTTTTTCATCATGGTTGGCACCCTGAGCCTTGCAAGAAGGCAGTCTAAAATCCTGCCAAGTAAATGAATAAATACATTTCATACATTTAAATTTTCATCGAAGCATAATTGCAATGAAATATAGTGAATCTGATTACTCCTACTTAAATATTTATCTGTCAGATTAAACGTTTATTGTTTGTAAGCATCCTTTGGAAGAAATCTGTCAGTTGGTAACAAAACTTTCAAGGACAGATATAATCCTTGGGCATCAGATTCCTTTCTCCATGGTTTAATCACTCACATTTCATGGCTAAGCAGGAAAAGGAATACAAGTCAACATTTATTTTTCATATTTTAGGAGCATACATTTTTCATTCAGAATTCAATGAGAAAAAAATATTTTGCCAGTTTATATGTACATATTTTGAATAGATAGATAGATAGATAGATAGATAGATAGATAGATAGATAGATAGATAGATAGATAGAAGATAGGAGATAGTGTGGGACGGTTGAAGATCAAGACTCTGTTTAACAAAGTGAGCAAGAGTATTTTTTATCTCATTGGCTTCAATTACTTTCCATCCCTACCCTTGTCTAAAAGGTATGAACATTTTTTAGATAAGACAGAATCTCATTAGTGAGGCTGGAAGCTGGACAGATTGGCACAAGGGAGTACCAGGAGTGAACAGGAAGGCTTGATGGATTAATGTCCTGATCCACTATGGCAAAGAGGGCTCTCTGTTTTCCCAGAAGGAAAAATTTTGTGGTCAGCAATGTCCCCCCTCATTGCATTTTGCATCAAGCACTTAATTATCTAATTACGCTTTTTGCAAATAAGGAGGAAAAAAAGACATCTGGCAAAGTTTTGACCTCATAAATATTGGTCTTTTCACCTGAGTAGCTGGAGATGTCAGTAAACATGAAAAATCATGACTGTTTCAAGCATTGCTGGAGTAGAAGCTTCTGGGAGCTGCAGCAAGTAATTTCAATAGAATTACGTCACCATTTTCCTCTCAGCCTCTTCCTTTCTTCTTATCTGAAAAGCTATTGTAACTGCACAAAGTAAACTGAAGTAGAAACCTGTTGGCTACCAGTAATAAGACCTCAAAGAAAATACCAGCAACTTTACTTCATTGAAGATTGGCTGGGAAGCTCCTTTGAAAGACTAGACCTATCTAGTTATCATGGTTTGAGAGTAACAGGTAGCCAGGCTCCAATTATATATTCATGAGATAGTTTCCCAGGAACCCAGACAAGCTGTTTTGTGTTTTGTATATTGTCATTATTGTTAGTTGCGAAGTCATGTCCAACCCATCGCGACCCCATGGACAACATTCCCCCAGGCCTTCCTGTCCTCTACCATCCCACATTTAGTAGAAATCTAGCTGTGATATTCTGCATAGGTTTTGCTCTATGGAAAGTAAAATATAGTAAGGGAAAATAGAATTATGCTAGGTTCCACAATTAGAAATGCAAATGTGGTGACATGTCAGTTGGAATTGTTTTATTAGGATGTGAAATTGGGAAGATCTGTCTTTATCCTCTTTAAACTGATAAAGATCTGATTATTAACAGGACTGTTTGAAGCTTTAAGACTTCTAATCTTGGTGCTAATTTCCTCAGTAATCTATGGAAATTTGCCTTCCCCATTGGTAACAACTGCACTCCCTTGCTTTTCTTTCAGAACCATATTTGAAAGCAATAAAGCATAAAATCATAGGAAGAACTCATTTGGAGTCACTGATGGTAGAAAATAGGATTTTCCACTTCAAGAAAATCACCCCTTACTCAACCTTTCACCAGAAAACCATCCTATTATAATATTAGGCATAGCTGTGCCAGAAATCCACAGCCATTTTGTGAAGGATTCTAATTCTGTTCTTCATTATCACAGGGCTAGATAAAATCAAAAGTCACAATCATGAAACAGGCATGGACGAAATAAAATTTTAAATAACCTTGTGTTTGCCCAGAAGCAAAGTAGAAGGTCTAATTAATAGCCTTCTTATTACCTCATTAAAATGTATTCTGGCAATATATGGGTGAAGCTGGATGAAAGCTAGAGCAGATGTTTATTGAGGAGCTTCATAGTAACCTAGTTATCAACTGCCAAAAGCTTGCTGGTATGACTTCAACTGACAATCATTTTCGGTTGCCACATTTATTTGCTTTTGTTTCATCTGGATCTTACAATTCCTTGGGGGATTTTAACGTGTAATTTTGGCTTAACCTTCAGTATAGACGATCATTCTTTCAGTTACAGCAAAGCAATCCAAGTAATCAAGAAGAAACTACAGCTTTTTCTACCCTTAGTCTCCAATTGTCATGGTAACATGTCTGCTTTGTTCCATGAACATTCTGAGTACTAGCAATCAATTGTAGGCTAATATTACTTTAGTGCAATCTGATAGTGATAGGTCCAAAGAATCACTGGGGACATCCTGGTGGCTAGAAAAAAAAAATAGACAACTTGTTGCTGTCCAGATTTTAGACCACAATCTCCACCCTCCCTAACTATTTGTCATGTGATAAAGTTGGGGTTCAAAATATTTAGAGGACACTAAATTGATCTTTATGGAATAATCAGCCTTAACCGTATATAATTTCTCCCTTTCTTTCTTAGATAACATTTTCATGATTTTTCTTTATTCTAATATATCAGTTCTTCAAATTGAAAAAAAATGCATTTGCTTTCAAAGGTTGGATGAGAAAATGGTTGTTCTGATGTATCCAGTCATGTTCCTGCTCTCAAATGTCATTTTCCATTGTTTGTATATTGATTTCTATTTCTCCTTCAAGAAAATTTCATATCCATACATATGCACGCACACACAAACATAGAGAGAGAGGGGGGGGAGAGACTTGTTTCATGTTGGAACATAAAAGATGTGTCTACAGTAAGATGGGCAGAACCTACAGAATAAAACTAATGATAACTTCCAAGCCTTGCAATGTCTAACTATGATTTGCCATGTTTCTGTATTTAATCTTGGGGAAAAATGGAAGGGATAGAATCAGGAACAATTGAACAAAACACAATAACCTAGTTGGAAGGGAGCTTGGAGGTCTTCTAGACCCTATGGCAGTCCAGATAAGTGGCTGTCAAGTCCTTTCTTAAATGCCTCCTGTGACGGAGCACCCACAGCTTCTGAAGGCAAGCCGTCCCTCTGGTTAATTGTTCTCACTGTTAGGAAATTTCTCCTTAGTTCTAGGTTGCTTCTCTGCTTGATTAGTTTCCATCCATTGTTTCTTGTCTTGCCTTCTGGTGCTTTGGAAAATAGATTGACCCCTCAAATATTGTAACACTACTATCATGTCACCCCTAGTCCTTCTTTTCTCTAAATTGAACAAATCCATTTCCTGTTTTTCACATATTTTAGCCTCTGCCCCCCTAATCTTGTTTGTTGCTCTTTTGTGTACTCTTTCCAGAGTCTCTACACCTTTTTATAATAGGGGGACCAAAAGTGGATGCAATATTTCAAGTGTGGTTTTGCCAAAGCATTATAAAAGGGCACTAATACTTCACATGATCTTGATTCTATCCCTCTGTTAATGCAACCTAGGATTGCATTGGCTTTTTTGGCTGCTGCTGCACACTGCTGGCTCATATTTAAGTGATTGTTCACTAGGACTCCAAAAGATCCCTCTCACAGTTACTGCTATTGTGAGAGGGATCTTGTCTGCCTATGCAAGACCAATCCTTTTCCCATTCCATGTCCTTATGAACAAATTCTGAAGATTTATATGAGACAGGTTGGAGAATTATCCCAAGAAGAGGATTGGGTGTTTTTTTTGTGTGTGTATGTTTTTCAATCAGTGTTGACTCTGGTTATTGCCTGGATAAGTCCCTGGAATACATATACATATACATATACATATACATATACATATACATATACATATACATATACATATACATATACATATACATATACATATACATATACATATACATATACATATATGTCATTCGGGTTTTTTCCCATGTAGAATTGGAGGTATCAGGGCAATGTTTCGACAAAATCTCATCCGTCATCCTCAGGCTGGTGACTTCAGCTTCGTTCTTCTGGGAGAAGTGTGTGGTAGTGGCTTCTCCCAGAAGAACGAAGCTGAAGTCACCAGCCTGAGGATGACGGATGAGATTTTGTCGAAACGTTGCCCTGATACCTCCAATTCTACGTGGGGAAAAACCCGAATGACCAAAGATCTACATACAAACACCTGCAAAAACCTCAGAAAATATATATATACATTTGGCTGATTTTGTTCTTTTTACAGTAGATTTCCCTAAGGTAATATCTGTTTTTCTCTCATGCACAACTATCATTTCTACATACAGTTTTCAGGAAAACCCATTTTTAAAAACCTCTTTCATGGGCTTCTCTCGCTCTGTTTGTCTCTCTCTCTCTGTGCATGCAGATTATTTTTTTTTTACCAGAAGGAGACAGATGCTGATGGAAACTACTCAATGACATTTGATGCCACTTCAGTACATCTTGGAAATCCATTGCTTTTAGAAATCCATGACAAATCTCTTTCACATCCTTAAGAACTTTCCCATTCCATCAGTGTTAATGGGAAAAAAACGGGACGACTAACCTCAAAATGCTCCTATTCAGATAATCTCGTCTATTTAATTCAATAGAGTTGTCATTTGACTTCAGAGTACTTTTAACAAGGGAAAGATTTTGAACATCGAGACAAGACATCGCCTAAGTGCTTAGCTAGCTCTGTGCTACAGCTAAAACCACACTTCGGAATATTGTCTCTCAGTGTTCATGAGCTACCTCTTTGGCTACAGTGTTATTGATTTACAAGCTAAAAGCTGAAATAGCTGGAAAATAAATGTTTTTGGCTTTAAGAATTTTAATACTCCTGTTAAATTAGTTCAATGAATTGATAGTTTTGAGCATATATGTTCACTTATCCAAATTCCTGAAAAAAATATTGACTGACATGCTACTCGGATACTTTAAAAGTATTGCAGTACTGTATCTGTCTGTCTGTTTGCCTGCCCATCTCCATCTCAATCATCTCCCTCTCTCACTCCATCCATCCATCCATCCATCCATCCATCCATCCATCCATCCATCATCTATCTGTCATCTACCATCTGTCATTAACTATTACCCTCTGCAACTTTTCATTATCTTCTTCAGTGCAGCACTTTGTACCACAGAGACAATCCCATATAACTCTCTGCGGTGCTGTAATAACATTAATCAGCCTATCAAAGAAGTTTGTATCACTTCTGGAACCTTCTATGGAATATTCATCAGCCTTGGCTTTGCATTTTGAAAGCAGTAGACTACCTTGCTTTAGAAGAGGCTTTGAAAGGATATGCTTGAAGTACCATCAAAGCAAAGCAGTTTGAAGGTTTGGACAATCCTGTAATCTGTCTGCTTATCTATCTGTATGCCCATACACTTCCCCACCCACCCATCCATCCATCCATCCATCCACCCACCCACCCATCCATCCATCCATCCATCCATCCATCCATCCATCCATCCACCCACCCACCCACCCACCCATCCATCCATCCATCCATCCATCCATCCATCCATCCATCCATCCATCCATCCATCCCTTTAGCTGCCTAAAGAGATATTTGCCTGCCAAGCTGCAGACATATTCTGAGCATTGGCGTCAGCAGGATTATTACATCCATAAGCAAGCAATTTGCTCCCTTAGTAGCAGGACGGAGGACTTGGCTGCTCTCATAAAGCATCCTTGTTTTTTAAAAGGAGCCAACCACATACTGCTGCATAATTTTAATTAGGCAGTGTAGCATTTCTGTAGATGAAGAACCTCTTTGTACATAGGAACAGACAGGCTGTTTAGCTGAAAACCGCTACAGTCAGAAACTGACAGCAGGAGTTCCGTCGTGCTGTCTGGCAGCTCTTGCTGCAGATCATAAAGGATTAATTAAAATTGTATAATGCTGAAAAGAGGCCCAAGGTAAACATTGAGCCAAGTAGAATAGCACTAAGCAGCATTCGGAATGTTCGTTCTGTTGCCTAAGGCTGAGAGGTTCAACAGATTGCACTTCAAACTGGGCGAAACAGAATTCTTATGTAAGCACAATTGTGTTTTGTTTTTAAATAGATCTTGGTTTTAAAAATAAATAAAGACGGGGAAGATGGAAACAGACTGCCTACAGCCACATCAGTGTGATTTATAAATGAATCTCCACAGCAGTTGGACTACTAGTCAGTTAAGGGCCATCAAGACAGTTTGTTATCTGGGGGACCAACTTAACCTCTCTGTAATAATAATAATAATCTAAGACTCGTCCAAGGATAGGCCTGTAATCGCATCCCTTTCTACTTCCTTCAACCTTGCCAAGTCAAATCATTTGTTAATCCATCATCTGATGCATCACATGCCCAAAGCATGTGAGCTTTTGCTTGCTGATCTTCATCTCAAGGGAGAAGTCCATTTTGAGGCTGAGGCTGATTGATTGATTCTTCAGCAGTCCGTGGTACTACTCATAATGATCTCCAGATCCGTAATTCAAAGACATCTATCTTTCTGTTGCTTTTTCCTCAATGTCCAGTTTCCCTGGCCATATATTTTCACTTGAGAAAAAAAGATACTTTAACTTTTCTCATTTTTGTTGTCACATAATTATCCTTAGCTTTCAGAGCCTTGTCTAGGTTTTTCACGACCTTCCTCCCAAGGATTAATATTTTTTTTAAACTTTTCTTTTACTACACTGCCCATCTTTATCTATTCTTAAGTCCAAGAAAAGTAACTTCTCTTCTTTGTCATCAGTTCTTAAGTTCACTAAGCAAACTGGCTGACACTGTGTTTGCTTTCTTAACACTTAACGACGACTGAGTTTTTTTTATTTCTTATTTTTATAATAAGAGCTCCTTACTCTTCACTTTCAGCTAACAAAGTGATTCGGAGTAAAGACAGTGTTACCTGCAGGTAAATCTTTCTTTCTTTCTTTCTTTCTTTCTTTCTTTCTTTCTTTCTTTCTTTCTTTCTTTCTTTCTTTCTTTCTTTCTTTTTTCTTTCTTTCTTTCTTTCTCTCTCTCTCTCTCTCTCTCTCTCTCATATGTATGTGTGTGTATTTCATCTCTCTCAAAGATCTTATCATCATCATCATCATCATCATCATCATCATCATCATCATCATCATCATCTTCTTATTTTGATTCCATTAGTATCTTAATATCAATCTGTCATTTTTATAATATATAATATTTCCTTACCATAATACAGTGTTACTTTGGTACTCAACTGCTTTCAAACTCATTAGATTTGGTACTCAATGCATTTTGACATGAATATTTTCTCCTAGTACTCATAATTTGTTTGGTGCTCAACACACAAGCTAGAACATGTCAGTGTTGGTTGCCTTCTGACTCGCTACACTATTCCTTATGGGAAAAAATTGTTTGGTACTCATAGTTTTTGGTACTCATTGTGCCTCCTGGAACCTATTAATGATAAGTACTGAGATATCACTGTATAGCATTATACAGTTAAAGAGAAAATAATTCATATTTTGTCTTATATTGTTCTCTTCCCTCTTCTGAACACTCTGTTTCTTATATTAATTTCATTTCTTATACTAGTTTCTTATTAATTGTAAAGGTGATCCTCGAAGAATAATTTATTCTGGCATACTTATCTCCAGCCTTGTGGAGTTTTAGATGCCGGTTGCTGAGTTTATATTAGCATAACAGCAGAATGGGGACTAAAGACTACACAATTAATAATCCCAATGGTTGTTTTTTTTTTAACAGACCATGAGTGACTGTAGCAGTGCAAAATAACTCGGTTTGCCCTTTTGCTTTTTCTAATTCCAAAACACCCTCAGGCATCAATCCACCTTCTAGAAGAATAATCTATAAAAACTTTTAGATGATTTTTCTTTTTTAAAAATAAATAAAAATAAAACATGCAGTAGTTGAAAGAAGCGAGGGAGAGCCGAAGAGCAGCAGAAGAAGGGAAAATCACGGATTGTTTTTGAGCTAAGCAACCTTATACAGATGCCCACAAATTTAGAATAGCAGAAACTGCTACAGGATTAGGTTGAGCCAGCGGAATGCAGGAAGTATATAGGTTATGCAACTTGGAGAACTAAGAGATTCAACAATATTGGGTACTGATAGGTTTTACTCCTATATTGCCATGCTCTACCACTCTGAAAAGCATGTATTGCCTTTGGATTTGCACAGGCTGTTCCTAAATAAAGGGTGTTCCACATTTATATTCTTTTTTACAGTGGGTAGCTATAAAAGAGCCTTGGTGGAGCAGTGGGCTAATGCCTCCTTAAGTAACACCAGCTGCCTGCAATTAGTGCAGGTTCGAGTCCCACCAGGCTCAAGGTTGACTCAGCCTTCCATCCTTCTGTGGTAGGTAAAATGAGGACCCAGATTGTTGGGGAAATAAGCTGACTTTGTAATAATGTTGCTTGGGGCCCCCCGAAAGCCCTAATAAGCAGGCATATACGTAGAATGAAGGCTATTGCTAAGCACATTGATTTGTGCTTTAGATTGTAAGCCGCCCTGAGTCTTCGGAGAAGGGTGGGATATAAATGGGATTAAAAAAAAATCTAACCTTAGGTCGATATAGGTAAGCCTTGTCCAGAACTTGCTTTGATGCCCTCCCATCAACTCTAATGCTCGGAAGATTTCATGAGATGATTTATCTGCAGAAACTTTGTCCTTGTTGATCCACAGTAGGTGTAATTTTTGCTCATGTCCTCATACAGTGTCCTTTTTATGAAGCCCCAAGAAATGTTCTCCCCAATCATTTCCAGTTTGAGGGTCACACTGGTATTTTTTATGCTTATTATTTTTTAAGGGACATTCAGCCCATACTCACCTGTCAGGTGACCCAATACCTTCATCAAGTCATAAAACTGCTCAAACTTTTAATTAGATGTATCACCTTTTTGCCCTATCATTTCCCCCCCTATAATAAATTGTTGTATCAAACTCTTTCTCTTTTCAACTACAAAAGCTGGATCTGTTCCAAAGAATTTTCTGACCTTGGATTTTTGCTGTGCTTTGTATATCCATCTTCTTCATAAAACAATAGATTTGATGACCAAACCTTAGAAAATTGGCTACTTCTGGTATGAGACCTTGCCAGTAATATCCAGTTTTAAAAGAATCATAATGTCTGTTTTCATAGGATACCTTTAACCAGGATAACTAAAAACCTAGCCATTGCATATTCACAATAGGGAAAGTTTTGTATGATGTATCATGGCTTAGTCTCTTAGGCGACCCAGTTCATACTATTAATTAATAGCTCAGCAAAGCTAGAAATTGCATGTATAATTTGCGCTGTGAACATGACCCCTATTGGAAGAAAGGAAACACATTGCAGGAAAATTAAATTATATACATATATCGGCATAATAAGCAATTCATTGGGGGCAATTAACTTCTTGAGTAACTCAGTAGTTAGAACTTGATTATATTTTACATTGTACTTATATTGGCTGGTTTTAAAACTAGAAAACATGTAAACATTTAATCTAGGATTGAATTATTTGATATTTTCCTAATTTGTGTTAATACTTTTTTTAAAAAAAACATTCTACTGCAGTCCTTTCAGTTGTAATGTATCTTTTCCCCCTTCACTCTTACTATGCCCAATGAACAAATGTATTATTTATTACTGTTGAAACATTGTCTTCTCAGCAGTTGCAATGGGCCTGAAGGCCACTGCTGTGCCACAGTGAATGACATGGAGAAAACATGGGTGGTAAATGTATTTAGTGATCAAGTTGTGAATAACTTTCTTTATAGCTTGGTAAGAAGTGAGTCAACCCAACAAACTGCAGCTGCTTGCACAAATAAACCGTTTCTTGATCATATCAACCTTATACAACAAAATAAGGAGACCTTCCAGTTGTTTTTCCCCACTGGTTCAATACACTGTCTTCATTTCTTTGAAATTGATTCTTGGTAAAATATTTTTATTCTGCTATTCTTCCCAACCAGGACGAATTTAACTTTCTTCATCTTAAATTATATCTGCCTTTATGTTTTTTTCCAAGGCTGTAATTATTTCTTAATTACTTTTTGTTAAATACGTTGCCATGTATTTAAATAGTTTAACAATGATATTAATCCCTGTTGCTTGCTGCAGATATTATTTTTCTTCTTCAGATAAATTCCATTAGATAATTTGCATCTTGTTCATGTTAATGCGATATCCTGATACCAAGCCGTTGCTGCTCTATATATTCCATTGTTAATTCTAAGCAGTCCTTTCATTTCATTTCATTTCATTTATTAAATTTGTATACCGCCCTTCTCCCAAAGGACTCAGGGCGGTGAACAGGGCATATATAAATAGAAAATACAAAAATTAAAAGAGAATTAAATAATTGCCCAGATAAAACAGTAACAATATAAAACCCATTAAAAACCCTAACATCCCCCATCAGGCCAGGCCAGCTTGTTCAAATAAATGGGTCTTCAGACCGCGCCGGAAGGAGCGAAGGTCCGGTGCTGTCCGGAGCTCGACCGGCAGTTGGTTCCATAAAGCCGGAGCACCCACAGAGAAGGCCCTCCCCCTGGGGGCCACCAGCCGAAATTCTCTGACCGGAGGCACCCTGAGGAGGCCCTCTCTGTGGGAACACACAGGGCGGAGGGAAGTTGACACCGGCAGCAGGTGGTCCCCGAGGTACTCCGGACCCATGCCATGTAGGGCCTTAAAGACCATAACCAAAACCTTGAATCTCACCCGGAAGACAACTGGTAACCAATGCAGCTCGCGGAGCAAAGGTGTAACATGGGAGTACCGGGAAACTCCCAAGACAACTCTCCCAGTTTCAATGGGAAACTGCAAGCAAATAGCCACCCTGTCATTTTTAAGGGGCTCAGTTTTGAGAACAGTGTCTTTTACTTTTTTGGAAACCCTGAATGGTCTCTGTTCAGTTCACTGCCTTTCTATTTATCTGGCATTCCTTTACATTGAGTCTTCATAACTAGTGAAAAATATTCCAGCAGTTTCAGTTTCACTAGATTCATCTTTTAAAGAAAAGAGTTAACATACATTAAAACAGCTCTTCTCATAAACAGCATCATGTTTTAATCTTACCCCAGATTCAGATTCTTTAAGCGCAATTCCCTGAGGGGGGAAGCTAGCTCTGAATATTTTATCTGACAGCTATGAACCTGCATTCTCCAGAAACACCTTGTGCTATTAAGAATGCATAATGCAAGCATCTCATCTGCTAAACAAGAGAATAGGACATTAAAAATACTGACGATGATGATAATAATAATTCATAAGCAAAATAAAACAAAGCCCAAAGAAGCCTAAAAGCTTTAGTAAAGTAATGTCAAAAATGGAAAAAATATTTCGGTAATAGAAATCATGTAAATACAAATGCAAACACTGGTTGCTGTTAGCTCACCTAAGTGAAAAAACAAAAACAAAAACCCAGGGAAACAGGAGAAGAATTATAATGATAATGATGCAAAGTGAAGACTAGATTGGTTGTCTGCTTCAATTGCTTTTCAAGCATTTGGAAATGCACTAGTGTTACTTCTAAAGACGAGGAGCTAATTACCGAGCAACGTCAACTAGAATTTCTATACGTTGCATTGTCTCAGTAGCAGAGATAAAAATTGCATGGGGGTGGGGTGGGGGGTTTCAAACAAAGCAAAGCCCAAATAAAAATGGCAAGCCACAGTACTCTTTCACAACCTTAGCAAGGCCCAAAATATGTAAGCGGAGTTGTGCTGTTGTGCATTTCTATAGAAAAGACCAGCACAATCCTACTGTTATGGCAAGTGAGGCAGGGAGCAGACGCTGGGAGGCTGGAGGAAAGAGATCAACAAGTAGCCTGCACCGTGACTGGGACCATTTTCTCTCCAGTGATTTATGGAGTCTTCTGTCATCATCCAAGCATTGTTGTACTGATGCAACACTAATGAGGACAGGCTTTAAATCACCTTGATGGTGATGGAGATGCTAGAAAATCCTATAAATCATGAATGGAAGGAACTGTCCCATCCCTAAATTGAATGAAAAATAATAATAATAATTGCTAGCTCCGTTCTTCCAGTAGAAGAAGCAGAGAGAATGCCTTCTCATTTTTAGCTCAAGGCAGTTAAGTGTCTTGGGATAGCAACCTGCAAAATTTCTTGCAACTGATCAAATCAGACCACAGCAGTCTGTGGTTCCCAAAGGAACCAACTGGATAGGGAGGAAAAAGTGGGGAAGAACAAATGAAGTTGAGGGTTGAAATTAAAGGTTAAGGATGACTCCATTAATCTGGGACATCTACCAGTTGAGCTCACTCTTGACACTATTATGCCCAATACAAGATGAACTCTGTTCAAAAGGAACACCTTCATCCTCAAGCAATGAGTGAGCAACTTGATGCCAATGTGCACCAACACAGAGATAAATATGACCTTTGTTACCAACTGTACAGACTTCCCCACTGGGTTTAGTTTTGTATGTTTGAATGAATGAAATTAATATCTGATCTTCTGACGTTCATCCTATACCCTCTTTAGATTACCAATATGTCAACAAGCTACAGGGCCATCCATACCTAGTTTGGAGATGAGGCATAGGGTTCCAAAGAGTACAGCTTGTGGAAAGCCACAAATGGAGCAGAATTGGTTTAGAACATTTTGAAGTGACAGGGGAGGGTCAACATGTTGATTTTTATATAGAGAATCGAGCCAGATACTGAACAGTGGAAAGAGGAAAAATGAATGAAGGAGAACACACTAACTGTTTAATTTTCTAGGCATCCAGAACAAAAATGACAGTGAGAAACTGCAAAGAAATATACTTAGCAGTGTGTGTGTGTGTATAAATATATATATATGCAGGTCTTGGCGAATACGCCAAGACCTACATACCTGTACCCGTGAAATATATATATATATATATATATATATATATATATATATATATATATATATATATATATATATATATATATATATATATATATATATGGATCCTTGGTTTTTCGGGTTTTTCCCCGCGTAGTACTAAAGGTGTGGGCGCAACGTTTCGACTTTCGACATCAGCCACTTTAAACCCCTCCAAACCACACAATAAGCAAACTGACACCCACTATAAAAACATGGCACCACCACAAACACGAAGCCGAACAAAAGCAGCACAACTCACCAGCTCAGTTCTGGAGCTGGCAGCTGAGACCAGCCCATCCACTCAGAGCACCCCCCACCCAATCAGAACACACCCACCATTCAAAACACACTCCCACCCAATCAGAACACACTTGGTCCCCTACCCAATCAGAGCACACCTCCACAGAACACACCCCCTCTGGCAGTTTAAAAAAGAGGAACTAACAGCCACATGCTTCTCCCAGAAGAAGGAAGCTAAAGCCTGATGATGACGGATGGGACTCCGTCGAAACGTTGCGCCCACACCTTTAATTCTACGCGGGGAAAACCCGAAAAACCAAGGATCCATATATATATATATATATATATATATATATATATATATATATATATATATATATATATAATTTTAATTCCATTTATATCCTGCCCTTCTCCGAAGACTCAGGGCGGCTTACAAGCTTAGCAGTAGCCTTCATTCTATGTATATGCCTGCTTATTAGGGCTTTCACACACACCCCAAGCGGCATTATTACAAAGTCAGCTTAATTGCCCCCAACAATCTGGGTCCTCATTTTACCTACCTCGGAAGGATGGAAGGCTGAGTCAACCTTGAGCCTGGTGGGATGCGAACCTGCACTAATTGCAGGCAGCTGGTGTTACTTAAGGAGGCATTAGCCCACTGCTCCACCAAGGCTCTTATATATATGCATACACATACAGTATATACATATACATACAGTATAGACATACACATACACACACACACACACACACACACACACACAGTCCTTAATTTACAACAGTTCATTTAGTGACCATTTGAAGTTGCAACAGCACTGAAAAAAGTGACTTATGACCATTGCAGCATCCCCATGATTACATGATCAAAATTCAGACACTTGGCAACTGAGTCATATTTATGATGGTTGCAAAGTCCCAGGGACATGTAATCCCCTTTTGCAACCTTCTGACAAGCAAAGCCAATGGGGAAGTCAGATTCACTTAACAACCATGTTACTAACTTAACAACTGCAGTGGTTCACTTAACAAGTGTGGCAAGAAAGATCATAAAATGGAACAGAATTCACTTAACAAATGTTTCACTTAGCAACAGAAAGCTTGATCTCAATTATGGTAATAAATTGAGGACTATCTGTATGTATGAAATTGCATTTTCCAGCATCAGAAAGACTGTTTTTTTTCAAGTGCAACATTTTTTCCAACAAATTGTTACTTTCAGGAACATATGCTAGCAATAATATAGAATCAACAATGGCACACTTTTTATATTTTATCAAAGAAATTCATGAGGCCTCATGTCATTTACAGATTACAATGATCACAGATCTGAAGGGGCTGGAATGAAGCCAATTGCTAGAATCTGGAAATTAATTAAATATTGTAAATCTAGACTGTCAAGTATGTCAACAGATGAGGGAGAAAAAGCAGTAGTCAATTTACAAGGTCACAATACACAAAACTTTAAATGAGCACTATTGTGAAAATAGTCCCCTCCCACTAAAAACTTCCCTCCCCAAGACATTCAAAAAGCCAAACAATATTTGATTTAAGGCTATTATCTCCTGGATGGTTAAGCAACTTAGCTCTAAGGAGAAAGTTCCTGACAGTTAGGACAATTAATCAATGGAACAACTTGCCTCCACAAGTTGTGAATGCTCTAATATTGGACGCTTTAAGAAGTAATTGGACAACCATTTCTTCCAACTCTGTCATTCTATTTTACTCTAGTAACCAGGCACATACCGTAGCTCTTTTCCAAAAATGATACCCACTGCTTGGCATTGTCTAGTAGCTGAAGAATATTCAGTCTAGCAGTAGATGCTCTCCTTGACTGCCTGGTCTTTTAATAGATACTGACATGGAGCACTGTGACAGTTCTGCCTGTGTTGAGTTGCTTTCTCCATTTCTCAGAAATACGTTGTGCATATGACAGAAACAATCAAGAAGGAAGTGAATATCCTGTTTTCCCAATAACAGTGAAGGCTGTTGGATTCCTATCAGTTAGATGGAGCTCATCAAGTTCGAGAATTTCTCAAACAATCTGACAAACGTCACAAACTGCACAATCTGAAAATTCTCAGGGCTGGAACAGCAGATCTGGCTAATTAGAAAGTGAATGTCATTATCTTGATTTGAAGCAGGACATTTAATGGGGTAGATTTACAGAATATTAGCAGGAATAAACTTCTGAGTGATAGAATGCTGTTTCATCTTAAATTGCTTTCTACACAGACTTCCTCTTCTATCATTATATCTGAAAATCAGAATAACAGAATAGTAGAGCTGGAAGGGACATTGGAGGTCATCTAGTCCAACCGCTGCTTGATCAGGAGACCCTATACCATTTCAGACAGATGGCTGTCCAATCTCTTCTTTTTGAAAGCCTCCTGTGTTAAATATAGTTCTAGTCTTTCAGTGGACTCTGATATGGACAACCACAAATGACTGACATATGATTTCTACCGACTATCACTCTAAACCATGATAAGCTATTAACTTGTCACAGTTTTAAATGTAATTAGATAGAGTTTCTATTGTAATTAATCTTTCTGAATACATGTAGTGTGGAGATTTCAGATAAATATATTCAGGGGCTTTGTCATTCCCCCCCCACCACTTTTAAGGTCCTCCACCTCCCTTTCTTCTCAAGTATGTATAATTATTTTTGGAATAATTAGAAAACTCCAGGCATAGCCACAGGTTGTGTAAATTTAAAACTTGATAGATTTCAGATTTAAAGGGGCAGATGTGAAGATTTGGGGGCAAAAACATTTTTTTATACAATCTCGGTACTGACTGCTTCAAAACTGATTGGATTTGGTACTGGATGTATTTTGATGTGAAAATGTTGTCCCAGTACTAGGTGTTAGTTTATCACTCAATGTGCTGCAATAAGAAGATGCGGATGGCGAATGGACAGGAAGTCAGCCATGCTGGGAAGGTCACTGCGAAGGGATGATGGGGGACAGACAGGATGTCAGCCATGCTGGGAAGGTTGCTGCAAAGGGACCAGGGTGGACAGACAGGAAGACAGCCATGCTGGGAAGGTCACTGCAAAGGGACAAGGGGGTGGAGGGGAGGGACAGACAGGAAGTCAGCCATGCTGGGAAGGTCACTGCAAAGGGAAGAGGGGGACAGTCACAGAAGACAGACAGGAAGCCAGTCATACTTGGAAGTTTGCCAACCTAGAAAAGGGATAGATAGGAAATCCTTCTGATGAAAACAAAATGTCACGTGGTGAGTCACATTTGTTTGGGACTCTCCTTTTTAATACTTGTTGTACTTTCTGGACCAATTAATGACATGTACCAAGGTACCATTGTACTTTGAATTCTTCCTGAATGGGCTGTTTTCCAAATCCCTGAACTGGTATCGGTGTATATCTGAGAATTATTATTGTGACTCATTTAAATTTATCCATAGTTCTTTGCGCTGCTCTTTCAGTCATAGCTGCTCACAACATTGTTTTCCCAGCATTTATTCATGTTTGTGGATTACCTATGGAACTCAAGGATCATTTTCTGAATGGAGTCGGGATTTTTATGCATTTGAAACGATGGTCAAGTTTGCTGAAGCCGTATGTTTCCAGCCAATAATCCTCTTGTATCTTGTTTGTTTAATTGATTGCAATGCTATGTCAACCTTCCCAGGCTGAAGACTTAAATATTTGCAAAGTAAAATATGCATAATGTTGGCCACGATTGCAATACAGCTATGGAGGCTGCCGTTTACACAATAAGAAATGAAAGACAAGAAACTAAATATACTCACTTAATTAGGGTCATGTCCATAGACTTTTGACAGTTCCATCAACCTAGTTTGTAAGGGCTGTTTCTTGTCTCTTCCCAGCTCAGGCTCATTAGCTTAACAAGGGATGTGTGTGTGTGTGTGTGTGTGTGTGTGTGTGTGTGTGAGAGAGAGAGAGAGAGAGAGAGAGAGAGAGAGAGAAAGAGTATTCATGGTATTAAAGGCAAAAGAACCACCCTGGTATGTAAATAGAGGGAAATGTTTGTGTTCTCAACAGGTAGATTCCTACTTACCTTTATCTTTTCCTCTTAAGATCTTTCTCTTCCCTGTACAGGTAATCCTCGAATTATAATAGTTCATTTAATGGTTTTCCCCCCCTAGCCCTGATATGTAGGCATTGGGCAAAGCTTCAGTGGCATCATTTGATTAGGAGAGGATTTGATAGCGTCACCTCACTTCAACAAATGCAGAAGTGCTTATCGGAAAGGAACAGGGGCACCATTTCACTTCAGCTACTTTTCTGGTGTTTCAGTGGTCTAGAAATGCAGAAGCCACTTGCCCAAAAGTAACATGGCTTAGTAAGGTAGACTGACCCCCACCATCAAGCATGACTCCTCCAGTGCTTGAAGTGGATCCATTTTGCATAAGTCTAACATCTGCTTTTTAATTTAATCAGTTTATATACCGTAGCCATTCAACTTACCAGTTGCAAGGGTGCGGAAGATTAAAAACCAACAGAAATAAAAGAAAGCGACAACACTTCCTTCCCCACCAATAATATAATAATAATTCAGTGGCAAACAGGGGCAATCTAATCAAATACATACAACAATGGTCATACTATAACAAAGATCACGTTGACAGGTTCACCCAATTTCAGACCCCGTGCCCAGGCAAACATCCAGATCTTCAAGGTTTTAGTAAATGCCAGCAGGGTGGGAGTCAACAGAATAGCAATAGCAATAGCACGTAGACTTATATACCATTTCACAGTGCTTTATAGCACTTTCTGAGCAGTTTACAGAGTCAGCATAGTCCCCCCCCCAACAATCTGGGTCCTCATTTTGAATAGAACAGAGCTGGAAGGGACCTTGGGGGTCTTCTAGTCCAGCCCCCCACTTAAGCAGGAGAACGTATACCATCTCAGACAAGTGACTGTCTAGCCTCTTCTTAAAAAGTGATGGAGCGCCCACGATTTCTGGAGGCACGCTGTTGCACTGGTTAACTGTCCTCACTGTCAGGAAGTTTGTCCTTAATTCCAAGGTTGCCTCTCTCTTTGATCAATTTCCAACCATTGTTTCTCGTCCTGCCCATTCGTGCTTTGGTGAATAACGTGACCCCCCTCTTCTTGGGGGCAGCCCCTCAAATACTGGAATACTGCTATCATGTCTCCCCTATTTCTTCTTTTCTTTAGACTAGCCAAACCCAAGTTTTGCAGCTGCTCTTCGTATGTTTTAGTCTCCAGGCCTTTGGTCATCTAAGTTGCTCTTCTCTGAATTTTACTGACATGGGAAGGATGGAAGGCTGAGTCAACCTTTAGCCCATGAGAAATGAACTGCTGGCAGTTGACAAGTTAGCTTGCACTACTGCATTCTAACCACTGTGCCCTCACGGCTCAGGGGATATGATGGCAAGTGATTGGCAGGTGCCCCAACAGAGAAAGCACACTTTCTGAGTCCTGCCAGATGGCATGATTTATAAGTTATAGAGAAAGATAAAACATCAATTATGTCTTCTGATGTTTTTATGGGCAATCCTCGGTTATCTTGACAATAATATGCAAATGTTTGCTAGCTGTTTTTTTTTCCTTTTAAGTTTTATTCTGGCCTGTGGTCTTTTGGTGATCTTTCACCCCAGTACTAACCAGACCTTCCTTTTGCTTTATTTCCAAAATGATAAAATGTCACCTGTCACCTACTGAGTTGTATAGATAATTAGAGCTATGCCTATCCTTCCTATCTCTTCCTGTTCCTTGCCTGCCTTAATTATTGTCAGGTATTTTCATTTAATCATTCAGCATAGAGGATGATTGTCTACTATTTATGTCCATATACACAAGACAAACTTACCCACACATACATATTCCCACTGGCAACAAGCACTCATACAAGCTGAATTTCAAAAGGCCCATTGAATTTGAAAGCCGACAATCATCGCTGGAGACAGGTTGACTATAGTGCAATATTGCAAGTCTATTTAAATGCTCTGTATGGCTGTGAATAATTCCAATGATAAGCACTTTGCTTCCTCGTTTTATTCTCCTTTTTGCACGGTAACTGAAACCGCTACCCTTAGTCAGAATCAATTTATTTCTTTCAAATGGAAGGATAATGATACTAACATTTCTGGTTGAAACTGATTCTAATATTGAAATATTTATTAATGTAGAGATATTTCTAGAGAGCTGGATGGAGGAAGACAGACAGATGCAGCTTTTCTCCCATCTTAGACCCGAGGAATTATTGTAACTTTTCCCATTCTTACTCCATTTTGTAGCCCCTATTTTATTTATTTACCGTATCAGCTGGCAAAATTCCACCTATACCGTTGCAATTCATTCATTCCTTGCTTCCTTCCATAGAGCTTGACCAAAATAAATACATACACCTTTTCAATGGGAACCATAGCTATATAATTATATTAATTATAGTAGACCTGAAAGGTGCCATAGAATCAAAAATACAGTTCAGTAAAGGGTCCATTAAAAAGCTATTTGGATTTGACTCATTGAGGTTTTTGGAATATGTGAGAAGACTTGAAGAGCTTCCTTCTTACTCAAAGCAGTCTGCAGAGCAATCCCCGCTTCCAGGCAAATAACCTCTCCTTCATCTTGGAAGAATGAGCTCTTCATTTCTTTCTGTAATTTGAAAGTATCTCCGCTGGACACCAAAGGCTTTGACAGAGAAGCCAAAGTGCTGGAAACAAATGAGTCAAGAGCTATCTAGAAGGCAGGAACAGTCCGACCTTTACATAGAACGATTGGGTAGCCTTGGGAAAAGAAAGAAATAATAATAAAAAAACCCCCCAACCACCCAATTTTTCTCCTCGTATTCTTTTCCATTGTATTGGCATCGCTAAGAAGATGGAAATGGACCTACATGTATTTTGCCTTGAGTTGGGTTTACTGCTCAGCCTATGTAGTGTAATGTTATGGGCCAACCCAGTTTGATTTCCCCCCCCCACTTAAAGATTGATATGAATGTGGGAAGAATAAATGAGATTCCATCCAATTCTCACCGCTGCTCACCTCAACTTCTAACCAATGCAACTCATTTTCCCTTTTCTGCTAGATTCAGTATAAAGAGGGCGAGGAAGAAAGATCCCTTCAATAACCCTTAGTTAGTTGGAATAGACCACGGCTTCTGTCTTTGCCTGTGGGAGGGGTGTCTGTGCAGAGCAGCTATTATTTCTCCATCTTTTTGCTTTGGCTCCTTTTTCATTCTCTCTCCGCCCCACTCCGCCGCCCCCCCCCCCCCACTGGTTTTCTATATGCCAAATGTTGCCCTGTGCACAGATCTGCCCTCTTCTTGCCTAAAGCAATTATGGAAATCTTTTTCAAACTTCAAGGTCACAGTGGATGTCTTTGGCACACATGATTAAAACTTCCCTTTCCCTTGCAGTCACAAAACCATCCATCTGCAAATTTCTTCTCCTGAAAATGTTAAATCGGAGAATAGAACATGTTTAGTTTAGCTTTTTTTTAAAACAAAAAATAGCAGACTGAGAACTTAAAAACAATGCTGTGGCTTAGGAACCAAATTCTCTTGTTCTCCCTTCTTCTTCTTCTTCTTCTTCTTTCTTCTTCTTCTTCTTCTTCTTCTTCTTCTTCTTCTTCTTCTTCTTCTTCTTCTTCTTCTTCTTCTTCTTCTTCTTCTTCCTTCTTCTTCTTCTTCTTCTTCCTTCTTCTTCTTCTTCTTCTTCTTCTTCTTCTTCTTCTTCTTCTTCTTCTTCTTCTTCTTCTTCTTCTTCTTCTTCTTCTTCTTCTTCTTCTTCTTTTCATTTATACCTACTTTCAGATGTGTCAGCAATCTGTGAGTCCAGCCCTTCAGAGAATCTTGAGTTCACACGCCACGCCAAGCTTGGACTTTTGTTTTTAAACTTTGTTCCATTCATTTTATCCCGGTGGGCTGGGTTCATACAACATACCAAGCGAACCGATCACATTCCATTTTAATGCGGTATTAAACCCAGAATCAAATCATTGCTTGCCTTCTCACAATCTTTCACTTCTTGTCAAGATTTAATAAAAGATGAACCCGGCAGCCATCCCTTCTCCAATTTGTGGAAATACATGACTACGAGGGAATGAGCATGCTTCACTTTTAAAAATCCACATGAAGCAAAATTTGTCAATGGGTTTTTCTGGGCTATCCATTTATTTTTTATTTTTTTAAAAAAAAAATGCAATCACAATTCAGTTCAAAGGCTTAATGCTCAACGCAGAGTTAATTTAAGCCAGCAGAAATGCTGAGAGCAAGCAAGCACAACTAATGAAGTAAAAGCAACAGAATGAATCTTGGCCATATTAAATCCCGTGCAGCTTCAATATAAGACTTTTGAATAATGAGAAAAAAAATCATTTTCGAATCCAAAGTGTAAAAAGTGAAGGGCTGCTTTCATTAGAATGAGATGCTTCGAGCAAAGCACTGAAGGGGGAATGAAGCAATGGGCTAGGAGTAAACAATAATGATAATAATAATAATAATTTCTAATGTAGCTTCTTGTAACAGGCATTTAATAAATTCTGTTCTGCCTTTAAAATTCTGCCTTTTGTTCCATATTAAAGTAGCAAACATTTTGGGTGATTAAAGAAATCTAATTGTCCATACAAAAAAAATGGCTATTTCTGGATGATCTTTCCTGGCAAGATTCAATAGACATTTTTGCCCTTCGTTTGCCTTTTAATAAATGATCTGGTAGTAGCCTATTGCTAGTCTGCAGTTGCTAAAGTTGCCTTTAGATTTCCTTGCTTTCTTCGTCCAAGATGGGTGCTGGCCTGACCTTTTAAGTGGGCTATTAAGCACCATTTTTCTCAGTAGCACTGGGGCCAGCCTGGACCAGAAGTGCTTTAATTTCCATTTGAATACAATTAAATATAGTTCATAACGTTATTTTCCAGACCTGCCTTTCATCATTTTCTTCTTCTATTACCTTAAAAATGACAGTGTCGCAACAAATTACCACAATTAACAAATGTTAACACACAGATACCCTAGCACAACTTTAAGACTTGTGGACAACTTTAAGACTTGTGGACTTCAACTCCCAGAATTAAATAAATTCTGGCTGAGGAATTCTGAGAGTGGAAGCCCCCAACAAGTCTTAAAGTTGCCAGGATTGGAGACCCCTCTCCTAGCATATCTCAGGAGCCATGTCCTCCCAGTGGGATTGACCCATCCTACTTGCTCAAGAGGAAGAGGTCTGCTATAGACCCCATTTGCCAAGAAATGTTGGCTAGTGGGGTCCAGGAGAAGAGACTTTTCTGTTGTGGCCCCTACCCTTTGGAATATTATGCTGCCATAGGTGAAATCCACCCTCAGCCTTTTGCCTTTCCAGAAGGGTCTTGAAACCTGGCTCTGCTTGGCTGGCCTGGGTCCCCAAGGGTGTTTCTGTATACTGGGGGTGGCTAATGGGTTAGAGAGAAAATCCCTGAGCCACCCATCTACTTGTTTTTTTTTTCATTTTTATTTAATCCATGCTCATTTTAATTGTTTTCTTTTAACAACTTTGTAAGCCACCCAGAGCTGCTTCAACAGTGAGACAGGCCATATATAAGTGTAATAAATAAATAAATGTGTCCTGGAACTGGTTTGCTACTTTTGAGACTCCCCCCCCCCAAATTCCCCAGTTTCCCCTATAACTCTAAATTTTCTGGGTGGTTTTCCATCCAAGATGAAAAGTAATCTTGTGCCAAATGTGGAGGGTTATTAAGGAGGGATTCACATGAGGTTGTGTGGTAGGCTGCAGACCATTCATTATCATCTCTGAACTGAAAGTTAAGATCATAAGACATCACTAATGGAAATAGAGTTGCTAATGATGGTGCCCTCATTTCTAAAAATGTTGGAGGGTATGCTGCCCACAATAATGGCAAGGAGGCATGCCAAGCCAAAGTTAATTAAGATGTTTCAAAAGCAACCCTTTGGGGAGCCATTATTACCGTTGTGACAGGTGCTGGGTATCTGATATTCCATTCACATATATTCATTTCAGCCATAAGCCATAGCAACTTCATATCCATTTCTTTAATTAAAAATTTCAAGGCAAGAAGATAAATAGTATAATCAACACCACCCAAACCATGCATTTGCATATCATCAGAATAAATTATTGATGAAGTCAAGCACACAAGCACGAGCCAAATATTACCTTATTTCAACCAGAACTAAGACTAAATAAAACTAATGCTTTATGATAACCTGAGGGGTCCTTGGTGCTAGTGCTAGTAGCACTGATGATGTTACCTAGTTTGGGTAATGAAACGTCTGCAAGAAAAGAAGCAAGCTCAGAGAGCACCAAGGACTACAAAGAGAGCACAAAGGAGCTACAAATATTCTCCTTTATTATTATAATCTGAAAGCAAGCTAAAGCTTCCAGATGCTCTTCAAGGGCAGTCCCATGTAGAGTGCTACAGTAGTTTAATTGAGAAGTGACTAGGATATGAGAGACTGTGAGTAGAGACCAACGATCTAGGAATGGGCACAACTGACACACAATACGAAGCTGAGCAAAGGCTCTCTTCTAGCCACCAGTTGTGAATCTAGAACAAAGCCCAGATTGTGCAAAGGATCTGTGTGGGGCGGTGCAACTCCATCCAGCACCAAAGAGTGGTATAATCCCAGAACTGGCAGGTTTAAAAACACAACGCCAGTCAGTTTTGCCAGGGTTTAGTTGAAATCTGTTGTTTCCCTTCAAGACCTGCAAAGTCTCTAGGCACCACCTCCAGCATCACTTAGTTCACCAGGGCATAGATGTACAATTGGATATCATCGGCAAACTGATGGTATTTTACCCCACGCTGATGGATGAGCTCATTCAGCATCCTCATGTAGATACTGAACAGGAATGGAAAGAGCACTGATCCCTGCGCACCCCAGACAGTAGGGGTTGAGGGCAAGATATCTCTTCCCCAATCACACCAGCTGGAAGTGACCCCCTAAGAAAGGAAATCAGCACAAGACTGCCCCTCCCAATTGTCTGAGTTAATCCAAAAGGATATCATGGTTGATTATATGGAAAGCTACCAAGAGGTCAAGAAGGCCAAGGAGGGATGCATAACCCTCATCCTGCTTCTTGCATAGATCATCTAAAAGGGGGACCAATCCTTTCTCCATTCCATACACATGTCTGAATCCTGACTGAAAGGGGTCCAGGTAATCCCTCTGAACTTGTTGCCAGAACACCTTCTCAACCACCTTCTCCCAAAAGGGGAGATTAGATACTGGCAGTGGTGGGATACAAATATGTGAACAACTGGTCCTCTGTGTGGATGCCATTTCCAGAAGTCCATTCTGGGCCTGGGCAACAAAAAATTAGTTACCAGTTCTGCTGAACTGGTGCAAACTGGCTGAATCCCACCCGTCGATATTGGATGAACATTGAAAATGATGGTCTTTCGCACAATCAGTCAGATGTTTAGATTAGATTTTTATCCACCTGTAGAGTCCTTCCCAGTGATCTGAGATAGGCAGAAGTTGTTTGATGGTGTTAAAGATACCATCACACGAGGTAAGCTGTCTTTTGTGATAGATTGATGTTATATGGTCAGTGCCAATAGCATTCAATTGGTGCTCCAGATGTTTTGGGATTGTGCCCAAGGTGCCCATGACTATTGGTACCACCTTTGTTTTCTTTTGCTACACTGATTCTACTTCCATTGGCAGCTCTTTGTACCTTGTAATTTTCTCCAGTTCTCCGCCCCCCAATTCTGCTGTGTCCAGGTATTGCTACATCCATTATCCAGAGTTTTTGTTTTTCTTAATGACAATTATTAAGACTTGGGTGCTATGTGGCAGGTGCTTGTCTATTATTTTATCATGTTATTATTATTTTACTATTGTGATTTTGCAATTGGAACCTACAGAGAGATTGTAGAAGCTGGAGGTATATTAACTAATTAAGTAAATAATACTGTTTTAATGTTAACTCTGCTGTTTCTATTAAGTTTCCCTCATCACTCTATATTTATACACAGAAATAGAGATGTTATTGGTACTGATATATGCAGATTTACACCTCTGTCTCTCTCTCACACACACACGCACAACCACAGACGTACAGTATTTCAGTACTTAATATGCTGATATTTTATTCATACAGTAGATTTGCAATCTAACTATAAGCATTATGTATTTAGGTGTCTGGTATGTTACAATTTGTATTTATCAGGTTTAGCAGCATGAAGCATTTTATTTGCTTCTATTGATCTTCTAGAAAATGTTTATGTCTCAAATTAAGGGACTCAAAGTAAGTCAGCCAGTGTTGTGTACTGGTTAAGGGACCAGGGTAGAAACTGAGAGACCGTGTGAAGCATAACATCAGCTGAGTGACTTTGAGCTACCTCTCCCTCCTATTCTTGGGAATCTGAAAATATTTCCAAGAAAAACATACTGAATTATCCATGTAGTTACCAGGAGTCAAGATGGACTATAAGGCACATGTGTCTGCATACACACGCACACGCATGCAGAGAGGGAGGGAGGGAGGGAAGGAGGGAGAGAGAGAGAGAGACTGAGAAAGAGAGAGATTTTGAGAGAGAGAGGAAGAGGGAAATAGACAGAGAGCTAGATAGATAGAGACTGATATATATATATATATAAGAGAGAGGGGGGAGAGGGAGAGAGACACAGAGAGATTTTGAGAGAGAGAGGGAGAGGGACAGAGACAGAGGCAGACAGAGAGAGATTTTGAGAGAGTGGGAGAGGGACAGAGACAGACAGAGAGAGATTTTGAGAGAGAGAGAGAGAGAGGGAGACTGGGAGAGAGAGAGGGAGAAGGAGAGGAGAGAGAGAGAGAGAGAGAGAGAGAGAGAGAGAGAGAGAGAGAGAGAGAGAGAGAGAGAGAGAGAGAGAGAGAGAGAGAGAGAGAGAGAGAGTAGTATTGTTTGTCCCAGTCCCCTATCTAAGGGACTATTTCAAATTTCAATGTGCTTAATGGTAAGGGCAGTCCACTGTATGCGTGATGGTAACTAGTCCAAATTATTGATCAGTAAGATGTGTAGTGGTAGCGGGTGGGAAAGACCTAAATCCTCTGAAGAGATGCTAGCAGTTCAGAGTCAGACAGACAGAGTCAATCAAGTCAGGATTACAATATGATACAGTTACCTAATCCCTCCACCAAAATCTAGAGTGTGTGTAGCCGATTCTTGGATATCCTTTCCGATATGCTTCAGATTGTGGCTTAATAATAAATATCTTCCCTTTCAAGATATAGAAATGTAGCATTCGTTGTTGTGCGGCTCTGTCCAATAGGGAAAAAAGGCTATCTAATAATGGAGTGTGGAGATTTAATAAACTCTTCCTTCATAATGAAAATATAACTAGAGAGAGAAAGCAGGTGAAATTATATATTTCTGAGGCCACAATAGCTTAATATAGCCCACCAGAGCCTACCGCAGGGTTGCCTTCATGACAACATTAAGGAGGAATTTCATTAGTGTTGATTCCCACTGGAAGACTCACAGACCTTCATGTCAAACTTCACAATATCAAAAAAGAACACAAAAATAAATGTGCATTCTAGAGAGTGCTGTCAATTGTAAGAGGAGAGGGGTGGGAAATAACTTTTATATGAAAAGGGAAAACGAAATTGGAGAGGGAGGAGGTCACAGCTAACAGGTATAGCACATTCCTTAATCTTCTGATACTTTCCTTTTGGCATCTTCGTCTGAAATAAAACCTGGGCAGATCTCTATCTGCTTGGAAACTTGAAGATTTGTTGTTTGTTTGGAGCAGGCAGTGCCAAACAAGGAGAAACTGTGTTTTGATCCTACTGAGTGCCCTTCCTTCATACACCACAAACAAGACAGACACAGAGTTCAGTGGGTAGTTAGAACTGCAGGGAAAAAAATTGCTACCAGCCTGCCTTCCATTGAGAACCTGTATATTGCATAGAGGGCAGTGAAAATATCTACAGACCCTTCACATCCTGGACATAAATTGTTTCAACTTCTTCCCTCAAGATGATGCTATAGGGCATTGCATGCCCAAACAACTAGACATAAGGACATTCTTTCCCCCATGCCATCACTCTGCTAAACAACTAATTCCCACAACACTGTCAAACTACCTGATAGGGCTGTATTATTAATCCTTTTATCCATCCTATTACCTATTCCTTATCTTCTTAAGACTATAACTTTGTTGCTTGCATCTTACAAGTTATATGAATTGTTTTATTTAGTATCCCAGTATGATTTATGTCGATTGCTTATTTAGTATCCTATGACCATCACTGAGTGTTGTATCTTATGATTTTTGATGAATGTATTTTATGATTATAATTGTGATTTATCACTTATTGCTTGCATATGCACTGAGAGCTTAAGCACCAGAGACAAGTTCCTTGTGTGTCCAATCACACTTGGCCAATAAAGAATTTTAGAATTCTAGAAGTGTCAATAGAAAAGGATGTTGGAGTTATATGCCCTGAAGGAGAACAGAAAGCAGAGCCTGGGGGTGAGGTAATGTGAGTCATCAGCCTAGAATCATTACGTTCCCACAAATGGGTCTAAGTTCAACCTCTCTTGAATTCCATTGACTTTTATCTGGTGCCAATTTAGTGTTGACCGTTGACTAGATTCTTGTGAATAGGATTGATCAATAAATCTTAACTGAAACTATGTAGTTCTGATCCTTCCTACCTGATATGCCCATATTCATTAACAGTGATGATGATATTTTTGTCCTGCCTTTTATATACTTTGGTTCAATCAACGATGTACAGTTTGCCCTAATGCCAACCATATTTTAAAGTAGACCTCTGTTGGAAAAGCATATATAATATAATTTCTATATATTTTTCCACAAATCTCAGCAATTCATGTACCATAAGACTTCTGAGAAACCAATGTTGGTAAAATTCTTCAGAAATGCCCCCAGTCATGGGGAAATTCAAAACATGAAAAAGCCAAAGGTGAGAGTTAGGCTCAAAGTCCTTCCCTTCTCAATTTGTTCCTTATTTCTGCAAATATTAAGTTTGAAAAGGCAGTCATATTTGCCCCAGATGTAATTTTTCCTGGGCATATACCTGAATATTAAGGGATCCTATTTCTATCCAACTGATTTTTTCAAGCAGTTTCAAGGCTTCTTAAAAGAATGCCTAACTCATATAACATTACACTCAATAAGTCAATGAAGAATTATATGTCTAGTAAATATAGCATGAAAATTAACTTGGCAAGGATTGACCAAGAAACCTAACTTTTTCAGTGTCTTTTTCTTTCCCATGTTTTTGAGACCACCAACCGATTACGCCATGTGTTGGGCACATGATCCATTATCTTGATGAACTCCATAACTGATTACACTCTTTGTTGCTTAGCATTTTAATTGTCCAAAGGGCACCTGAGCAATTGCTTATTAATGGTATTATGACATTCTATGGGAAAATTGGGACACAGTGGCTCAGTGGGTTGGGACGCTGAGCTTGTCGATCAGAAGGTTGGCAGTTTGGTGGGTTGAATCCCGAGTGCCGCGTAACAGAGTGAGCTCCTGTTACTCGTCCCAGCTTCTGCCAACCTAGCAGTTCGAAAGCACATAAAAATGCAAGTAGAAAAATAGGGACCACTACGGTGGGAAGGTAACAGCGTTCCGCGTGCCTTTGGCGTCTAGTCATGCCGGCCACATGACCATGGAGACGTCCTCGGACAAGCGCTGGCTCTTCAACTTTGATACGGAGATGAGCACTGGCCCCTAGAGTTGGAAATGACTAGCAAGCATGTGCGGGGGAACCTTTACCTTTTATGGGAAAATTAACATGGCCTCTTCAGACTTGTTAACCTTGTATCATGCAACATATATGATTTCCGGAGCCTATTCACTCCACTGATACGGAGTAACACTGAAGGAAGACTGTGCTTCGCTGTTCAAGTACTTTAATTGAGATAAATTCTACCCAAGCAATCACACTTGGGGACTCCTTTGGGAGATAAGCAGAAAAGATGCTACATTCACAAACAGGCCATTGTGCCTCTTTCAATGAGTCACAAAAAGCTGTTTGTAAATTCCCTACTGCTGAGAATGCTATAGCCATTAGGGACCGAATGGCATACAGACAGCTTTCATCCCATGACTCCTAAAATTGAAAAATGCACAGAGCAATCTGGCACTCTTCTGATGGCTATTTGGCATGCTTAGTTTGAATCCTAACAATCATTGAAGAATCCCATTCAAGGCACTGAGCCTGAGGACTGGGGACTGTTTTTACTTGTGCTATTTCAGTTCAAACTAGAGGAAATCTATAGAGTCTCCAGATAGAGCTTAGAATTTAGTTCTTGTAGTTGAGTTTTGTTTTAACCCCATGCCTCTAGCTTTTCTTTCATCTCCTGGAGTAAAAGAGCTGTGCTTTTTATTTTATTTTAGTTATTTTATATTATTTTATTCATCAAATTTAGATACCGCTCATCCGATTGTTCAAATGACTCTGGGCAGTTTACAGATGAAAAGCCATAAAAACATATAAAACAAACACAGTTCAAAACAGAGTTAAAAAGTGAATTAAAAGGCGGAGGGAGTGCCCTCAAGCTACCAACACCCCCAGGATTGCATGCTACTCTTCGATTCCCATACCAGTTGGCAGAGCCAGGTCTTCAACACTCTTCTAGAAGGTCAGAAAAGGGGGCCTTCTGGGGTCACGATGTTCCTAAGGGTGGGGCAGTGACAGAGAGGTGTCTCTTCCTAGACCCCACTGGTTGAAATTGATGGGGTTTAACTGGGAGGGTTCCCATTCCTCCCTGCTTTATTGGATGGGATGGGTCAATGAAATAGGGACAAGACAGTTCCTCAGGTAATCCAATCCCATGTCATAAAGGGCTTTAATGATGATAATCAACTTTGAATTGGACTTGGGACAATCTCATACACCAAGTGCAGGTAACGTAGCAAGGTATCACATAAACAGCCCTTGGGATGCCCAAAACAGCTTGCACAGCTGCATTAATAAAGCATCTGAAGTTCATCTTTTGAATTGCTTGGCTCTCAGTGGGAAATCACATGCTTGAGATAGAATTCCATATTTCAGTCCTTGGAGTATCTTAGGGAAGACCTTTCTGCCTGGCCAGTAGACCTTTTATAAGAAACTCCTGAGAGGGATATGATTTGACTTGTGTAAAGGTAAGTACACATATTCAAATGTATGAAAGTTTGCATGTTTGAAATGCTAGCACGGTTCCAATGGAAGGAAGGAAGGAAGGAAGGAAGGAAGGAAGGAAGGAAGGAAGGAAGGAAGGAAGGAAGGTCTGGATTTTCTGCTAACTGAGCTCTTTCAAAGCCAACAATAATGAATTCTTCCATAAAAATGAACAAGCAAGCAAATAATAAGCTTTTAGACATATGCTGTATGGTAGTTTACCTTGTATCCAGTTCAATTTTAGCATCAGTTGACTATGGCACCATCTGTTATTTGGAATCTTGCCTTGGTATATCAGGATCCAATTTTGCAAATGGAAAGTATTTTTGGAATGGCCTTTTTTCAAGGTTTTGTTACTTGTTTCTAGAGTTGCTCTCGAGTGAGAGGGAGAGATTAGTTTAGCTGACATTGGTATGTGCATTTTCCTATGTGTGCAGGTTTCTAACCAGGAAAAATGATTAAATCAAACGAATCTGGGAAATTTTGCACTTTCCTAAATTTTGCTGCATAGTTCTCCAGTCCAAAAAGTATACAAACATTTGTGCATTAGAATAAGGTGCGCCCAAATACATTCTGCATCATTTTGTGTGTGGGTCTGGCATGGGGAAGGATTTCTTATTTTCCTAAAACATGCCTCAGTTTTAAACAAAGTTTTGCAGGGCAACTGATCACTACTGTTTATCCAGAAGAGAATGATTTTGAAATTACAACTTGCAAAGGTATTCAATAATTCGATTTCAGTTTAGGGAAATTCAGCAGTGCATTACAATGATAAATCAAAATAAAATACAGCTAGAACCCAATTTTAAAACATTGCTGAAGTCATATTGTAATTGTGTTGTGCCACTTTCATTAAGTGCTTTAGTCTGATAGATCATAGTAAAAACATCCACTAAGCTCATTAATTAAAGTTTTGTAATGCATACTGGTAATCAGTATAAGGAGATGGATTTTGAAACTGAAAGTTAATTCAGAATCTACTAAATGCAACAATTTGGGGTAATAATTTCTATCACATCACTATTGTGCCTAATGGTCTTGCTGAGGAAAGGTATAGCACACTACCTGGGGAACAGCATATTCAGGAAACCTAAGAGTATGGGGCCATTTAATTCATTTTTATTGCATCTTAAAAAAAGGACAAGGAATGTTCTCCACTTCATTGGCAACAGTTTATAACGGGAAGATTAATATTTCATATTTAGGAGCCACACCCCTAAATGGGATCATTAGAAGACAGTCTCTTGGAAAGTCCTATCTATACCTATTGTAGCTTTGTAAAATATTCTAACCTGAATATGAGCAGTTTGAAAGGCAACAATTTAATAGTTTACTTAATAATAGACCTCAAATTGCAGTTCATTGTTCACCGAATGACATTTAAGCTTCTATTCACACTGGGATGGCTTGATCAAAATAGGTTTCTGAGTCAGACTTTTCAACTGATGAAAGATAACATTTTGGACCCTCATTAGAAACGTCTGAAGGAAAAGAAGAAGCGATACTCTAGCCTTAGGAAAATGCATTTTTATTCAGTCACAAATATAATGTGAATTATAATATGTGTAATGTTTGGGTTAGAAAACACTGCGTGATTGCTAGAGTTATCTTAAATGTGCATCTACCTGCATGAAGCTATTAAAGATTATGACTCATCTTCAGTAATTGTGATGGCTGATTCAAGTCTCATGGGATATGTCATGCTGATTAAAGTTTTCCTAGTTTGTTATCTAAAATAAGAAATTCTGAAAGTATCGGGCACTAAAGAAAATTAGAGATAGAATTTTCAAAAGGGACCATATAGAGCAAAGATAAACTATTCATGTTGAGGTATATTGATATATTCACCATTCTCTTACAGTTTAATGTAGCAATTCACTTAAGACAGGAAAATACAATTAATCTGCACTTAGTTTCAGACACAGGTAAGACATTAAGCATTGGGAAATGCGTTATTCATCCCTTTGGAAGTGTGGGGAAATTGGCTTAGCCTTTACATAATACAGTGTATATTTGTGTAGCTTTTATTCTCTGTTTTAAAAAAAATATGAAAGCAAAGCAACAGCTTACCTTGAAAGCCACATAATACGAGTTATGTATTTTTCATATTCCTTCTCTTTGTTAGGATAAAGCTCATATGGTAAAACTTTCTAGTCATTTCCCCTTCTCGGGCAACATCTCAGTGCAAATGTTAGTAAAAATGAAGCAATGTGCTGATTGAATACTTCCAATTTATGTTTGTTTCTGATCCAGGGATTTCAGACAAATTGGTGCAAACTGCATCATACCAATTTGTCTCTAACAAACGTGGTGATAAACCAGAATTGATTAATTATGTGTCATCAAATTGTTTTTGACACCCAACAACCACACAGTTCTTTCACTGCGCACTCATCCTCTCGGTAAGTGAGTTCAGCCTCCTTCCTCCTGTTTATTTCCTTCTTCTTTCCTTTTATTTTTACCAGCATTACAGCCTTTTCCAGAGAGCTGGCGATTTGCATAAAGCGTCCCAAGTAATTTGAGCCTGCTTGTTTGTGACTCGGGTGGGAACCCTGGTTAATTGGTTCAATGATCCATCGGTTTCTTTTCCTGGTTGTCCATGTTGTTCTCAGGCGTCTTCTCCAACACCAGAGTTCGAAGGCATCAATACACTTTCTATTCTGCCTCTTCCAAGTCCAACTTTCACTTCCATAGAGTGTCACAGGGAATACCACAGCTTGCACCACTTTCATCTTTTTAGGTGTAGACACATCACAGAACTTTAATATCTTTTCCAAGGCCTTCATGGCTGGTTTACTGAGTGCTGGTCTGCAGCCTATTTCTTGACTCCTTGTTGCTTTCCTATTGAAAATCAGAATAGAATGAAGGAAACTTTTACTATGGGCATAATAATAAAAATATTTACTCTCTCTGTGTGTATAATGGATGGATGGATGGATAAACACGGTCAGGCCAGTCTTAGCAAGGCACAAATGCATATATACTCTGCTAAATAAAGAATTAACTTTTATAATTATTGGAGCTACGACAATCTACTTCTCTTCAAATGCGTTGGACTTTTACCCTCATCAGCCGAACCAGCACGGCATTTGGAAGAGGAGTATAGGAGTTTTGCCTTATATTACCTAGAAAGCCTGAGGTTCCATGGCCTTACATCACAGTATCTCCATAATGCTGGGTCAATGAAACCATTTTCTAAGTAAAGCAATAATAATAGTTAAGTTGCAATTCAGCTCTGCTGCTATTTAAAAAAAAAAACCTGGAGACTGAATCTCTATTTGACTATTTGATTTTGAAGATGAAATAGCTACATTTCCTGCTGTTTGTGCTGTGGAAGGAATCTGGGAAAAAATGCTTTTATACCTGGGGAAATGGGCTTTATGCGATTGTCCTATCACAAGGTTTTTTCCTCCCCCAGGGAAAAGAGTCCTTCCTTCCTTCCTTCCTTCCTTCCTTCCTTCCTTCCTTCCTTCCTTCCTTCCTTCCTTCCTTCCTCCCTCCCTCCCTCCCTCCCTCCCTCCCTCCCTCCCTCCCTGAAATCTTCTTCCAAGGCACAACTCTAATAATTCAGCAATTTGAAAGCATGATGTGACAGGGCCATTATTTGTGGATACGATCCTTACAAGTGAAATGAATCCAGGAAACATGATAGCCAAGGTCCGATAAATGTGATGGATGCAGACACAGTTATGAGAAATTCAGAACCAGCTCCTAATATGATTTAGCTAGGTGGAAATTCTCAATGCCGATGCACACAAACCTTTGCTGGAAGCCCAGTAGCTACTTAACTTCCTTGGATCAACCTTGCTACAGCATCACACTTGCTGAGCTCCTGGGGTTGAACTTTTTTCTTCTGCGGTGTCTACATTATGCTTCCATTTGCCTATTATCTTCAATAATTCATTTCCGGAAAATCTCTTGGGATTTTTTTTCTTTTTTCTTTGACAGAGTCTTTTTTTTATTGAAAAGTTTTACAATACATTTTGAATACAAAAAAAAAAGAAAAAACCCTCCTCCCCCTCCCCTCTTCCCAACCTCCCCCCTCCCCTCCCCTCCCCTCCTCCCTTCCCGACTTCCCAGAGCTGAATACAGGGTATAATAATACAAACAAGCATAATCTAAAATATGCTAACAACAATAATAAAACATCAAATTCTATCACACTTTAACTCTCCATAGTCAAAATATTAATAAAATAACTACTAACTAATTATACGTCCTAAAAATCCACTACTTATTCAAATGCTAAATGATACTTTTTAGTCCCATATTTATTCTGAATGTATTCAATCCATCTTCTCCATTCCACAATGTATCTCTGTTGCGATTGATCTTTCAAATATGCTGAAATCTTTGCCATTTCCGCCAAGTTATTCTTTGACAGAGTCTTCTGTCTCTATAAAAAAGGAACGTTGGGTTGTAAAAACAAGGGTCCCAACTGTAGAATATAATGATACCAGAAAAGAAAAAACCTACTTAACTTCCCTGGATCAACTTTGCTACAGCATCACACTTGATGAGCTCCTGTGGTTGAACTTTTTTCTTCTGTGGTGTCTAGATTATGCTCCCATTTGGCTAATCAACACACAACTTCAATAATTCATTTCTGGAAAATCTCTTGGTTTTTGTTTTTGTTTTTCTTCTGCATTTGACAGAGTCTTCTGTCTCTATAAAAAAAGGAACGTTGCGGTGTAAAAGCAAGGGTCCAACTGTAGACTATAATGATACCAGAATAAAAAAATTAAGCAAGAGAGAACTTGTATCTGTAGAATTGTTATTTTTTAAGAAGCAACTCTATAGAGCAGACATGTCAAACACAAGGCCCGGGGGCCGGATCTGGCCCAAGAAGTGGTTTCATGTGGCCCGTGAAGCCATCCTGGAAACAGTGAGGGAACGGCCCCCACTGCCTTGGCCCTGGCCCAGAGACCCTCAGATCTGTCCCACTCCTGCCCAGGCCCCCATAGGCACCCTTGATGTGAACGATGTATAGCTGGCCATGCCCACCCAGTAGGCCATACGCACTCTAGCCACACCCACCCAGTAGGCCACACCCACCCAGGCCACACCCACCCGGCCCCCTGAAGGCAACCTCAATGCTGATGCGGCCCTCAATGAAATTGAGTTTGACACCCCTGCTATAGAGCTCTTGTGAATTGTTAACACAAGCATACGGAAGCATCCAATCCTTTTCTTTCAACAGCATGCCATATCATCAGCAAAGGACACAACATCCGTCTCAATCTGGAGTTTGACCTTGCAGTGATGCTTACTAACACTAGCTGGTTTAGTGGTTTGTCTCCCGCTGAATCGAAATGTGAGCACGGTAATATCCCTTTCAATGTCAGGGCCAGTTTTGTAGACGTTACCTGTAATGATGGCATGTGGGATACTTTGCAAAATCTAAATTCATTTCTACTTTGCACACAAACCCTTTTACACATACACAAGTATAACCCTACGTAAGACAGGGAGGGGGGGAAACGAGGGAGAAATTGCACAAAACCCAGTCTCTAATGGTCCTGAGCCATGATTATGTGTGTGTAATTTCTTAAAGTCTGTGTCTGCCTCCCAGGGCACCCCGGTTCTAATTAGATTAACTGTTACTGTCAGGGCTATCTAATTGCTTGTACTGAAGAAAGCAAATTGCAGACAGTACGTATCAGTGTAAAATCAAACACAAAACAGGTGTTTGCTAATTAAAACCGAGATTTTAATGAATGACCTGTGTGGTTTTGGTGAATAAATACCACCCTCAGCATCTGCACAATAATTAGGTTCCAATTTCTCTTCCCTTTTTCTCTTGAAACATCCCCCACAAAGTCCCAGTAAATAACAGAGAATGCCAAGTTGAAAACAACCTTTACTCCTTAATGGACAAAAGCAGATGGTTTCTGTCCAGGTCGCTCTACTCAGGATTTTAAAATAAACAAATAAATATATAAATGAGGGCGGGTTTTTTTTTTGTTTTTTTAGATCCAGTTTCTGCCACTCTTAGAGCAAATTCTGGCTTGAGAAGATACAATAAAGTTTTTACAGGATGTAACAGGGCTTTTAAACCTTCTGGGGTGGGTGGGTGGGGGTGGGTGGGGGGAAAGACAGCAATTTGATTGCGACAGTCTTGGAGGCCACGATTTCTGCCACTCTAAGAAACCTTTGCCATTTGAATTTTAGCTAATTGGACTGCCTGCCACGATGACCTCATTCAGCATAGGTTGCACTTTTCCTGGGACCCATTTAAAAATGTAAAAGAATGACTCATTAGGATAAGAACCAGTTCTATCAGATATAACCTGTGGGCGACAGGAGAAATGGGAACTTATCATAAGTAGAAATTCCCCTCTAAGTCATGTCACCCAGTTGCCAAATCACGACGTTTAGAGCACACCCCCTTTCTTTCTTTTTTTAAAAAAATTGCATTAAAACTCAACTCACTCTCAGGATGATAGTAACAGTGAAATTTGAAGCTGCACTCTTTTTTTCGGTCAAAGAAAGATCATCAATGCGAGGACGTAATAAAAATGGCAAGGACAGATCAATTACCCCACCCACTGAGGTCATCATACCCCCCCCCTCAAAAAAATGGCTGCTGTTTCCAGCCACTGACGACTTCTCTTTAGGTAATCTCAGCTTTCCAGCCCAATTAAGTGACTATTTTTTTTGTCCTTGAAACTTTGATTACGCAAGCAAGCTGATGGAGGGTGACCGATGAAATGGGACTGGTTTCCCTTTTTGGGAAAGATAGTCAAGAAATTATTAGGATAGTAGAATAGTAAGACCTGGAGACAAATAATAATAATTAAAAAACAATGGAAACATAGCAAAAAATGCTTTATAGATATAAAGGACAATAAATGAAGCGGTTGCAATATAAATAATGGGAATAAATAATAAATAATGGAATCATAATAAATGATAAATCAGAAACTAATCATAAGATAATCAATGGCACCTTTGTTCGAAACAGAAAAAATATATCAAATCCCAATTATTGTAAATATTTAATTTTAAAGGACAGTATTGTATCTGCTTGAGTCCAATGGGGACTCAAAAGTCTTAAATAATTTTTCTGTTAAAAATAACAAAAGTTAGGAATGTTACAAATGGAAGTTGTTCTACACCAGAATTTTTTTTCCAGTTAAGAAAAATCATTAAATGAGAGACTAGAAGCAGAAGAAATTAAGTAGTTGTCTCCTGACAACTGAGACCAGGCTGACTTTTTGGCTGTGTTACTATTTTATAGACATGTGTAACTCTTAAGGCCATAAAGATAACATCTCAAGAACTTCTTGGCCATTATGCTTCTGAAACCACTCTCAAATTCAGTTGCTATTTCCTTGGACACTCCTAGGCTATTGGTTATACCTTATTCATCAATCAATATACCAATTTAAACTGTCACTGTATTGATGTATTACTAATTCCTTTTATCTTGTGTTTCTTAATTGGATTTCTCATTTTTGGACCCTCTTTTCAATACCAAATGATGAACTGACTGCTCCAAATATTTTATACTTGGTATCAGAAGACCCCACTGGCTTGTCCAGGTTATCTTTGACTTTTACCTTTCATTTCCTCAACTCTATTCTTAAAATATAACATTAGGAAAGAATTTAACTTAATTGTACAATTTAACAGAATAACATAATAGAATAACAAAGTCGGAAGGGACCCTGGAGGTCTTCTAGTCCAACCCCTTGCTCAGGCAGGAAGCCCTATACTATTTCAGACAAATAGCTATCCAGTCTCTTCTTAAAACCTTCCAGTGTTGGAACATTCACAACTTCTATAGACACGTTGTTCCACTGATTGATTAATTTATTATACTGTAACAGATAATGCAATATATACATTATTATCAATTCATATTCTCACTGATACATTGCAAAGCTGATGTTGATTTTCTAAGTTACTGTATCTCATTGGACAAACATTAATGTTTACTATATTCTATTGAAAAAAACCAAACCAAACCAGTTTTTCTGTATCAAAAGTATTACATTGCAAAAGAGCTATGCAAGAAAAGCAATAACAGCAGAATATAACATGTGTGGAAGTAACAGAAAGGTAGAGATTTCTTAATATTAGTTCTGTTCATTGGTTTTATAAGTTCCAATAAGGTCTGACAAGCTTTGTGTTCCTCCATGCTTGGATGGATGTGGTATAAACAAAGGTAAATATCAGAGTTTAATTGCTCATTTTAATTATGCAGAACTGCAGGTACATTACCTTTATGCTTTTGGACTTCAAAGTATGTTCTCCGAGAGTATGTTCTCTGTGATTTATTGTCCATCAAACTTTTGCAAGAATTCAGGTCTCATGCCAATTTTTATCCTGGCAGCGCTGCATCTTTCCACTGAACAAAGAAGAAGAAAAAAAATGAGAACGAAAGAGAGATTCACAATATGAATTCTTAAACACAATTCGATTCCGAATTTGGCACCTCAAAGAAGACTTTCAAGTTTTCTTAAAAGCTCAAGCCAGAGCACTAAACAATATTTTTTTTAATTTAGCAGTTGCATGAGTCAGGTTTCAGGTGACCCAACATTCTATCTTCCTGAAGCATCCTTAAAATGTGAATTTGGTTCAGATGATCAAAATTTATTTATTTAGAGAATTTATATGGCCGCTCATTCATTTTCAGGGACTCAAGGTAGCTGACAAAAAATACTGTAAAATCTCTGTAAATTCGATCGTATTCCTTGTTTAAAGAGCACAAAAAAGTGACCTGACTCACAATCATTCTCATACCTGTTATTGTCAATCATTTCGCTTTGTAATGCACTCTGTCAACAATGGCAGGTCTACTAAAACACATGAAAAAAGAAACTTTGTTGTAAACTGTAGAATCATAGGATATCGTAAAGGTTGGCAAGTGGGCATGATGTTTAAGGTCCAAGAGGGCAATAACAGACAGTATTTTCCTGTGCTCCCACAATGATTACATGCGATCAGAAAATACATGTTTGAGTTAAGGAGGCATTAAGGATGTAAGGGCACATGCTGTTTTATTAGACCCAGAGTTTGTGGTAGTACTAGTGCTATTAAGCCAGGAACTAAACTTGGTTATTTAAAATGTGCAATATGGTAGCTCTACTATTAGGCTAATGTGGCACTTGGAATTACAGTTGCAAGAAAAAGTATGTGAACCCTTTGGGATTATGTGGTTTTTTGCATGAATTGGCCATAAAATGCACTCTAAACGTCACGTAAGTCACAACAATAGAAAAACACAGTCTGCTTAAAATAATACTACACAAACATTAGCTGTTGTCATGTTTTAATTGAAGATAAGATGGAAACATTCACAGTGCAGGGTGGAAAAAGTATGTGACCCTTTGGACTTAATAACTGGTTGACCCTTCTTTGGCAGCAATAACCTCAACCAAATGTTTCCTGTAGTTGCAGATCAGACCTGCACAACGATCTGGAGTAATTTTGGACCACTCCTCTGCACAAAACTGTTTCAGTGTAGCAATATTCTTGGGATGTCTGGTGTGAATCGCTCTCTTAAGGTCATGCCACAGCATTTCAATCGGGTTGAGGTCAGGACTCTGACTGGGCCACTCCAGAAGGCATATTCTGTTCTGTTGAAGCCACTGTTTTGTTGAATTACTTGTATGCCTTGGGTCATTGTCCTGTTGCATCACCCATCCTCTGCGGAGCTTCAGTTGGCGGACAGATGGTCGTACATTTTCCTGCAAAATGTCCTGATAAACTCTGGAATTCATTTTCCCATCAATGATAACAATCCGTCCAGGCCCTGAGGCAGCAAAGCAGCCCCAAACCATGATGCTCCCTCCGCCATGTTTTACAGTGGGGATGAGGTTTTGATGTTGGTGTGCTGTGCCTTTTTTTCTCCACACATAGTGTTGTGTGTTTTTCCCAAATAACTCAATTTTGGTTTTATCTGTCCACGTTTAAAGTTTGCAAAAGAGCACCTGGATGTTCCACAGCACTACTGGCAAAATATACTGTGGACAGTTGAAACCAAAATTGAGTTATTTGGGAAAAACACACAACACTATGTGTGGAGAAAAAAAGGCACAGCACACCAACATCAAAACCTCATCCCCACTGTAAAACATGGCGGAGGGAGCATCATGGTTTGGGGCTGCTTTGCTGCCTCAGGGCCTGGACGGATTGTTGTCATTGATGGGAAAATGAATTCCAGAGTTTATCAGGACATTTTGCAGGAAAATGTACGACCATCTGTCCACCAACTGAAGCTCTGCAGAGGATGGGTGATGCAACAGGACAATGACCCAAGGCATACAAGTAATTCAACAAAACAGTGGCTTCAACAGAACAGAATATGCCTTCTGGAGTGGCCCAGTCAGAGTCCTGACCTCAACCCGATTGAAATGCTGTGGCATGACCTTAAGAGAGCGATTCATACCAGACATCCCAAGAATATTGCTACACTGAAACAGTTTTGTGCAGAGGAGTGGTCCAAAATTACTCCAGATCGTTGTGCAGGTCTGATCTGCAACTACAGGAAACGTTTGGTTGAGGTTATTGCTGCCAAAGGAGGGTCAACCAGTTACTAAGTCCAAAGGTTCACATACTTTTTCCACCCTGCACTGTGAATGTTTCCATCTTATCGTCAATTAAAACATGACAACAGCTAATGTTTGTGTAGTATTATTTTAAGCAGACTGTGTTTTTCTATTGTTGTGACTTACGTGACGTTTAGAGCGCATTTTATGGCCAATTCATGCAAAAAACCACATAATCCCAAAGGGTTCACATACTTTTTCTTGCAACTGTAGATACAGTTTTCTTGATAGCAGATGCTTCTGTAAATCTTCACATTACAGAGCAATCTATTGGCATTACAAGGTTTAGTCTATTGAGACCCTAAGATGCAAATCAAACTAAGAAGCATTCTCCTAAATAAGGTGTTTAAAAAAATTAGAAAAAAACACAAGATTCCCCCCCCCCCCCGCAACTCAAAAACCAGACTCCAAAATCCTCTTCCTTCCCTCATCTCCATCACTAGTCATCTATGGTTAGCATGCTATTTCATAAGGTGCCCAAGAAATTAAGGTCATAAAATCAGATGTGGATGCTATTCAATGTAATAGCATTCTTCTCTCTTTTACATAATTATTTCTCATTCTTTTTAATTAAAAAGAGAACTTCTGCTGGGTATCTGTGGCTATTTTATTGACCAGTTTCCCCTAATGTGACATGATAGATGTAAATTATGCTATGAATTCTCAGCATGTCTGTAACTTTCATGTGATATTTATGGAATTCATAATGCATTGATGGAATGTTTCTAGAGCAACATATTTCTTCCCATTTCCAGTTTGGGAAGATCTCCTTTCTTTCTTTTTTATTATTAATTTCCATTTTATAGTTTATATGGACCACCAAGAAAACAAATGACTAAGTGGTCATTTTCATTTCCTTACCCACTGTAATATGAAACCCCCAACTTGTTCATCTATATGCAACAAAATAAGGGATTTATATATTTTTGCAATCCTTATGGAGCCTGCTCTATCTTACAAACTTCCCTTCCCTATAAAGGAAGTGCTTTTCATTCAACCCAAAGAATACTAACAATCAATACATTCCAGACAAAAGTCTGCCTTTACCAATATGTAAGAACTTGCTTTCTACTAGGTGGTTCTGAAGTTCATTGTAATCTATATTAATTACCCGCAGTTCCCCAGGCTTTCATATAGGGATCTTTTGCAGGCACATAACATTGACAGGAAATGAGTGTGAAATAATTTATATGCAAAATGTCTGCTTAGTCACTGAGCTACAGCTCTTACCCATTGGTAGGTTTGCCAATCTGCCAAACTGAGAGAAAAATTCAATGTGACAAAGTCAGGAGGTGAAGACTCGGATTATGAAATGTGGTCTAGTGTGCGAAGGAAGAAGAATCATTTCTGCTTCCCAATAAAGAGGTAAATATCCGTTCTGCCCTGCTCACTCTCACACACATGTAACTGTGGTCCAGTGAGTTTATTAATAATCCTCACCTATTCCCTTCACCCAAAACCCAGAACTGTCCCAATCAAGTCCAGCCATGAGCAGACCCAGGTTAGTCCACAGAGCAATGGCCCAATAGTCCACAAGGCACTTGAAAGTTGCTCAAACAAAATAACTTCACCAGACAAACTTAAATCCACCAGGCAAAACACAAGAGAGCTCACGGGATGAGAAAAATTCAGAGTCTCCAAGCCACAATTCAATTCTAAACACGGTGTCAATCCAGAGTGAAGCAGGAATCATGACGAGCAAACACTTGACTAGAAAACAAATGTGTTCCCAACAATGCCTCCATTTCTCTGCTGTGATAAATAGCCAGCTTCCAGTGCAGCCTTCAAGATGGGTGGGGCCTTCTCCTCTCAAGTAGTCTTGCTGACCTTCTCTGTTACTGCCTTTTCTCTGTGCTGCGTGTTCTCGGATCAGATACAGAAGGCAGTTCCTCGTTGTCTTCGCTAGCCGTCTGCTACTGCAAGCTTTCCCCAGCTAGACCCTCAGCCAAATCCCTTCCAGTCGTCCATTCAGAGCCATCAATCAACTCAGTTCCTGATGTGCCCGGAATTGGTTCATCCTTTCCTGAGCTGACATTTGAGGAGGTATTTGGGGAATCGTTCAAGGGAGACATCGTAATATCTCAAGCTTCCTTGTCACTCTAAAATAAGATTGTCCTCTATAAGAAGGCTGGCCAGAAGAAGGCTGTTTGGAGGCATTCTTCTCTGAAGGACCAACTGACAGAGAAAAGCAGCAGAAGAAAAAGTTGAGGTTGTCCATCATATTTAATAAAAAAAGATGTTGAGACTCTAGAAAGAGTGCAGAGAAGAGCAACAAAGATGATTAAGGGAGCTGGAGGCTAAAGCATATGAAGAATGGTTGCAGGAATTGGGTATGTCTAGTCTAATGAAAAGAAGGACTGAGGGTGACATGATAGCAGTGTTCCCATATCTAACAGGCTGCTAGAAAGAAGAGGGGGTCAACCTATTCTCCGAAAGCACCTGGAGGCGTAAGAAAAAAGCAATGAATGGAAACTACTCAAGGAGAGAACAAACCTGGAACTAAGAAAAAAAACCTCCTGACAGTTGGAACAATTAATCAGTGGAACAGCTGGTCTTCAGAAATTGTGGGTGCTCCATTGTTGGAGGTTTTTAAGAAGAGTCTGTCTGAAGTCACTTGTCTGAAATGGTATAGAATCTCCTGTTTGAGCAGGAGGTTGGATTAGAAGATCTCCAAGGTCCCTTCCGACTCTGTTAGTCTCTTTTTTCTGCTGATACTTAGAGAGCACTACTCTCTACAATCTTTCCCACTATTGGGAAGTGAGTGTGTCTGTGTGTGTGTGTGTGTGTGTGTGTCTGTGCGTGTAGGAGCAATCCAAATTTATATTTTTTCATTAATCAACCTGAGTGAGCTCTCTACTTTTCAAATGATGTGAATGGAGCCATTGGAAAAATAGTGGTTCTTTTAGATCTGGAGTGAAATTATTATTTGAAAGATTTCAGAAACTTTGCTTGTATCTTATTTTAGACTTGGTTTGCTTTATATATTTAGACAAGATTGCAGCCCCCAGTAGATATTAATTAGGCACAATGCTCTTTTTCTTCTTTTCTGTATCTCAAATACATCGAATGATTTTGGAACAAACTTGGTATCCACTTTTAATGATTTCATTTATATATATATATATATATATATATATATATATATATATATATATATATATATATATATATATATATATATATATATATATATATATATATATATATATATATAACTGGGGCCCAGCCCTGAATCTTTCCTTTCCTTTCCTTTTCGTCAGCTCCTTTTCTCAGTCATTAGTATGAACAAGCTCCTTTTAGTAATAATTGAGCTCCAGATGCTAAGAATACTAAGAATATGAGATGAATTAGGAACGATGCACAAACTTTTCCCAATGCGATAATATCCATAAATTTTTCCATTCCCATCAGGCTCACCAGCATGTAGGTCAAAAAAACCCCCAAACTTTATTTAAGCTTTGAACACTTTTGTAATATGCAATGCAAATAATGCCACCATCAAAAGTGGGATATTTGGCATCAAAACAAGAGAAGTGAATCCAGCTATTGTCGCAACATTGAAGGAAATGCACATATGCCGTGTGCCATAACTTAGTATTATTATCTCAGTAAAAATGTCAGTGTAGAACAGGCCAGCACAAGCTATGACCCATCAAATTGTACGCAACCCACCAGCCATGTGTTATATGACCTGTCAAGAGTGTGATGCTTATTTCTAAACACACACACACACACACACACACACACACACACACACACACCCCAGTATACTTTCCTTTTTGCAGTATTTTTTCCAGCTCCCTTTTTGATGGATGGACTGAAGAGCTGGAAAACTGAAGGAAGTGATCCAAACATTGATCAGTGGGTGGCAAAGTAAATGATATCCAAATCACAGGGGTTTTCGTGCCATTGAGTTGAAAGGTTTCCATACTGAGTGATCAGAATGGAATACATGGACAACTCTGCATTTAGGACTATTTGAACCAAAAGTATCTACCTCTCTATGCAAAGGCAATCAGAATAATAATGAACTAATAGCAGTGGTGGGATTCAGCTGATTCGCACCACTTTAGTAGAACCGGTAGCTAATTTTTTGTTGCCCAGGCCCAGAATGGACTTGCTGAAGCGGCATCCACACAGAGAACAGGTTTTTCACATATTTTAATCCCACCACTGACTAATAGGCTATCTATCTATCTATCTATCTATCTATCTATCTATCTATCTATCTATCTATCTATCTATCTATCTATCTATCATCTAGTTATCATCCATCACCTGTCTATATCTATCTATCTATCTATCTATCTATCTATCTATCTATCTATCTATCTATCTATCTATCTATCTATCTCAATCTATCATCCATCGATCTATCATCTCTATCATCCCTCATCTATCTATCTATCTATCTATCTATCTATCTATCTATCTATCTATCTATCTATCTATCTCTATCAATCTATCATCCATTGATCTATCATCTCTATCATCCCTCATCTATCTATCTATCTATCTATCTATCTATCTATCTATCTATCTATCTATCTATCTATCTATCTATCTACAAGTTATCATCCATCATCTGTCTATCTTCTATCTTCTATCTTCTTTCTTTCTTTCTTTCTTTCTTTTTCTTTCTTTCTTTCTTTCTTTCTTTCTTTCTTTCTTTCTTTCTTTCTTTCTTCTTTCTTTCTCTCTCTCTCTCTATGTATCTATCTATCTGTCTGTCTGTCTGTCTGTCTATCTATCTATCTATCTATCTATCTATCTATCTATCTATCTATCATCCATCATCCATCATCCATCATCTGTCCATCATCTCTCTCTCTCTCTCTCTCTCTCAAAGCCAATTCACTATTTGAGAGCATCAGATTTCAGACATGGTGGGGGGAAAAATCTTGAGCCTAAAGTGACTAGTATCAACATATCTTTCTTCCCTCTATGATATTATTCTTTTTATTAAGCAGCAGCCCTGGCAAGACACTGCACTTTTTCTGACACTTGGAGGTTTATCTGTGCCCTCAGGGTCACCCAAAGAGTGCAAGTAGGTGTGAAGCCTTCTTGGAACTGTTGAAAGGACTGTGTTGTAAACAGGAGAGAAGTGGTGTCTTATTTCCCCCCCCCGCTGTTCAATTTTAATTTTCTTTTGATGGGGATTAAAATCAGCTTTATTGATGAGGATGGCAGAGGGTTAGTGCAGCTTTTTTTTATCCCATTTATATCCTGCCCTTCTCCGAAGACTCAGGGTGGCTTACAATCTAAGAAGCACAAATCAATGTGCTTAGCAATAGCCTTCATTCTATGTATATGCCTGCTTATTAGGGCTTTTGCCCCCCCCCCAGCGGCATTTTACAAAGTCAGCTTATTGCCCCCAACAATCTGGGTCCTCATTTTACCTACCTCGGAAGGATGGAAGGCTGAGTCAACCTTGAGCCTGGTGGGACTCGAACCTGCACTAATTGCAGGCAGCTGGTGTTACTTAAGGAGGCATTAGCCCACTGCTCCACCAAGGCTCTGTATATTTCAATACATAAGAAAATATGCATAGTTTGTATGTATGTAATATGTACAGTATACATATAGCTTTATAGCCTAGCTGCCTATTCAGAATAGCTTCTTTGAAAAGGCCCCCAAGAAAGTCTTTTGGGGAATTTAATGGAATTATGGAACCCGCAGAGGCTGCATAAAGCAGGAGAGACAATTATACCATGAAAGACAGAATACTGACACAAATTCTTTGATCACCATAACTCTTTGTGTCGGAGAAGAATCTCAAAAGCAATTTCTTCTTCATTCTTCTTCTGCTTCAGAGCAGGATAATTTTTTGGCAGAACACAAAGAGGGAAGCAATAATTCTTGCTGCAAGAACATGTATCTTTCATTTCCTCTTTCCCAAGAAAAAGAAGGGAAATTACTCTTGGTCATAGCAAGAAGCACCAGGAGACAACAATGGAAGAAGATGACACCCAATTTGCAAGTGCACAGCTCTTATTGGCCAGCTGTCCTTTACGTGTACCTCCAAGGATTCTTAACAAGAGGACAGCAATCAACCAGTCAACAACTGCATACTTGAAAGGCACAAACTGAAGTGCATAATACGTCCATCATTAGTACTTCTCAAAGGTTCACCAGTAACGTCTGAAACAGCATTTCTTCCAAGTTTCCTCTACAGCAGGAACTCAAAAGCTTTTATTGAGAACCGCTCTGACAGAGAGGGGAGTCTAGTTCTCTGAAAACTCACTAAAGTGAAAACGAGTGAAAACATGGACCAATCCTACATTTATCCTCCCGTAGAACCTTCTGTCATGGGGCTTTATTTAAAAGAAATTCTCTGACTTGGTACAGCAATAAAGCAATACTAACACCTGAAGAAATCTAGTTGTCAAGAAACAACACTGCAGGCAATCCTGAGCAAAGATGACATTTTCCAGACTGATAAATAAATAGATTAGAAATAAGAATCTTCAAAGTGTTTCTGTCACTGCAAGAGTCAGGAATATTGACAGAGCTTCCATGAGCTATTCTAGCAAATATATCACAACTGCTTACAAATCACGTTGCCTCTGACTAATTTATAATAGTGAGACACTAGTTATTCCCCCCCCACAGCAGGTGCTAAATTAAGGCTAGGAAGCATTGTGTTGCTGCTGACAGTTGCTCTATCCTAGCTTCAAACATACATGTATTATGTTTGAAGCTGGGATAGAAATCTTTTCAGACAGTGCATCTTCAATTGCAGGTCTTTGAGCTTTGATATTTTGCATTTTTCCCCCATTTGGTTTGCATGTGTAAAGGCTTGTATTCATACATTTTCACAGATGAACTGAAGATACCGCTTTATCTCTTTTCAGTTATGGCAGCTTTATTAAATTAAGTTTCCTCCTGTTCCTTCATTCCCATCCTAGCTCCCTGCCTTTTCTTTCATACTGGAATTGAAAACCAATAAGGTTAAGCTACTATTTTTTCTTTACCTTAAGACTGCACAAACTGGAATTTAGTCTGTTTTTAAACCAGGATACATACGTAGGCCACAGGGCTCTTTCTCAACCCAAGACTGAGGACCTACAAATCTTCCTCTGTCTGGTGAAATGGCCTCTAACTCATGATGAATTAAAAATAAGGTATCCCAAGCATCATATTAATATTGAGCAATGCCTTGGATTCATTTCATATGCTGGTACCTCTTACACAGCATGATTACTGTAAGGCATTAATAGATTACTCACTCGGTCCTGGAACTTCTACCTGGGAATCCCTTGTGATGGCAGTGTTGAAGACCATTGTTATTTAGAGGAGTTTAGTGACATATTTTGAGTTCTCCTCCATATTAAGACAAGTTTATAAGTTTAGAACCCATTCTGCACTCATCTACTTGTTCTTTGTAGTTGTTGGCTGAATAAAGGAGAAAAGGAGGAGAAAATCTCCAGAGAGTTGTAAAGCTTTTTCTTAACTATGAAAGTCTCAGACTTTTGAGTCATGTTTCACCTGATCCAGGTCAGATCTTGCAGCCTTGTGAAGCAGTCATGGTGCCAACTGTTCATCACAATGCTAGGACTGCCCTTTAAGTTGGAAGCTTCCGCACAAAACAAAGTGCTGTGGAAATTGGCCCAGCTTGGGGTGTCTTGCTGTTGTTATTAAGGCACTCCTGACAGCTTGTAAGATATTTAGATTTCACCTTTCTTGGCATGGATGCTCTTTATGTTATGCTTGAATTCAGAATCTGTTTGCCTGAATTCATAATTCACATTTCTTTACTCACTGGTGTGCCTATTGTCTCTGGATCCAAAAGAACCTGTTGCCTGGGCACCTGATCACTGCCCTGTCACTTGGCAAAATGCCCCTGATCCCTTCATCTAACATAACTTTCCGTTCTTTTCAGAAAAGAAACATAGAAAAGCTGTCGGGAAATTCTTCTCCAAAGCTTACTGGGGAAAAAACAAAACAAAAACCACAGAAAAATCTCCTTCGTGCTCTTCCCCTAAAAATTTCTGGCTGTATCTCCTTGGCAACATCATCCAACCTTGGTTCTTAGCCTTCCCAAAAGTTGCAGGTGCCTTCACCTGTTCCTAAAATGTTGATCATCTCTGTTCTGCCCCAACCTTTAGCTAAATACTCTAACTCCAAATAACTGTATAACAGAGGGGAGCCACTTAAGCCCAATTTTTGGACAAGTCAGAGAGAACGATTCCTTCTTTTAGACAGAAATGAAAGCTGTAACTCTTAAAAAATTATATTTCTTTGGCAACCCTTCCTCTCTCCCTATTTTTTTTCCTGCTCTTTGCTATGAGAATTGCATAATTTGCCACAGGTTTTGAGGGTCTCCAGTGATTCACTGGCATATGTACAGCAAGCTTTTGCCTGGTCTAGCTGTATAATTCCATGTTTATTGGTTATCTGCTGGGGGGAGCAAGAGATGAAAATTAGATTTCAAGACATTTAGCAGCTTAACCCACTGTTCGCTTCTCCATCTTTCTTGTGCCATATATGGCTAAAGAACTAAGAAACATTTTCTTCTAGGACAAAGGGCTAATAAAGCCTACACTACAAACACACACACACACACACACACACACACACACACACTCTCTCTCTCTCTCTCTCTCTCTCTCTCTCTCTCTCTCTCTTAAAGACAGTAAACAGAGCTGGCAATCTATAAAGACAGAAATGTACTTTAATTTCGCAGGGCCTAGAACAATGAAAATATATAAAGAAGTAAGGAAAAAGAACAGAGCTTTGATGTAAAACTTTCTTTGGACTCCATTATAGTACAATTTGCATGTTTCAATGCTCTTCAGTTTTAAACCCTAATTAAGCACTAAAACTAATTTCACATCCTAAATTTTAGCATACCAGGACATAGCTTTTAGTCTTCTTCCATGCATTTTATCCATATCAAGCTCAAACCTAGAGCTGCAGTTGGTTCTGGAAGACCAGATTAAAAATAGTAGTCTAAAACACCACTTTAAAATCAAGTTTGGCTTATCCACCAACTCTCCCTCTTTACTTGGAAAAAAAAATGTAGATTGGATTCCCCCCCACCCATTTTCAGGTTACATTAACATAATGTGCTTCATAGGGGGTCTCCCTTTGAAGACAGATTGGAGACTTTGGAACTGATTTTAACTGGAGTCAGTAGAAAGGATTACGTCAATCTAGTAACATCCCTTCTGCCAAAATTGCCTCTGTGTGTGTGTGTGTGTGTGTGTGTGTGTGTAGAACTCATTTAAGAGTTTTAGTGTGTATGTACGGATCTGCTGGTATGTTATATAAACTCTTATAGAGAGAATAAAAGGGACACGGTGGCTCAGTGAGTTAGGACGCTGAGCTTGTCGATCAGAAGGTCGGCATTTTGGTGGGTCGAATCTGGAGTGCCGTGTAGCAGAGTGAGCGCCTGTTACTCGTCCCAGCTTCTGCCAACCTAGCAGTTCGAAAGCACATAAAAATGCAAGTAGAAAAATAGGGACCACTACGGTGGGAAGGTAACAGCGCTCTGTGTGCTTTTGGCGTCTAGTCATGCCGGCCACATGACCACGGAGACGTCCTTGGACAAGCGCTGGCTCTTCGGCTTTGAAACGGAGATGAGCACCGGCCCCTAGAGTCGGAAACGACTAGCACGCATGTGTGGGGGGAAGCTTTACCTTTACCTTTAGAGAGAATCAAGGAAGAAGAAGGGGAAGGGGAAAAGAGAAAGGGATAAAGAGAAGGAGAGTAAAGAAAGGTGGAAATGGACTATATAGAGACACAAGAAAACAACCCAAACTCTATATGACCACCAGACTACGTTAAGAACTTCTCCTTGCTCTTTTAAGTTTCCCCATTTTCTTTGAAATTTCACGACTCTGCAACTTAAACAAGGACAGCTTGCCTTCAGAGGTTGTGGGGTGGGTGGGTCTATCTAGAAGAGATTGGACAGTCATTTGTCTGAAATGGTAGGGGATCTCCTGACTGAGCAGGGGGTTGGACTAGAAGACCTCCAAGGCCCCTTCCAACCCTGTTATTCTGATTATGGTTTCTCCTTGACATTTCTCACATTTTCAGCATCAAGGTTATTTAGGCAGCATGACAAAAGACAAAAATGATGTAAGTGCTCAAGGGCAGCCATTGTTTTGCCAGGAACAAAAACAAAAAAAGGGCCTTGGCAAATGTATTAAAATTTAAAGTGGGGGGGGGGAAAGTCCATTAATCCATTATTAATTAATATTCCATATGTTGCCTTGAAGGCAAATTAGATCTTTTTGAAGCCATCTGCTTTTTCTATTCCATCTCAGCCTGGCTGGAAGCCTTTGCTAGTTGTCACAGAATGGAAATGCAACAGAGATATCAGCAAGGGGTTAATTTCCAATGAAACAGGGAAAAATGTTGTATATGATGATGTTCCTTGCTTTATTATTGTGGTCAGGCTGGGGAGAAGCCTAGACTATCCTTTTGTAGTATCTCGTTTGTTAAGGGACAGTAAATTACTGCTAACTATGAATATAAAACAACATTTGTTTTTTTATATATACTGGTGAGCCTTAAAGCAGGCTTTCCCCATGATTTCAACCTAATTAAATAGTTACAATAACATTCCCTGCTTTTTTTTTTGCAATGAAGGGGGATTTGAATCTGCAGCTACAAGATAGGGGTATATAAATCCAGATGATCATAAAATGGCAATAAAGAAGTGTTTTCTGAATGCCTTTGCTGCCATCTCATGGTCATCCAGATTTTTGTATCCCCCCCATTTTGTAAGTTTTAATACTACTAGCTCCTGACCTAAGCCCATTAAATATCATGGTCTGGTTACCTTTGTTTCTAATACATCATTATGACAGAATGAAGAGATTATTTTGCCATTAGGATGTGATTGCATTATGAAATGTAAGTTCTGGATTTTCAATAAAGTAGTGTTAGATAGGCTGGGCCTATTTGCTTGCAAGACAAGACAATATCTAGGCACTTGGATTGAAGAAGTAGCAATCATGTCTCCTTATGTTAATGTAGGCTCTTAATTAGAAAGCCTGGTTTCCATTGCTGAAGAGCTGAGAAGTAAATGATTTTCATAAGGTCTATTTTTGCAACACCAGCAGGTATGCCACATGTTGTGGCTTCTTCTCGGTCAATAGATCAAGTTCGAATGGATGAACAGATTGGCTTACATTAACATTGCTTGTTATTTACTCAGAGACTGGAGAAATATGAGCCAATTATAGTTAATGGACCTGATTGGGGAAAAAAAAGTAGCTTCATCAAATTGTCAGGAGTATCTCAGAGAAGTCATCTGATGATCAAAATCAGGCAATGGAATTACTGGAGGAGGACCTACAAGAAACTAAAAAATCCTAGCCATCTACTGAACAGGAACTAGAGTTAAATGATTCTGTTAGAGTAGAAATAGCTGCAGAAAAGATGTTAGAATACAAACTTTCTTCTGGTTTCAAAGAAAGGGGCTACTACAGCTTAAGGAATTAAGGACACAGAGCAGTTAAGAGTAAGAACTAACATAACAGGAGTGATTGAGTGAATAATCCAGCAGCGCTTGGAGGGCGCACCCATCCTGGCAGATATAAGCAAGTACATGATTTTTGAGCTATTATTATAATGATTCATTTTAGTTGAACACTGTAGGATTGCTTTGATTAGCAAATCATGGAACTGTCCTTTGGATTCAAACGCTAGTAGAATCCTGTACTGTAGTAGAAAGACCACTAAAGACTCTGGATATAACTTTTATAAGCTAACTTTTCTTTCCCCATGTGTATTTCTTCTCATTTCTCTAGCTAGATGGTTTCTTTGTGGATCTAAAGTCCCTCACTAGGTCTACCTTGATCTTCCCATCATTGGGCTTTAAGGATAATATGAGCTGCATACCATCATCTCGAAGGTACAAATGAAGGCTGATCAAGACTAAGGATGTTAACCCATATTAAGGAATGAAAACTGAAAAATTCATTTTTATTCCAACTCATACTAAGGTCTGAAAATTGAAAAAAAAATCATTGTTATTCCAGAACATAGGGTTTTTTTTTTTCGTTTAGGGAGTCACTATTGCAGCACCAGTGAGACTCCGCTCAGTTGTATGTCAAATGGGGGCAGCTATGTATGCAAGAATGTAATACTGTGAATTATGAACTGCCCCATTCAGCAATTTTCAATTTATCTTTTCCTAGTCCGTTCAAGTAAATTACTGTCCAAAGTTGTCATATTGCTGATTCAGAGCCCAATATTTCAAATGCTGTGTTTTTGTTAAAACACTCGAGGGAGGAAATATATATATATATCTATATATTGCAAAACAGCTCAATTACTAGGAAGACAGCAACAGAAAAGGCATATTTATTGTGATTTTCAGTCTTGTTTTATTTTTTGTTAAATGAATATTCCTAAGGAGCAGAATATAAGTCCTTAAAAACTACCCAGACGTTACTGCATGTTATCACAGTACTGAATATTCAAATTGACTAAAAGCTTTTTAGATCATAATTCTTTGGGGTTTTGTTATCAAACACAATAGAAAAGAGGCCAATGGTAATAAATGCTTGTAGAAAAACAGCCTAGCTTGTTCTTAGCTATATACAGTGGTAACTGGGGCATATTTACACAATAAATTCACAGATTTACTGCTTCTGTTTCCTGGCGGTGACCAGCTTCTGTATGTTCTATCATCACTACATTCAAATAAAATTGATCTACATCACTCTGGCTCTTTTAGGCAAGCAACATTTCCTCTCTTCATTCAGAAATAAAAGCTAGGTTAAGATCTAGGATGCTAGTCAATAAAATATTGGCTTAAATTCTCATGGGTTTTCCACCTATTTTAGCCCCAAAGGACTTTTATCTCAGATTATGTGAGTTAAGAGAGTAACTGAGTATGCAATGGATGTTTATTTCACCAATCGTTACCAAGCTGAGTTGATTCTAGGGAAGATTTTTTTTATGGCACTATTAGATCTTGGATGTAAAATCCAGGGAGGTCCAAGATGGCAGTGAAGAGTGACAGAGAAGCTGAGCAAATTTAATGATTATCTAATTGTTTCTAACCCTACTTCTTGAAGTCCTTGTGCAAACTTTGATATTGTTTCCCATAACTTGATCTCTCCCCAATGATCTGCCTAGGACTCTTTCTCTCTTCCCTTTCTAAAGTATATTTATTTATTACAGTAATTTGTATTCAAGTTCTTATTAAGCCAATGTAGCTTAGTAAAACATGTGAACTCAGTCTGTCACAAAAAAATCTTTTGCCATGTGAAAGAGCCAAGCCATTGGATCTTCTTGATCTATGTCAGAAGGTGTCATATTGAGGTAGACCTATGTCCTCTTTCCCTCCCTTGCAAATTAACTGCTGAATGTTGGTCAGATCTTGACTATCCCGGAGTTGTTTAATTTCAAGCCACTTCTAGACCTACAAGATGAATTGAAAGAATTATAATATTTATAACTAGATAGAGTTGGTGGGAGGATTGAGTTCTCTTCAAGCCTTTGAATTTCAAATTGTAGAAAGAGATGGAGATCCATGATTAGTGAAAGGAGTATGCAAAAAAGCACTTTGATCAATGAAAGGTCTATGCAAATAATCTTTGACATTTCAGATAAAATTGCTTTTGTACTTTAAGATCTTGGTGACTTTTAGTGATGTGGTGTAAATGTTCAGAAATGTTCTTTGGCTACCCTAGATTTTTTTTTTTGCAAAGAAAATCCAAAACAGTTGGCTTTGAGTGGTGTAATATAATTTAAGACTAATGCCTCTGATTGCAAACATTCCCCTTGCTTTTGAAGGTGGGAATGGAAAAGGTTAAAGCAGGCATTGACTACTGATGTGTCTATTTCTACTGAAGATCAGATTATACAGAAAGGAAAAATCAAGTTTTTTTTAAAAAAAGGGGGGGGAGAAATGTAATTGCATTAAATAAAGTCAAAGGGAAGAAAAAGAGAAGATAAAGGACATCACACACCGATAAGCAATAATATGGGCTAAGCTTGTTCACATATGTCCTGATGTAATGCAGTGGGGAAGGATGACAGCTCTAGGAATGGCTGCTGATCTGATGCAAGAAGGGGCCTTAACCTTCCTCCTTTTACGTGCTTGATATGAGAGAAGTTACAAAGTCATAGAATGTTGTCCTATAGGAAGGACAACGTAGAAAAACAGTGACTAGATATTTGCTTTCTTGAGTTTCCTGGGAGTCTACCTTTGTGAAGATCTTACCTGGAAAGTCAATACAACCCAGGTGGCCAGAAAGGCCCAACAGAGACTCCACTTCTTCAGGGTCTTGTGGAAGAACAGGGTAGAACAACGGCTAATAACCTTTTACTGGTCTACTATAGAGAGCGTCCTCTCGCACTGTATTGTGGTTTGGTATGGTGGCCTGACAGCTGTGGATAGGAAGATATTAGAGAGGGTGGTGAGCACAGCACAAAACATTGTTATGACACCAATTCAAGCACCCTAACAAGTTTAGAGATGACAAGGATATTGGAGGCTACTAGTTGTGACGGCTATATATCAGCTCGCCCAATGAGACAACATCCCTCTCAATATGAGATGTTGGTGAAGTCAAGTGGAGGTGCTTGTACACCCATATCCTGCTTGTGGAACCCACTAAAGCCTCTGTTTTATTCTGTGGAAGCATAAACTGGATGAGGTAGGTCATCTTCCCCATACCTCTCGTATGGTATTGTGGTTTGGTATGCTGGTCTGACAGCCGCGGATAGGAAAGTATTACAGAGGGTGGTGAGTACAGCACAAGACATCGTGGGCTGTCCCCTGACACCACTGGATGACATCGCCAGGGCTTGCTGCCTTGGAAGAGTGAGGAAAATTCTCAGGGACGACTCACACCCTGGTCAGTACCTCTTTACTCTCCTACCATCAGGTAGGAGATATAGAAGTATAGCCAGCTGCACCAACAGGCTGAAAAACAGCTTTTATCCATGGGCTGTCAGGCTCTTGAACGGGAAATAACTTTATGTATGATTGACTTGCGAGGCTGGTCTGTTGTGCAATTAGCTGACATGGTGTAACAAGATGGTGGGTTTGTTGTCACTGTGAGTTGTGGTGGTGGTAGGGGCACGAAGGGAAGCTCAGCCAATCTCAATGTATACATGTTGTACTTTGCTAATAAAGGTTCATTCATTCATTATATGACATATTTGATTAGAGATAGATGTACTTTCAGCCAAGGGCAGAGCACTGAAGACTGCTATTGCTTAAGCTCAGGCATTGCTGGAGTGAATAGGTATCATGTCAAGAACATGGCGGTACACTTGGAAGTATTGAATTTCATTACCTATAGATTACGGCGCTTCGGGCCAATCAGTTGTTTTCAAACCTATGTGCTTCATAGATTTCTTGCCGTGTGGTGGCGTTCTCTGTGGGTGCGCCAGACCTATGGAACCGCTTGCCGGTTGAGCTCCGGATGGCCCCCGACCTTCGCTCCTTCCGACGCGATCTAAAAACCTATCTATTTGAACAATCCGGCCTGATCTGATGGGTTTGGGGTTTGGATTTGGTTTTAACATAGTTTTAATTATTGTATTATATTGGGCATAATTATTTAATCTTTTTTAACTTTTGTATTTATATTTCGATATTTATTGCCCTGTACACCGCCCTGAGTCCTTCGGGAGAAGGGCGATATAAAAATTTAATAAATAAATAAATAAATAAATAAATAAATAAATAAATAAATAAATAAATATAGAATAACAGAGTTAGAAGGGAACTTGGGGGGTCTTCTAGTGCAGCCCTGCTCAAGCAGAAGACCTTATATTATTCCAGTCAAAGGTCTGTGGAGATCCTCAGTCATCCAGATCATGGTAGTCCAAAGCATGCTTTTCAAAAGACAACTGGACTTTGTTCTTTCCTTGGAAAAGTTTTGCGTCTCATCCAAAATGGAAGACGCTTCTTGAATGAGAAGTAAAAATTATAATATGTAATTCTACACAACCTTGAACTCCTTAGCAGAAATGCAAGATAGGAATTTAGTGAATGAACAAATGAGAAGGGTTCTTACCCAGAGGTTGAAAAGCAAGAATATTGATTTACAGGTGGCATGTCTATTAGTAATTTGATCAGCAAATTATACTTTATTGAATAAACTCCAGTTAACCAACGCTAGTAACAATTGTAGAAAAAAGTCTAAGGGATGTTGTAGCCCTGGCATAATAGAGCTTCCCCTTGCCTAGGGCTTTCCACAAGCCGAGAAACTTTAGCTATAGTCAAACTTATCTTTGGTTGTTTTAACCATGATTTATAACATTAACCCAGTTTATTGGGTTTGCAAAAGAGGATAATAAACCAATCATACAGACAGACTGTGCACAACTATAAGCCTCCAGTACAAGCTACAATGGCATCATGTACAATGTCAGTGGTAAACTAAATCACAAACAAACTAACCATATTTTAGCCACACAATTTACTGGATGTGAAGCCAGGTCTTCATTGCAGGTCTGCCAACATTTGATGCCCACAAGAATTATGGAATTTGCAGCCAGTTAGTTGCAACAGACATTAAAAGATGGTCTGAAACATGGCTTCTATGCTTGAAAACTGGCCATATAATAAAATACAAAACCTATTTTCCTATATTCTCCTTCTCATGGTACTATTATATTGTTAATCTGTTTCGTGTCATTCATGCCAGGGAGCCAAACGCTTGTCAGTGTTGAATTAATGATGACCAGTATCTGTAATTTACATAAATATTGTTATGGGTAGATCAACTGCTATTATATCTCTGTAATATTTGCATTCCGTGGGAAATACAATAGCTGAGCGATGTCTAAGGTTTTAAAATGGTAATCTCTCTGGTTTCTTTGCTGTACACAAGCCAATAAATGGCTTCTACAATTGACTAAATGGCATTTCACAGTAGTTCATTGAAATTATGCAACAAAAGAGCAAAAATTGTTGTTATTATGCCACAAGCTGTCAGGAGGGAGAAAAGGGAAGGGAAATTATATCTTTGCTTTGTGCTGAGCGGGACTGGCAAAGGGGTTTCTGCTTCTGATCGTCTAAAGGGAGGGTTGGGGAGAAGAAACAATTTTGGCCCAACTCAAGTTATTGCCCCCCCCAAAAAAAAGAGTATAGTCCAACATTTTTGAGCAGGTCCAGTTCAGCTTAATATTAGACATGAAATTTCCTGTGGTTTTTTTCTTGCCAGTAGTCTTTCAATCAGAAGAGAACTTTCAATATCTCTAAAAGGTTAAGGAAATTTTCAGGAATGGAGTTTGCATCCTTACCCTTTATTAGAGTCTGATGTGGAGGAATCAGGCGGTCTTGAGCATGTTATCTGGACTGAGTTCGACCCTGTTTCCCCTGATGATGTGGACAGGATCATGGGGAGACTGAGCTCCACCACCTGTTTGTTGGATCCGTGCCCCTCCTGGCTAGCTTATGCGGCTCGGGAGGGAACACGAGGCTGGTTCCATGCAGTAATAACTGCTTCTTTGAAGGAGGGTGTCTTCCCTGCCGCCTTGAAGGAGGCGGTGGTGAGACCCCTCCTCAAGAAGCCTGCTTTGGACCCGGCTGTTTTAAACAACTATCATCCAGTCTCCAACCTTCGCTTTCTGGCGAAGGTTGTTGAGAGTGTGGTGGCGCATCAGCTCCCTCTGTTCCTGGAGGAAACTGATTATCTGGACCTGTACCAATCGGGCTTCAGGTCCGGACACAGCACGGAGACGGCATTGGTCGCGCTGGTGAATGATCTCTGGAGGGCTAGGGACAGGGGTTGCTCCTCTGTCCTGGTCCTATTAGATCTCTCAGCGGCTTTCGATACCATCGACCATGGTATCCTGCTGCGGCGTCTCAGGGGGTTGGGAGTGGGAGGCACCGTGCTACGGTGGTTCTCCTCCTACCTCCAGGGCCGCTCGCAGTCGGTGTTGACAGGAGGGCAGAGATCCGCCCCGAGGTCTCTCATTTGTGGAGTCCCTCAGGGGTCGGTTCTCTCGCCTCTCCTGTTCAACATCTATATGAAGCCGCTGGGCGAGATCATTCGTGGTTTTGGGGTGGGGTATCACCAGTACGCTGATGATACCCAACTTTTTCTTTCCACCCCGAACCAACCCAGTGATGCCCTCTCCGTGATGTCCCGGTGCCTGGAGGCGGTTCAGGTCTGGATGGGGAGAAACAGGCTTCGTCTCAATCCCGCCAAGACTGAGTGGCTGTGCATATCGGCGTCTCGGGTTAACCAAGTTATTCCACCTCTAACGATGGGGGGGTGAGGTGTTACCCCCCGTTGATAGGGCTCGCAACTTGGGCGTCCTCCTGGATTCACGGCTCAATTTTGAAGATCACATAGGAGCCGTGACCAGGGGGGCTTTTGCACAGGTTCGCCTGGTGCGCCAGTTGCGTCCCTATCTGGACCGAGACGCCCTACGCACAGTCACTCATGCGCTTGTGACCTCCCGTTTGGACTACTGTAACGCTCTCTACATGGGGCTGCCCTTGAAGACCACTCGGAGGCTTCAACTGGTGCAGAATGCGGCCGCGCGAGTTGTAATGGGGGTTTCCCGATACTCCCATGTAACACCTCTACTCCGCGAGCTGCATTGGCTTCCGGTTGCCCTCCGGGTGAAATTCAAGGTGCTGGTTATTACCTATAAAGCCCTACATGGCCTGGGTCCGGGTTACTTGAGGGAACACCTGCTGCCGGCATCAAACGCCCTTCGCCCAGTGCGCTCCCACAGGGAGGGTCTGCTCAGGGTTCCGCCGGTGAGAGATTGCCGGCGGGTGACACCCAGGGATAGGGCCTTCTCAGTGGGAGCGCCTGCCCTCTGGAACCAGCTGCCGGTGGAGCTGAGAACTGCCCCCGACCTCCGATCATTCCGCCGGGGCCTGAAGACCTGGCTCTTTGAGCTCTCGGGCCCAGGCTGAGGAGAAATTTTTAATTGGGGTTTTAATTGTGTACAGGGTCAATTTAATATTTTTTAATATGGTTTTAACTTTTGTATGTTGGATTTTTTAATTCCCTGTAAACCGCCCTGAGTCCTCAGGGAAAGGGCGGTATACAAATGCAACTAAATAAATAAATAAATAAATTAGTTATACTTGGAAGTATATGAGTGACAGACAGATGCACCTTCTTTTGTATAAGTTTTTTATTCGTTTTTTCCATACATACAATAATAATTTTTCAACCAATGTGCTGTCTGAGTTTACATGCTAATACATATTTATTTCCTAATCCTTTCTTCTTTCCTCTAGCCAATGGTAGACTAAATCCCAGGTTTGATAATAGTCTTTTTCTTTCAGTCTCATAGTCAATCTGTCAATCTCTGCACATTCTGGTATTTTTTTATTTAATTCCTCATCTGATGGTATTCCTTCGTTTTTCCAGTGTTGTGCAAGTATAATTCTTGCCACTGCTGTGATGTGCAAAGTCAAGTATAAGCTTTGTTTACTAGTCTTTTTTGGCATTATACCTAATAAAAAAAAGTTCAGGTTTAAAATCAACATGTTCTCCTAACATCTTTTCTAGCCAAGTATGTATCTTTTTCCAATAATTCTTTACTTTATCACATGTCCACCAAACATGATAATAGGTGCCTGACTTGTGTTTACATTTCCAACATCTATCTGCACTTTCTATCATCTATCAGGGTCCAATTTCTCTGGTCTCAACCCATAAAACTTCATAGCCATTATAGATTATAAATTGTAAAAGATTGCTGAGGATTTTTTTTTAAAGCAACTGTTTTAAAATAATTCTTCACTGTTTCCTTTCATGAGAATTGGTCCCAATAAAAGTCCACCAGCTACTAACTCAGATAATTCTTGCAGTTAAGCTCCATCATTACAACACATTATGTCCCATCAGGGAAAACTTTCATTTATCCTGAACTATCCATTGAAGCCTGAAAGAATAAAACTTGGGTACTGGAGGCCATCAGACATGCCCAAGCTGAAAATTTACCCATAAGAGGCCCTTGCTTATGAGAACTCTCCCCCCTCTTGACTAATTCTACATTTGCACTTCTGAAATGAACATTTCTTTACCTGGCAATTGATTAATTCTCAACTTTGATCCATTATGCCCAAACTGTCAGGCTCCAAAAAACCAAGAAAGAAATATTGTAATTCTTCAAAGCAGATTGCTTTATTGTTCCTTACCTGTAGACAGACTCTTGCCAAACTAAAGCAAGCTACTAGCCACATAAAGTGTATACTCTGGGAACTATGAGGGAGGAGTTGTCCTCACCCTCTTTCCCTCACACAGTCTATCTGAACTGAGTTGTCTCTTGCTCCTCTGGAATGCACTCCATGCCTCCTGGGAATCTGGACTATATACCACCCCAAGAATGATTCCAAAGGTTTTATTTTTATTTATTTCAAAGGCAGGATAAGTGGATTCAAATAAAATCAGAGGATTTGGGTTCTCCTCTTGTTTCTCAACTTCATAACATATTAATTCAAGACAAACAGAATTATCCCCTCACACAGGAACACTATCATTAGGGGTTCTTCACCCAAAATTTGCTCTTCTTTGCCCTTTGCACTTCCCCCTTTCTACTGAATTGGTAGGAGTCAGTGGCCACATTGCTTTAGGCAGTGAACTAACTGCCTCAGGCAGCAGAAGTCTGCAATGCAGAAAGTTGCAGTAAAGTGCTGGGAGGTTGTTCATCTAGATTTACAACCCTTCAGTTATTCTGCTGTTCTTGGTTTGATGGGAATGCTATCAGACCTCCAGGGTTGAAATAAGCTTCCACTATTCTTCTGCAAGAAACTGGAAAGGATGCTACCTTTATCTCAAGTGATCTTGGTCGGTTCTGACAGGATACTGTCACTTTTCTATATAAATGGCACATTCAAGATAGTAATGATAGGATGAACCATAATTTATTTATATGATAGTACTTTGCCAAAGTTGTCAACTTTCTTTGGAAACCATAGATGGAGATTTTTTTACAAAAGGAAGAAGGAAGTAAACTAGTTGCGGTTGTCCATTTGGCTAGATGGTTTTGAGTGCTTCGCTTTTCAAAGTCTTTGTTTGAATCCATTTATATTTATCTATGTTTGCAATGCTGAATTAGAATTGCTACCTCTTTTTTTTCTTGAAGCTCCAAAAATTGATATATGATAACATCTTCTTTGGAAGATTCATGACAGCAGAATTTTGCTGTTTGGAGAACTGTATCATCATGATTTAATCCCTATAATTGGCATCACATCAAAGTTCAGTGCTATATAGCACAAACAATTCTAGCAAGGAAGATGTTGGAAATGAAATACTGCCTCTATCACGGCCTTACAAGGTGTACTTGCTGTGTTAGCTGTGTTTTCGGTAATACAGTTTATCAGGGAAAGTCCTGTTTATTTGTTTGCCTTTGATCCTATTTGATTCTCTCAGTTTTCTCTTTGTAAATGTACCATGCTCAGGTTACCTAAATCCTAGCATGGTTCTGATCTGTTTACTGAAATTTTTTCTCACTTAAATGAACTTCTGTGTCTCTGCAAATCTCTAGCTATGTTCACACAATAATCCTCTGATTGAAAATAAAAAAAACATCATTGTTTAGGGACTAGTTGCTGTATGCTGAATTTCTTTAGGATGTGCATATGTGCAGGATATTGCAAGTAAATTGGAGATTTTGAGATTCAAAAGCATCCTACTTGAACAAAAGGGCTAACTAGAAGCTTTGTGGTTTACTTCTCAAAGCTTGATGGCCTACAGTGGAAAACAGGAAGATCTTTCTTCCCTTCAGGAAAGTAATATAGTACTTACTGATTTACATTCCAACAGAGAGAGGAAGACCAGTCAAAGCAACATCTGGCTTTACTCCTCCTCATCATCACCCTCCCCTGGGTGAATCCCAGGAGAAAGAATAGTTGAAGACTTTGTTAATTTCTATGTTTATACGAATCAGTTGACTCCACAAATATACCAGAGAATCTAGCATATATGTGGAGACCAAAAATCTTTTTTTATTCCTGGTGTGATTCTCAATTAAAAATATATATCATAATGTATAAATTGTTAAAATAAAAAGAGAGAGATAACATCATGTCTTGGGAGGATAGTGTCTTGAGTTGACCATGTTAGTTGGAAATTCTGGGAGTTATCATCCAATGCAGTAGCGAAATTGCTTACAGGATGCAGGGCAAGACTGTGCTAAGTCAAGACAGCCAGCCTATGTTACTTAATGATGCAGCCAACTCAGTTGTACGTTGACTCATGCTCATTGATAATATCAGCAGGTGCAAATAGGGGCCTTGACTGAGCTGGAAAAAAAGGGAAATAAATGTTTTATTTATAATTTGCAAATATATTAATGGGTGGGGGAAGAATTAAGAAATAGCTCAGGCAATTCAGAAAACCAATACTTGGGAAGGATTAACGTGATCTTTGCAGGGAGCAAAAGAGTCTCACTCCTTTAGCTTTGAGCTAATAGTCACTCCCAAGCATGAGTAGAGAATCCTGTAATGTAATTATTCTCGGGATAAGAAAATGCTTCCTTCTGTCAGTGCTGAATCTGCTGCCAATCAATGTTATTGAATGACCCCCAAACTCTAGTATTATGGAAAAAGGAATAACATTTCTATGTATCACCATTTTCTCGACCATGCATAATTTAAGAAAGCTAGTCTCAGGTTCCCCTTAGGCATCTTTTTTTTTCTTAAGCTTAAAAATCTCGAGGTGATGATGGTCACCTTGTTAGACCACTTATTATGTATGCCTGAGTCAGCTAAAAAAAAAAATCACCAGAGATCTTACCACTTACTTTCTTTCCTGTTCAACTGAGGTTTAATAAAATCAGATATGGGCTGAAAATGTTCCTTAACAAAAGAACTAAGTTAGGAAATGGTCTCGAATTTCCTCTGGCAATGCCATTCTGGTGGGCTAGCATTTTTGTAGAAATTAGTTTTTTTCCCCTATTAAAGCATACATGGACACCTTCGCTTTAAAGTGATATACCTACTAGCAGGATGATTTATCATTTTTTTCAGCTTTTCTTGATCATGTTTTCTTTCCCTTTCATTTAGGAAATGGAAATCAAGTGTTCTATTGAATAAGTGAATTTTTTTGAACTGCAGGCAAGGAATTGCAGTTTGATAAAAAAAATGGGATGGGATTGGCAAAGTATTTCAATACAGCCTGATGTTCTCTCAAAGTACAGGGGTACCTCGGTATTCGACTGCTTCAAAACTTGATGAATTTGGTGCTCAATGCATAACTACAACAACAACAACAGCAGCAGCAGCAGCAGCAGCAACAACAACAAAAGTTGGAAGGGACCTTGGAGATCATCTAGTCCAACCATCAGTTTCCTTCCTTCAAAAAACCCTATACCTTTCCAGACAAATGGCTGTCCAGTCTCTTCTTAAAAGAAAGTCTTCTTTTGGAGCATCCACAGCTTCTGGAGGCAGGTTGTTCCACTGGTTAATTGTTCTGACTGTCAGAAAGTTTCTCCTTAGTTCTAGGTTGCTTCACTCTTTGGTTAGTTTCCATCCATTGCTTCTTGTCCTGCCTTCAGGTGCTTTGGAGAATAGCTTGACACCCTCTTTTTTTGTGGCAATCCCTGAGATATTGGAACACTGCTATCATGTCATCCCTCATCCTTCTTTTCATTAAACTAGACATACCCAATTCCAGCAACCGTGCCTTATATGTTTTAGCCTCCAGTCCCCTAATCATCTTTGTTGCTCTTTTTTACATTGTGGTGAAAAAAAACTGGAAGCAGTATTCCAAGTGTGGCCTTACCAAGGCATTGTAAAGTGGTATTAACACTTCATGTGATCTTGATTCTATCCCTCTGTTAATGCAGCCTAGCACTGTGTTGGCTTTTTTGGGGGCTGCAGCACACTGCTGGCTCATATTTAAGTGATTGTCCACTAGGACTCTGAGTTCCCTCTCACAGTTACTACTATTGAGCAAGGTACCGCCTATGCTATATCTGTGCATTTAGTTTTTCTTGCCTAAATGTAGAACCTTACTTTTTTCACCATTGAATTTCATTTTGTTAGATAGCATCCAATGTTCAAGTCTGTCAAGATCCTCCTGTATCTTAAGCCTATCTTCTGAGTAATGGCTATTCCTGCCAGCTTGGTGTGACCTGCAAATTTGATGGGCTCCCCATCTATCCCTTCATCCAAATCGTTGATGAAGATGTTGAAGAGCACTGGGCCCAGAACAAAGCCCTGGGGCACCCCACTACACACTTCAGTCCATGTAGATGAAGTTCCATTGAGGACCACATGCTGAGTACTGCCAGTCAGCCAGCTACGAATCCATCTGGTGGTGATGCTATCTAACCCCCATTTTTCCATCTTATCAAGTAGTAGTTTGTGATCTACTTTATCAAATGCCTTACTGAAGTCCTAGTAAATTATATCCACAGCATTCCTCTGGTCCACTAATTTTGTCACTTGGTCATAGAATGCAATAAGATTTGTTTGGCATGATCTGTTTTGACAAGCCCATGTTTGCTTTTAGTAATGACTTTGTTTGCCTCTAGGTGTTCACTGATTTGTTGCTTGATTATCTTTTCCAGAATCTTCCCAGGTATTTTGGTCAGGCTGATAGGTCTGTAGTTTCCTGGATACATTCCCCCCCCCTTTTTGAAGATGGGAACTACATCAGCTCTTTTCCAGTCCTCTGGTAGTTCCCCAGTGCTCCATGTTCTTTGAAAGACATAGTTCAGTGGTTCTGTGATCATATCTGCCAGTTCCTTCAGAACCTTAGGGTGTAATCCATCTGGTTCTGGTGATTTGAACTCATCCAGGGTGGACAGGTGCTCGCTTACCATTTTCTTGCCTATCTTAACTTGTTTCTAATCTGTTTTTTACAGTACTGTTTTTGATAGGTTGGACTGTTTTTTTCCTTTTGTATAAAGACAGATGCAAAAAACAAGTTAAATAGTTTTGCTTTCTCCCTGTTGCTTGTCACCTTCTTGCCACTTTCTCCCACAAATGGACCAATCATTTCCTTAACCTTTTTCTTGTTTTTTACATGTTGAAAGAAGCGCCTTTTTTGTTATTTTTGACTTTGGTTGCAAGCCTTAGTTCATTTTGAGCCTTAGCTTTCCTCACTTCATCTTTGCAGTCTCGGGCTATTTGCTGATATTCTGCCTTAGTTATGTGCCCCTCTTTCCACTTTTTATACCTGTCTTTTTTGTCTTTCAATTTAACAGAGAATTCTTTATGCAGCCATGCTGGTTTCTTTTGAGAGCTGTTATTTTTCTTCTTCGCTGGTATTGTGCTAGACTGGGCTTTTATAATCTCAGTTTTCAAAATTTCCAAATTTTGACATGAAAATGTTGCCCCAGTGCTCAGCCTTTGTTTAGTACTTGACTTGCTGTAATAGGTAGAGGGGGGTGGTTGTGGGGAATAGACAGAAAGTCAGTCTGCTGGGAAGATCACTGACATAGGAAAAGGGAGAGATAGAAAATTCTTACCAGGCCAAAACAAAGGGTTATATGGTAAGTCATATGGTTTGGAACTCATTGTTTACAGTATCTGTCGCAGCTCCCAGAACCAATTAACACTGAGGTACCACTATATTGAAAATGTCACTCCCAGAATTCTAAGCTAGCTTGGGAACACCGTTCCAGAATTCTGGAACTAGTAGCTGCGATATACCTATACTGTATGGAGAAGCCTGCATTAGTATTTGATTAAAGATTAAAATTGAAACTGGAATGGTTTATCTATGTGTTAAAAGCATAAACTCTCATCTGATTATTGAAGAGTGAAGAGATAACAGCATTGTTAAACTCTCTTTTGGTGTTCACCATTTTGTTTCCCCATCATGCCATTGTGAATGTGGTTGTACTATTCATTACATTGGAAACAAGAGCATTCCAGTGGGAAAATAGTGTGTGCATGTCATTTTTCTCTCTGAATGCCCCTGTGAATAGCACTACATTGTGTAATGAAGAATTCTTTCACTTGAAAGACTTCTAGCATTACTAATCAGAAGATGCCATGGAGCTATTATGTGTTTCCTTTAAAAGATTTCTCCCCCCCCCTGCTTAAAACAAATGGAAGAAGTGATAGAAACTTCTAAAAGTATCATCCAGGTGGAACATAGGGAAGTCTTATAGGATTAACTGTATGGTAAAAGGTTTCATGCTTTTGTATATATTTAATATGCAAAAATAAAGTGGGAAAATACTCCCCACTATTATATTTGGAACAAACCGTACCTAGTTTTATGAATCATGAACTTGTACCAACAATTCATAGGAATAAAATGCCTGTTTTGAGGCGAATAGCTTTGTCAAACCAAAATGACATGCTGAGATATTTATTGAAATATAGGATACAGCTATAACTAACCTTGCTTTTGATATCTTGCAGGTCTTCCATAAGTAGGGAGCATTGAAAATATTCAGAACTACATATTTAATGTGGCAAACTATTCTCCCTGTATTTTTCTTAAGGCAGCCATCTCATTGTAAGGCTTGGGTTGAGGAGAGACTTCCATAGGGAAATACATCTAGCACCTCTGTTGATAACTTTTCATCATCAAGTCAAGACAGTCTTTCCCACTTGGGCATTGCCATAACTTTCACAGCAATATTTATTAAGCTTTATATAAGAGGCTATATATACTGAGATGAGTGCCAAATTGGTATAGAGGTTAAGCTCCAGGTTAGGAACCCAGAAGGCTGTGAGCTCCAGGAATCCTTAGGTAAGACATCTGGCTGGGTCTCCCTCAGCTGTAGCAAGAAGGTAATGGCAAACCACTTGACAAACCATCTTGCCAAGAAAACTACAGGGACAAGGAAAGACTGACACACTGTGGTGGAATGTAGTCTGGCTCCTTCCCAGAAGGCAGACAGCAGAGGTTGGAATATCTGATAGGCAGCAAGTGAGCAAGATCAGACCTTCCCTAGCAATTCACAGATTATATCTATAGTTATATCTATAGTATGTTTAGGTGTGTGTCATGTATGTGTTCACTTTGAAAGCGGGCAACTAAATTTCATTTTTGATGTGTGTTGTTGTGCCCACAGTAAAAAATGACAATAAAGGTTATCTTACCTTATCTCATCTCATCTCATCTCATCCTATCCTATCCCATCCCACCTCACCTCACCTCACCTCATCTTCTCTCATCTCATCTCATCTTATCTTACCTTATTGCAGATAGTTGCTTTACTCTGGCAAGATTCTGTTTGTAGGTGAACAAATGTAGAGGAACTACTCAGAAATAACTCCATGTGCTGTTCTTGGTTCTTTGGGCCTGACACATGGAGACATCACAAACAAAACCAACCAACAAAACCAACAAACACCCTTTTACTGTTGACCCGGAATTAGGAGACAGCATAGGAACTATCAATTGTGAATGTGCAGATGGCCCTGCTGTCTTTGGGCACTTGTAGTTGATAGCATGTTGTACTTTCTCTGCTACTTACCAATGTAATTTTTTAAATTTAAATTTAGTTTTTAGCCCTTGTACTTATTAGGCAGATTGGAGATATAAAAAGTAAAGCCAAGGGCAGTTAAATGTATACTGTACATGTAAATGTGTGCAATATTGTGACCATAAAATGGAACATTAATCTGGCATCACTTTTTCGGAGGCGGAATAACCATGTCTCTTTTTCCTCCCTACATAAATCCCTTAAATTTCATTTCTAGGATGAGGCATTTATTTTGAGCCTTAAGTCTGATTGTGATCTGTCTCCCAGGACCTCTCTTTATGCTCTTTCCATTGCTGTCCTTTGAATGAGGGAACAAAGCATTGCTCCTCCCTCTGCTCAGTAATTTAGAGATGGCTTTGTCCTAAGGCAATTTCAGATAAGCAGGTTCTCGGGAAGAACCAAATGTCACCAGATGAGCTACCTTGGAATGTCATGTGTTTTGTGGAAAAGAAGACAAAGGGGTGAACTGCTGGCTCTGTGTATCTCTCTGTGTGTCAAGAGTGTATGCCTGTGTGGTGTTTGTAGAAAAATCAGAAAGTTGAATTCAACTAATGTAATGAAAGAGACATTGCAGTCCCAATTTACAGAGCTTAGAATTTCACAATATTAGAAAGTTCTAATTTGCACACCAGACCTAAACAGACTGAAGGGTTGGTGATTCTTGAATCTCTTTTGTGGTGGAATGTAGTCTGGAGTCCCAGGAGGGAGGGGCTGCTTCCCAAAGGACAAAAAGAAAGTGGAGCTTGGAATGTCTAGTAGGCAGGAAGAGGGCAAAGATGGACCCTCCCTTGCAGTTCACAGGGTATATCTATAGTTATGCAGATAGCTATTTTAGTTTGGCAAATTCTGTCTGTAGGAGAAGAAGAAGAAGAAGAAGAAGAAGAAGAAGAAGAAGAAGAAGAAGAAGAAGAAGAAGAAGAAGAAGAAGAAGAAGAAGAAGAAGAAGAAGAAGAAGAAGAAGAAGAAGAAGAAGAAGAAGAAGAAGAAGAAGAAGAAGAAGAAAAATTACTCGGAAACAACTCCACATGCTGTTCTAGTTTTGTGGTGCCTGACACTTTTGACCTACATCCTCTCCAGCAACCAAGACCCAGATAAGCAGTAATTAACACCAGACAAACAATCGAGCAGGAAACTTTAATCAAGGAACTACTAAGGAAATAAACATACAGTAGATTAACTGGCAGGGCAAATTACTGTATACCAGGGGTCTTTATACTTGGCCCTTTTATGATTTGTGGACTTCAATTCCCAGGATTCCTCAGCCAGCATGCCTGGCTGAGGAATTCTGGGAGTTGAAGTCCATAAGTCATAAAAGGGCCAAGTTTGAAGACCCCTGCTGTATACAAACAGGGAGCAAACTCCACTCTCACAAGGACTGAGGATGTTACCTAGTTCGGTAATGAAGCATCTGTAAGCAAACAACCAAGCTCAGAGAGCACCAAGAGCTCCACAAAGATTCAGATCTCAAAGTAATTACCTAGCCTCATGAGTTGAGAAGATTGTGATACATTACTGATGACATCCAAACAGTGCAGAATGCTTTAGAAACATAGTCCATTGATAAGTGATGGATCAGAGTAACCACCTTTAGAAACCAGCCACTGATGGACCTGCTGATGAGAGAGTCAAAAGTCTTGAATGGGAGGATTGGAGCTATACCCAACCGGGGCTCCAGTAGATAATTGTAGCAATTGTAGATAATAGTAGCAAAGCCAATGATGTTTCAGTTCAACTGTTTTTTCCCAAAGCAATTGCAGCAAAGATAGTTTTGCAGCATTTCATTTAGGGCAGTGGAGCCCATAGTGTCCCATTGGCATGGATTCACTTTGAGATTTGGGATTTCCCCCTTCTTTTTTGTAATTCTAGTCCCTGGAAACCACAAGGTAAATGTTCATACAATGGAGGCCTTGGGGCAGAAAGGCAAAGCCAGTGGCTGTGTGGAATTGCTGCACACAATTTATCTTGTTGATAAAAAAACAACAACCTAGAAATCTCCCCTCCCCCCAAAAAACCCGCATATAACACGACCCCACCATCAATGAGTGAAGATAGCAGCATGCGTGGAATCATCAGAAAGCAAGGGATGCTTTCTCTCTTAATATCAAAATCTTTCCACCTACAAGACAAACTTCAATTTATACCTGATGCAGTGCATCATTTTGCTGCCCTTTAGATATAAGCAAATGAATGGGATAGGGAGTTTATTATGTAAGTTTATTATTGCCTCTAATTTAGAGATATGAAACACAACCTCCTCCATGGCAAACAATCATGAGATAATATAATGAGCCTCTTTCATTTCAGAGCCCCAAGCCTCTGCATGTTCTATATATTTAGCAGGAAGAAATCTTTTGAATTAATTAACTGTAACATCCATAACCATCCTTAATGCAGATAACAGCTGTTCGCTAAAGGTGTGTGGTGGTTTATCACTCCCTATCTTGGCTTCTGTGGCTCATCCGTAATTTAAGATGAATATTCCTTTGTGGGAAAGAGAAAATAAGCTTAATATTAAAGTAATTTTGTGACTCGTAATGGGGGTCAAGTCTGGGTGTACTTACTTCATTAGTATGTTTTGAATTATGTTCAGCTACAGCCAGCTGGATATTTCAAATCATTTTTTTTCCTCCTAAGCCAGGCTTGAAAAAAGAATGGTGGTCATAAACTACAGCAAAAGCAGCCGATGAAGAAGGAAAATGGGTATTTTCAGAGACCTGAACTTTTCAAACTGAGATCTGTGCCATTCAAATGTTGCATGAAACAGTTGATAAAATCTCTCTGATTTTATTAATCTTTTGAAGCTGCTTTAACCGTTGCTGAAGGATTACACAGACCGAAGCTGTAGAACTCATAATTTTCTTTATTAATCTGATCATCCTTCAGATCATATTTTTAGACTTAACTTGGGAAACTAGTTTTTATTTTCATATTCATTACTGAATTGATTAGTTTTATATTTAATCATTACTGAGTCTTATTCCCCCCCCAAAGTGCTGTGAGATACTAGTGTTCAAAGTTATTGTTGTATTTTGGGGATTTTAATCCCATCATTATGGTAGCCACTGACAGTTTTTTGAGTGAGGTTGCAAGCAAATTGATTAAACAAATTCATTGCTTTGTTTTATAACAAAAGAGAAAGGGAAGGGAAGGGAAAGGAAGGGAAGAAGGGAAGGGAAGGAAAGACGAAAGGAAAGGAAGAAAGGTTATAAAACAGCTCAGAATTATTCAGGTACTTTGTGAAAAAGAGGGCCCTTGTGTGAAAGGAACTACCGTATTTTCTGGCGTATAAGATGACTTTTTAACCCATGAAAATCTTCTCAAAAGTCAGGCATCGTCTTATACGCCGGGTGCTGAAACTTTAGGGACAGGGCTGGCTGGAAAACCTGGAGAGGATCTCCCATTTGGTCTGAGCAGGGAAAGGGGAACCAATTGGAGAAGAAGCTGCAGTCTGTGATTTTTTACAGGCTGGGGTCTGGGCGTCTTTCCTTCTAAAGTTGAAGAGCAGCTGCAGTCTATCCCAACTTGAAAGGCAGGTGGGGAATGCAGCAGTCAGAGCAGCTGCTTAGCTCTAAGGACACATTTGACTCAGGAACTGGGTGGGCTGGCTGGAAAACCTGGAGCGGATCTCCCATTTGGTCTGCGCAGGGAAAGCTTTAGAGTGAATTAGGAAAAGTTTAATCCACTTGCACTGTTTTATTTTTACATGTTTGATGACAAACAGCCTTATGTTTATAAGTGACAGTTTTCCTACTAAGTACTTGCATGTCATAAGCATTTGAATTAAAATTACCATATTAAAATCAAATCTGATGTTTTTACATTTTTATTTGGTGTGCGTTGGAAGAGGGGTAGTCTTATACGGCGAGTATAGCCCAAACCCTATAATTTAACAGGAAATGTAGGGGGTCGTCTTATACGCCCAGTCGTCTTGGAGATAGTATCATATTGAATCAACCAGTGTGCATCTTTCTCTGTTGTGTGATAATTTTATTTCAGTTCATTTATTAAGGCAAACCGTAAAATTATATCGCTAACAAAATCTTTTAACTATAGCTATTTTAACTATAATTTTATTTTGATTGTGATTTTCATTTTTATTGTTATAGAAATATTTATCTGTTACGATTTTAATCTTTTAATGCTATAAGCCACCAAGAGTCATTTCGATATGGGATGGATGGCAAATAAATAAACAACGAAGAGCATAAAATAAAAACAACCTGCCTTCGTATAATTAAAGATAATATACCCTGATATGGCTGATTAGCAGCAGTTTCTTTAAGTTCTCCCCTTCCAAATGATCATTCAATTTCACCTCACATTATCGGCATCATTGCTGAGCACCACCACTTCTGCGTGTCTATAGAGATTCTCGGTCGTCCAAGTCATGGTTGTCCCAAAGGTGCTTTTTCAAGACTTTTCAAGTTTTCAAAAAAGCTCTCTCTTTTTTTTTCTTATCTGAGAACTGAAGAGGCTTCTTGGATGAGAAGTGAAATGTCCTCAAGGAAAAACAAAGGAAGTCCAGTTGGCTCTTGAAAAAGCACCTTTGGATTCAGTTCCCAGCTGGCACTGAGAATAGATTCTCTGATTCTCCTCTTGTTAGTATCTAGTAGCTAAACCTTATCTTTCCCTATAAGAAACCTATGAAGTAGCCTCTGTATTCATGCACAAATCTCTCTATATCAGACATGTCAAACACAAGGCCCGGGGGCCAGATCCGGCCCGCGAAGTGGTTTTATGTGGCCCGCAAAGCCATCCTGGAAACAGTGAGGGAACGGCCCCCACTGCCTTGGCCCTGGCCCAGAGACCCTCCTTCTGCCAGAGACCCTCAGATCTGTCCCACTCCTGCCCAGGCCCCCATAGGCACCCTTGATGTGAACGATGTAGAGCTGGCCATGCTCACCCAGTAGGCCATACACACTTTAGCCCCGCCCACTCAGTAGGCCACGCCCACCCTGGCCACACCCACCCGTCCCCCTGAGGGCAACCGCCATGCTGATGCGGCCCTCAATGAAATTGAGTTTGACACCCCTGGCCTATATTTACCCATCTCTATACGCATGTGGTGGATGATCTTCATTTCACATCCAACACACAGAGAGAAACTTCTACTTCCAGTGCTAAACTGCTATGGTTGTATTTAACCCTGCACTGTTGATGTTGTTATATTTCATATGTTTTTAAAGGGCCTTACACTGCACTGAATTTCTTTGATTAGGTAGCCTTATAAGTTGAATTAACACTATGTTTGTATCTGGGGGAAGGAGGAAATAGGTTGACATTTTTAAAATACCTGAGATGCATTATATATAAGAAGGTCAAATTCTAATCTTTATCAAGCAAGAGGGCAAGACATTACAGAAAGAAAGATCTTGGTTGAATGTCAAGGAAGCTTAAGAGTGGAATATATTATTTAGAGAGGCTGTGATTTCACCTTCATTGGGTGTGAACAAGCAAACACTGGAGAGCCATCAGGCACAGAGATTTTATTCACACCAGTATGTGTGAGTTGGGACTAATGTTTATAACACTATTTTCTTGAGCACCGGTTCTCCTCACGGCTGTATAATGAGTCTGCTGTTGTTCATCCTGTTGATCCATGACTGTTATGCATGTTTTGCCACCAACCATAGTGTGAAGTATGCAGATGATACAACAGTAGTGAGTCTTATTCAAGATGACAATGAGGGTGCTTACCGCAAAGAGATAGAGGGTTTGGTGAACTAGTGTAATAAAAACAGCCTTGTTTTCAATGTAGGGAAATTTAAAGAGATCATTGCTGATTTCAGAAAAGGCAGGCACAACCATATACCTCTGTGTATTAATGTTTCATCTGTGGAGGTGGATAGCAGCATCAGTTTTCTGGGTGTGCAGCTAATGAGTAGGCTAGCTTGGTTGCTCAAGAGTGAGACACTGGTGAAGCAGGCACAGCAGCGACTGCATTTTCTGTGTCGCCTGAGAACAGTACATTTTCTTTCCCCTGTCCTTACCACTTTCTACAGAGGGACGATTGAGAGTATCCTGTCATATTGCATTACTGGCTGGTTTGGAAGCATCACTGCTTTAGATAGAAAAGTGGTGTAGAGAGTGGTGAGGATGGCAGAAAAGATTATTGGTAGTTCACTTCCTTCTATCCAGGACAGGGGACATAAGCGATGCTTGAACAAGGTCCACAGGGTTATCTGGGACGCTCCACATCCTCTTCACAACCTGTTTTTCTTGTTACCTTCTGGGAGGAGGGGGCTTCATGGTACCTGAAACAGAAACATCCAGATTCAGTCACAGTTTTGTTCCATAGAGCATCAACCTTGTGAACGCTCAAGTTTCCTCTTTCCGCTATGTATTCAAAATGGACAGTGATGTGTATACACACACACACACACACACACCATATATGTGTATTTATCTTATGTTTATAAGTGCGTTATGTATTTGTATGGGTAGATATATACTTTTGAGACCAGGCCACAGAATTTCATTTTTAATGTAAAAATGGAAAAAATGACAATGAAGGCTATCTCAATCTATTTTTATTGGGACTCCTGCCCTAAACAAGAATTTAATATTACCTTCCAATTGTAGGTTCTATTTTATTTAAAGAGTTGAATTTTGAAAATACATTTTAATAGCCCCTCCTCTCCCACACCACCCTCTCTCTGAATCCTGAGCATGTGACTGAATTGTCACTTTGCTGAGAACAAAATCTGAGGGGAAGATTGCAAATAGGAAGGTTTTGGTTTCACAAGGTTGTTTGCTGTAGCGAGACTCATAATTAGGCTGACCTAAATAAATGCTCTGACAAAAAATAAATAAAAGTTCTCTAGAGACTTAATCCAAGCTGTCATTGCTGAAATCAAGGTGTTCTTAAAAGTTAGATCAAAGCTATTGCATCTCACTGTCAGGGACATGGAACATTATAACTTAGCTCTCCTGTCAAGCTATGGTAAAAAGGTTGATCGTTATGAGTGCCTTGTGGAAAATTAACAACAAAGTTACTCATTATCATTTGCTCATGTCTACCTCTCTACCACATAACCAGAAAAATTAAATGCAGCAAATGTTCTTTGAAATCTGAAGAGATCATTTCTACTCTGCGGTCAGACAAGGTGATGATAAAGTTCCTTTCTGCCCATAAAACTCTACTAATCCTTTATGAAAACAAAACAAAATAGATGAGAAGAACGTATCATAACTGCATAAGGGGAAGTAGCCATAAACCAAAGTCAGCAGATCCCAAGCTCTTTGGCTCCGTGCTTTTGTGGCTTCCATTGGTACACAGAATTTATCCGTATTCTAGATCATTTGAGATGAAACAATTGGAAGCTGAACTTTGATGAAATGTGAGAATATGTGGTTAACAGCTCTGGCTTTAGGAGCTAAGAGACTTGTGCAAAGCTGGGTAATGGGAATTGCTTTTCATCAAAGTTTTTTTTTTTGCAGTAGTGAAATTTGCTTTTGCTATTGAAAAGATGCACAACTGCACTCACAAACTCCTACACTTGTGGATGTTATCCCATCTCTTACCCCACTGGAACTATGAAATAGACCAGGGGTCCTAAAACTTGGCCACTTTAAGACTTGTGGACTTCAACTCCCAGAATTCCCCAACCAGCATGGAAGTTGAAGTCCACAAGTCTTAAAGTGGCCAAGTTTTAGGAGCCCTGAAATAGACATTAAAGTTTTGCGATGTGGGACTGAAAGATATCTGGGCCTCTTACAGCCTGACCAATCAATCAGTAAAACAAACGGATGGCCCAATTCAGAACATGAAACATAGGACTCATACGCCTGGAAGGGACCTTGGAGGACTTCTAGTTCAATCCCCTGCTCAAGGCAGGAGATATTATACCATCCTGGTCAAATAGTTGTCTACTTTTGAAAAAAACCCAATAAAGCAGCACCCCACAACTCTGGAAGGCAAGCTACTCCACTGATTAATTGTTCTCACTGTCAGAAAATTTCTCCTTATTTCTAGGTTGGCTCTCTCTCTTTGACAAGTTTCTTTCTTGTCCTGCTCTCAGGCATTTTGATCACTCTACTCTTATTTGTAACAGCCCCTCTGGTACTGGAATGTAGCTATCATATCCTCCTTAATCCTTCTCTTCAATAAGATAGAGACGTTCCTGGCTCCCTCAGCTGTTCATCGTACTATTTAGCCCCTAGAACTCGTATCATCGTTGCTTCCCGACTTTCTTTTTGCAGTTGCTTTTTAATATGCTTCCTGACTGACTCACTGGTACCATGGGGTGGGGGTGGGGATACAGAATAAGAAATAATTGTGGAAGTTTTTTTTTTTAGCTCATTTGGTTCCTTTATTTTCACTGCAAATTTGGTGAGTTTAAACAGTCAGATACAGTTTATTTATTCATTTATTATTATTTATTATTTGGATTTATATACCGCCCCTCTCCCAAGGGACTCGGGGCGGTGTACAGGGCAATCAAAACACTATAAAACAACACATAATATACAAAAATTAAAATGAAATTAAACCGAATAGCCCTAAACAATAAAACACATTCTAAAATTTAAAATATTTTAAAATTTAAAATCTAAAATCCCAGTCCCTCAGTCCAGGCCGGCAAGTTCAAACAGCCAAGTCTTCAGGTCGCGGCGAAAAGAGCGAAGGTCGGGAGCCATCCGGAGCTCAACAGGAAGCTGATTCCAGAGGGCAGGCGCGCCCACAGAGAATGCTCTCCCCCTGGGGGCCGCCAGTCGACATTCCCTGACCGACGGCACCCTGAGGAGGCCCTCTCTGTGGGAGCGCACAGGACGATGGGAAGTTAACGCCGGCAAAAGGTAGTCCCGTAAATAACCCGGACCCATGCCAGTTAGTTTAGCTGGTGTTGCCACGTTAGATCAGGGGATTGACTTAGTTTTGAAGGGAGGAGAAAAGAAGGTGGAAAAATCTAGGAAGATTGATGAGCACATCTGGACAGGGAAGATCTGAAGCAGTCTATCGGCTTGCTGGTAGGAGGTGGAAAATAATCTTGGGGAGTAGTTCTGATTCTTAACTTTCGATCCGTTGTCCTTGAAGAGACTTAAAATATTCTAAAACTAAAGCCCTGATTAGTTGTCTTTGTTTTAATTTTAGGGAGGGAGGGAGGGAGGCTCATTAAACTGAGCCAGTTTTTATTTTGTCCCGCTTACTGCTTAGTTTCTGTTTCCTTCCATTTTTGACAATTGTACCTGTCACCAGCCTGAGTACAATGTCACACCCACCCCTCCAGTTGCAAAAAATGAGCATAAGCTTATTTCACCTTATGCTGAAGAAATAACATTAATACTGAAGTTTGATAATGTATAGTATAAATGCTAAATTATTATACTAATCTTGCCACATTGCTCTTTCTTAGCAAGCATTTGCATGTCAAAGTATATTATTATGAATTATAGCTTTCCACAACAATTCATTCCAACTAGTCTCTGGTATGCATTTTCTCTCTGTGATGATAAGCATTCTATATTCAGGATTTCCATCTCCATGTTATCCAAATCCCTCCCGTCACATTCTTGCTCCCCTGCTCAATTCCTGCCATTTAGGGGGATCTAGAAGCTTAAACATGGGGATATAGGGGGTTGGCTGTAGCAAGAAGCTTACTCTCTGTGTGGGGAATGACTTGCATCCAGAAGTTGTGGATGCTCCAACACTGGAGGTTTTAAAAGAAATTGGACAACCTTTTGTCTGTAGGTAGGGTTTCCTGCCCCAGCAGGGGACAGGACTAGAAGAATTCCAAGGTCCAACTGTTTTCTATTCTATTCTATCATGTCTGGGTGATCTTGCTTTCTTCCCCTGAAAACATTGCTCTCCATCTGTCAGACGCAAAGAATCAGGACCACACAATAAGTTCCACTTAAGCTGATTTATTGCTCATGCTTATACACAAGAGACTAATCAACTAATGGTCAGCACTGAATTGGCACTAGATAAAAGTTAATGGGATTCAAGAGGGGCTGGACTTAGACTGTTTATGGGAACTTAATGACTGCAGGCTGATTTGTGACTCCACCCTTAAGGCTCTGCCTGTCCTTCTACAACTGTACCATCCGTCCATTCAGTCAGCAGTCTATAAAGTTTTCACAAATTTTTAGTTGCCCCCAAATATTATTGTCTACTCAGTATCACCCCTTTGCTTATCTACAAAAATGTGGTATAAGGTGTCAAAACCAAAGCAAACTCTTATTTAGGACTCTCTTAATCCATTCACATAATAATAGTGGACTGTTTATTTTCTTAAACAAGTTACAATCCAGACGTGAAGCCAACAGATCAAAACATAGAAGATTTCCATTGAAACCTTTACCTGCTGGTATTAGTTTGAGAATGCTTCCCTTTTATACTGCCAGTTTTTCCACACCGTCATCAAATGGAAAATATTTGAATAAAAGATAATAAAATCATTGATCTACAGTGAGGTAGTATTAATATTAACACAGAATTTTATAATTAATTTGCTGCCAGATGAAAGGGCAGTATCAGCTCCTTTTAGCAGTGGTGATTAAAGTGAGACTAATCCTTTGAAAACTACATTGGCATATATAACAGGAAACCTAGGATTTGACGGCCCATAGCACTGTCACAGTGAAACATTTTAAACAGAGAAGATTTGATTTTAGAGAAGTTTAAAGAATTAAAAAGCACAGGGATACAATTTTGAAGAGTTAGGCATATCTGGATGTTATTGACATGGAAATTATTTCATAGGTGAAAGAGTTCATTTGAAAACTCTCAATTACATGCGTTTTAGTTAAAGATCAACAGGTTCATTTTTATCGAAAGAGGTAGATGGACTTTTTAAAAAATTATATCTTTTATTAGATTATAGAGTAAAATACAAACAACAAAGCAAATAGTGGGACACAGTGGGGAGGGAAAGGGGAAGGAAAAGTGAGGGGGAGAAGGGAAAAAGAAAAAAAAAGGCATCAACTTCCAACTCCCTCTGTTGCAGTAGAATAAAGCATTAACATTGCGTCTCAACTTTTTACTTTTCCATAATAGTACAAACTAGCCATTTCTATAACAAATCAATCTAATCAGTAAAACCCAAAAACAAAGTTTCATTTTTTTCCACCTCAAGCACAAAGTCCAGGAGATATAGGAGTATAGCCAGCCACACCAACAGGCTGAAAAACAGCTTTTATCCGTGGGCTGTTTGGCTTTCGAATGAGAAATAACTTTTGTGAATTTTATGCAGAATTGACTTGGGAGGCCGGTGTGTGGTGTAGTTGGTTCACAGGGTGTAGTCAGATGGAGGGTTTGTTGCCACTGTGTGTTGGGGGGTGGGAGCACAAAGGGGGGCTCAGCTAATCTCAATGTACACATAGTTGTTCTTTGACAATAAAGGTTCATTTCATTTTAAGCGGTCTTCATTTGGAAGAAAAGGTAGATGGGCTCATGAGTTATTATCCTCATCAATGGTTATCATGATCATCATCACTGCAGGGTTCTTATGCCTCCTGATTTTTTTCCTCCCAGTAGAAGAAACATATACACATTCCAGTGAATTATTTTTTATTTTATTTTTTTAATCCCATTTATATCCCGCCCTTCTCCGAAGACTCAGGGCGGCTTACAATTTAAGCACAAACCAATGTGCTTAGCAATAGCCTTCATTCTATGTATATGCCTGCTTATTAGGGCTTTTGCCCCCCCCAAGTGGCATTATTACAAAGTCAGCTTATTGCCCCCAACAATCAGGGTCCTCATTTTACCTACCTCGGAAGGATGGAAGGCTGAGTCAACCTTGAGCCTGGTGGGATGCGAACCTGCACTAATTGCAGGCAGCTGGTGTTACTTAAGGAGGCATTAGCCCACTGCGCCACCAAGGCTCTTTCATCTATCAAATAGAGGAGCCAAAGTATGTAAGAGTTCTGTGGGTTCATTTGGACCTAGTACCTGGATCTTTGAATTAGGTTTCATTTTGCCCTATAGTTTTTAGAGACAGTCATCAGCAACTACTACCAGTAATGAATCTGTACTGTGTCCTGTCCTGAAACCTAACTGGAAACAGTCAGGATCCCTTTTCTGCAAAATTCTGAAAAGTAGCCCAACTTGAAGATTCAACTTCTCCATGCTAGAAGGCTGCTGTCTTCTTCTCGATGCTTCTTTATTACATATCATCCAACTCTAGCCATGAATCAATCTCCAGCTCTCAGGGGGCTTTTCAGCACTAGAATTCTGCCAGTATCTGCTAGCTGACTTCCAAAATCCTCTCTGCTCACTGACCAAAAATGACGTACTGTACACACCCCACTTCCTACTGGGCCAACTGGTAGTAACCCATTTCTCAGGAAATGCACCAGCCTAGACTACTTGTGCAAAGAAGATTCTATCTTGTGATAAGAATGGGAGAGAATTTCACCGTCCAAATTTTAAATATGGCTTTGTTACTTTGATTTATTTATTGTGGGTTCTTTTTTAATCTGTCCAATCATTGGGATTCTCCAGATGGACTGCAGGATAATTTAAAATATATAACCGTGAAAAAGTTAAAAAAAATAAAAAAATAGAATTGCAAACTGATTCAGGGAGAGAATAACTTTTTGATTATAGAGCCACGGTGGTGCAGTGGTTAGAATGCAGTATTTCAGGCTAACTCTGCATTCCCGTTACCAGGAGTTCGATCCTGACCGGCTCAAGGTTGACTCAGCCTTCCCTCCTTCCAAAGTTGGTATAATGAGGACCCAGATTGTTGGGCCCAACATGTTGACTCCGTAAACACTTAGAGAATGCAATGAAGATGTATACAAGTCTAAGTTCTACTGCTATTGCTAATTGATAGAATAAATCCAGAACTGATCTAAATTGTTAAAGCTAGGAGAAGCCATTCTGTCTGTTGAGTCCAACCTCTGGCTCAGTGTAGGAATTAAAATTAAATCATTTACAGCAGATGGTTGCCCAGCCTCTCCTGGAAGACACACAGTGAAGGAGAGCCCTTTGTCTCTCTCGGTAATTGCTTCAACTGTTCATCTGCTTTTACTGCTATTAAGCTTTTTTCTAATACTCAGTTAAAATTTGCTTTCTCCTTGGATGAGTGGCTGGGTGAATGACAGAAGGTCACAACAACATCACTGCTTTGTTCGTTCCTCAACCTAACTCAGATGTTATATTCAATATAACTTCATTCATTCATTTAAATTTCTAAGCAACGGTGTATTCATGTAACATGCAGTGTAACTACTTCCTTTCTATTGTTTATGTTGCTTTTGAATAAATTGTTTTCTTCGGTACCTATATTCCAGTCATGAAAGTCCCACCAGGTCTCAATTATATATTAAATCTGTTTGACTTTCTGTAATAAAAATTCAGGCTCATCTTCTTTGTTCTCCATTTCCTGTCTGTTAGTGTGCAGATAACAAAAGCCATGCATTTTACGAGTCAATGTTCCTTCTGATCTTTCCATGTTTGTTTAACAGGCCCCATTACAGCCACACTGGCATTTCTTTCATAACTTTTTATCTGAAGTCTTTACTTTTGAGTTTTCATCTCTTAGGCCCCACACAATTCATCATAAAGCCCTCCCAAATCAAGTTTGCCAAAAATATTTTATCAGCCCTTGTAAATGGCAAACCCTGTCTGTAGCAGATGTCCCTTATTTACATAATTGAGATCCCAGTCCCCAAAGCCAAATTTTTCTTGTTGACACAATTTACATAGCTTGCCATTCAGCTATGATATTCTTCCCCCCCTCCTTTCGGTTTATTTATTTTTTCCTGTGGACCGCAGTGACAGGTTAGAACATTGCTGAAACCTTCAGAGTCTTGAGTTTAGTTCCTAAGTTTTCAAAGTCCATTGTGATACAGTTCTACTATTACAGTCACGTTAAGACTCTGGGTTGAAAAGATTGAATGGTGACATCTGTTGGCTAGGGGGCAACCAGCTAAGGGCTCCTTTCATGTCCCCATGAAATTTCCCAACGAAGTGGTACCCATTTATTTACCCGCAGTTGCACGCTTTCAAACTGCCAAGTAAGCAGGAGCTGGAAGATGTGACAGAAGCTTATCCCGCTGCAGCAGTCGGGTCTCAAACAAGAGGCTGCCGATTGTCAGCCCAGCATCCTAAGCTTGTGTTCCTAAGCCACTATATTCTAGCAGTTGAAAAAAGTAGAAGATGGTTGGTTTCATTGAAATATGAGATTTCCTTGTAATATTTTCACTAGATGGAAATATATTTCTCTGGCAGCACGCAGGTCATAAACAAGTCAAGATAAGTAGGTGGTGCTTCATAGTCTCTAGTGCATTAAAGTGCAAAGTGGAAAAACAGATATGATTCAGTGTGGTGGGTTAAAAAAACTCCACTGAAGAGCAGGTGCCCCTCTATGAAGTAAACAAACAACATTTTTTTTTTGCTAGTACAAAGAGCATCAACACTTCAAAGTACATTCGGCTGAAAGGTGCCGACAGATCCAAGGTCAGCCAGGAAATTTCATGGCTAAATGGAGATTTAAATCTGTTTCTCAAATTTTGATTCTTTTGTCATTGTTCCACACTAGTTTTAAATAACTTACATCATTCCAGTTTTTTCCTATTTATTTATTTTTATTTTATTTATTTTATTAAATTTATATTCCCGTAGGACTCAGGGCAGTTTACAGGGAAAATTAAAAGCATAACATACAAAAATTAAAATAAATTAAATAATTAATTAATTCAAGTCCCCGAAATTTAAAACTAAAACCCAATTAAAATTAAAACCCCTCAATCTGGGCCAGACAGCTCGAAGAGCCAAGCTTTCAGGTCCCGGCGAAATGAACGAAGGTCGGGGGCAGTCCTAAGTTTCGTGGGAAGTTGGTTCCATAGGGCCGGTGCGCCCACAGAGAATGCTCTTCCCCTGGGAATAACCCGCCGGCATTCCTTAACCAGCGGTATCCTGAGAAGGCCCTCCCTGTGGGACCGCACAGGACGATGGGAAGCTGATGCCGGCAGCAGGTGTTCCCTCAGATAATCCGGACCCAAGCCATTTAGGGCTTTATAGGTCATTACCAGCACCTTGAATCTCACCCTGAGGGCAACCGGAAGTCAATGCAGCTCGCGGAGAACAGGTGTCACACGGGAGTATCGGGAAACTCCCATCACAACTCGCACAGCTGCTTCTTCCTATTCTTCTTCCTACTGATAAGAGTCAAAGTCTTGGACAGATATTCTGGATAAGCCATGAATGGACAAGTTTTAATTTTGAACTTACTTAGAACCCTGTTGTGGGTGCTGATTGTTACCTCTTTTACTGCCTGTTTCGACTTTTCAGGATATACATTTTTGCATTTCAGATAGTGAACCTTAGAAATAAATCAATGCTCTTTGTATTAATGTTTAGCATGGGCACGCAGGTGGGAAAGGTATGGGTTCACCCTGAACATTTTTGGAAGTCAGAAAAACTTGGCAACGTGGATGAGTGCATGAGAAGTGTGGAAGAAGAATAAAAGGTCAAGCCATTTGCAAAATCTCATCATGGCCTGAGAGAATAATCCTTGGGAAATGAGCTGAGCTGCCAGAATGAGGCATAGAAAACAGCCCATTAAGCCCCTAATACCAGCTTTTAAACAAGTATAATTGAATTTCTGTTGACATCAAATGATATCTGCTCTAGAGTAATGCAGGATAAGGGTGGAAGTGGAAAAGGGGTCTCTAGTTAGAAATAAATAATGGATGAGAGGGCAGAACTTATTAGAATCAATTGGCAAGTACCATTATGTGAAACTTTAATTGCTCAAAGAGAAAAGTCCACAAGAATGAAACTGAAACACATGGCACTATAGAATTATATGGGACAGTAGTGCAGCTGTGACTCTTCATAGGGCAGGAAAAATGTATATCAAATGGACTTCCGGTAGGTGCATGGATTTAAGATAATACCATCTGATTTCCTTTATGAAGAGCTGGTTGCTTTAGGCAGTCCCTACATTGTTCAGTAATTAGGATTATTAGTATGGTTGACATGTGGAAAAAAATCCACATTAATCATTGATCTGTTCTAGGGAGGATCAGGCTGTGAATTAGTAATCATAATCACTCATTAAAGAAAACTGGTGCCTTATGAATGAGGATGGGGCTACCTTGAACAGTCACGTGCCAACATTTGGGCAAGAGAAAACTCTGCTTGCTTGTATAGCTATGCATACAAGGGGGAGGACTGGAGCTATTGGAGTTGTGAGATCTGTTAAAAGGGTCTGGAGCATATACATGTGTAATTTGTATATTAAGGTAAATCTGTCTACAACTGATTATGCTGCTCTTGGGTGTACAGAAAAAAAAAGTGATCTCGTGTGTATAACACAGGTGTGGTCCTAATCTTTTATACAGCAATGAAAGTAGTAAATATTTCCAAAAAGCTGGGGGAAAGAGAATATATACCATTGTAATTTTTTCTACTTTGTTGGGCTTGTCAGGAAGTCTACAGCCTAGCATAAACTTGACTGAATGTTGAAATTCAACCAGGGAATCATGTTGACTGTAGGAAAATAAGATGACTTTGATACCATATTAACTTTGTATGCATATACCAAAATAGATCCATGATCCAGTCACTGCATAGTTAAAAGAATGCATTTCCACCCCTTTATCTAGTCTGATTTTCAAAGTAAACCTGAGGCATTAAACATACCCTCATTGTTCTGTTTTCATTACTAGAGTTTGGGCAAAACACAACACATAGAAGTTCATGGATTTACTCAGCATGCCTTTCCTTTTGCTTGATTTTTGGCTTCAGGAAAAGAATTAGTTCCAAAAGTGAACTAATGAGCTGTTTGCTTAAGCTTTCAGCTTCTTCATTTCCTGCAGTTTGGGTAGGCATCACTGAAATGTTATATTGACATATTTTGTATCTGCTATCAGTCTATCAAGATTGGCTCTGGTATATTAATACCAGGTTTCATAAACAAATAATTGAGACATAAATTGACTGGATAGATGCAATGTGGGAGCCATAGTGGATATGTTGTATAATTACATCCTTATATGCTTAGGTAGGCGTATCACAGCTGGAATCTGACAAATCAAACCAACAGCAACTCAGCTTTGTATTTTTGCTGGATCTCAAATTAGCAGATGTATGGATGAAAATACAATGAGTTTCAATTGATTTTGTCCTTAGCCTGTTACTGGCTCAAACATCTAAATCCATTCAGTCACCCTGATTCCACCCCGATAAAAGGGATTACAGGGTCTTAAAAAGAAAAAAAACCCATTAGGGCTATGAATTCCAGTCAACATTCATTGTATAATTAAGTCTATTTAAATCCACCATGCTTAAGCCCGTGATGGGTTGATTCTTTTCAATCTAGCATTCTCAAGGAGCTGAGATATTTGCTTTTTTTTGTCCTTCCACATAGTTCTGACATTTTGACTGGATTGAGGTGTGTTTAACTTGATTAGTGACTTAACACACATTCAGAATTGGTTATGGTCAGTGGTGGAATTCAAATACCTGAACAACTGATTCTCTTATTCGATACAGGCCTGGTCCTCCAAGGCCTAGAACGGACTTCCAGAAGTGGCATCCATGCACTTCTGGTGGGCCATTCTAGGCCTGGGAAGCCTCCTCCAGGCCTAGAATTGGACATTCTGGTTCTCCAAATGCAGCAAAATTTAGCTATCAGTTCTACGAAACCGGTGCAAACCGGATGAATCCCACCACTGATTATGGCTCAAGGCATTGTGCAAATAGACTGGTTTGCACCACATGTGCGCAAGAGTGTTCATACTCAAAGGTTAAACTCATCAAATTACCTTAAGATAAGATGGGTGGTCTATAAATTTTATAAATAAATAAACAAATCAAATATACTATGTACAGGGGTACCTCGGTACTTGACTGCCTCAAAATTCATCAAATTTGGTACCTGATACTTTTTGACATGAAAATGTTGTCACATAGTACATTGTTTGGTACTTATCCTTGTTAATATTTGGTGCACCTCCCGGAACCCAATAAGGATGAGTACTGAAGTATTACTGTAGTTATTGGGCTAAAATGTGAAAGGTTGTTTTCAGATATTACTATCATAATCACTAGTAAAAAAACAAATGTAATCAATAGACTTTAGAAGCCAAAATATTCTCGTGTCATCCAAGTATTGAATATAATTAGATGTGGCAAATAAATTGTAGAGGTAATCTGCACTTTGTTTGGAGAGAAATAGAATGAATGTCATAGTCCAATAACACTGCTGTGAAATCAAGGCAATAGAATTAATAAAAGGGAAAAGGAGGAAAGTTACAGCAATAAAGTTGTCATGGGTAATTTAGCTTAGAAAATAGTGCAACAAAAATATGATTCAAGCAGTCTTAATTTTAAAAAAAAGTTTTCCCCACTTTTAAAATACTTATTAAAATAGAGCAGAATAAAACTACATGTAACAAAATGGAAGAAAAAAAAATACAACTGCTGTTTGCAAAATCTACATTAAAGAATGGGAAGAAAGCTGATACAGGAAAGTAAAAACTGGATATATCCTAAGAATACAGCAGATAAAGAGGTTTGGATCAGTAGGGAGGAAAGAAGAGAGTAAATATGTACATCTAATTAAAATGCCACAAAAAAGAATCAGACAAGGAAATGCAGATTTTATTATTTTAATTAAAGGACTGATCATTTAAAACCTTTTAATCATGGTTTAACTAGGCACAGGTATAGTATAGGTGGTACCTTGCTCGACAGTAGTAACTGTGAGAGAGATCTCGGAGTCCTAGTGGACAATAACTTAAATATGAGCCAGCAGTGTGCTGCAGCTGCCAAAAAAGCCAACACAGTGCTAGGCTGCATTAACAGAGGGATAGAATCAAGATCACGTGAAGTACTAATACCACTTTACAATGGCTTGGTAAGGCCACACCTAGAATACTGCATCCAGTTTTGGTCACCACAATGTAAAAAAGATGTTGAGACTCTAGAAAGAGTGCAGAGAAGAGCAACAAAGATGATTGGGGGACTGGAGGCTAAAACATATAGAGAACGGTTGCTGGAATTCGGCATGTCTAGTTTAATGAAGAGAAGAGTGAGGGGTGACATGATAGCAGTGTTCCAATATCTCAAGGGCTGCCACAAAGAAGAGGGAGCCAAGCTATTCTCCAAAGCACCTGAAAGCAGGACAAGAAGCAACGGATGGAAACTAGTCAAGGAGAGAAGCAACCTAGAACTAAGGAGAAACTTCCTGACAGTTAGAACAATTAACCAGTGGAACAACCTGCCTCCAGAAGTGGTGAATGCTCCAACACTGGAAGTTTTTAAGAAGAGAATGGCCAGCCACTTGTCTGAAATGGTATAGGGTTTCCTGCCTTAGCAGGGGGTTGGACTAGATGACCTCCAAGGTCCCTTCCAACAACTACTACTACTTCTTCTTCTTCTTCTTCTTCTTCTTCTTCTTCTTCTTATTATTATTATTATTATTATTATTATTATTATTATTATTATTATTATTATTATTATGTTATATGAATACTTAAATGAATGAAGTAATAAATAATATACGCTGTGCTGCAGAATTAAAAGAAATGAGTGCCCTTTAGAAGTTTAGATGGTAGATGTAGCCCGCATGCCTAATAGCAAGAAGTTCTGGAAAGCGAAACCCAAAATAGCTGAACACAATATCAACAAGAGGATGGAAAAAGGCCAGAAACTGACAGAACAAACAATAGTGGAAACAACTACACAAGTGGAAGAAGAAAAAGAGAAGATGAATCAAGAAGATGAGGGAACAGTAAGAGAGCAGAGGATTATGAGATCAACAAGACCTAAATATAAGTAAATCAAAATGGAGAAGGAAAATAGATTTTCTTCCAGTGAATATGAATGGATTGAGTTCCCCATCAAAAAGAAAAAAGAATTTTCAAACAACTACAGAAATTAAAACATTGATATAATTTGTTTGCAAGAAACACACACAAAAAACAACACCATAATTTTTTGGAAAATCCAAAACTTGGAAAACTTTATTACACATTAGCTCAACAAAAAAAAGAGGAGTAGCTCTATATGTTAAAGAGGCATTAGATTCCAAAATGATTTATGCAGATGAAGAAGGAAGAATACCAATGGTAGCAATATTTTTAAATCAAAAACAGATACTTTTGATAGCAATATATGCACCAAATAACAAAGAAGAAGAATTTTATCAAAACCTTCACACACAAACAAAAACAAAAACAGATTGCCACGTTTTGCTGTGCTGTAAGGGAAGGAAGTTAGTGGTTTCTAACATTGTCCAACCTCATCATTAGACTACGCTCCTAGGTTTCATTAGAAACAGTGCTTATTTGCTCAGATCTTTCCTGATAGTCACAGCAGAGAACAATATCAAGTCAATCTTAGCTTATTACTTTACAAAAGTAAACAATATCAGTTGTGGTTAATGGTCATATGGGAGACCTCCGTGTAATTGTAAATTAGACTTGGAAGTTGAAAAACATCACCAAAGAAGCTAAAACCAATGTATTTGTAGTCCCTAGAATTTAAAAATGCAAGGAGTCTTGACATTTTATTTTTTGATAAATTATACAGTTTGTTCTTTGGAAAATTTTAGAGATGCAGGGTTTTGCTCTGATGTTTGGATTACTTTTTAGGGATTTTGCTGGCAAAGTGCATCTGTTTGGCTACCCCTTTCCCAGCTTAGAATTGCAAGGCTTCCTTCTCCAAACCATGGTGTGATCCACTTTTCAATTTAAAGCATCTTCCATGTTTATAAGGTAATCCCACTCACATGGTTACAGTAAGTCCTGAACCAAAGTATGGTTTGATATTTGATACAAGGGAATGGATCAACAATTTTCATTCCAAACACTTGAATTACTCATTTAAAATATAAAACATAACCTTGAGAATTATTTCAACATTCCAGATTTCTCTGTATGCTTTTCTTCATTAGACTTTTGACCTCAATGGATGGAAAACAACAGCATGGATTGAGAAGAGAGGGCAGGAGGACAATAAGCATTCTGTCTGTTAGGTTATTGTTATTATTTGATCAAGCATGCTGATGATCTTGTAATGTGACCTGTAGGGGAGGCACACTGACTAAGGAATTCTGGGAGTTGAAGTCCACAAGTCATAAAAGAGTCAAGTTTGAAGAGCCCTGCTGTAGGGTATAATTCTTGTAGAATCACTGGAGTTCATTCTGGGGGCATCAAGCGGGGAAAAAAGAATCCTATTCCTGACTCTAATCTCTTGTCTGATGAGTAGAAAAGAGACAGAACTGCAGCACAGCCTCTGGTTGCCGAGCCTTAAAAAGACTTGGACCTTTCGGTGGTCCTTCTGTGTGACTTTAACTTTCCAAGCATTATCCAGTTTTGTTCTAAAAGTTCTTTTACCAAAACTCCAATTGCCTTTTGAAAAAGCACCTTTGGGACAACCAGGATCTGAAGGATTGAGAATCTCCATTGACATTATCCAGTTCTGATCAAATGCAAGATAGGTTGAAGGTTCTGAAGAATTATCTAAAGAATTATCTTTAGAATTATCTAAAGAATTATCTTTAGATAATTCTAAAGAATTATCTATCTATCTATCTATCTATCTATCTATCTATCTATCTATCTATCTATCTATCATCTATCTATCATCTATCAACCTACCTACCTAATCTACCTACCTGTCTATCAATCATCTACCATCTATCTATCTATCTATCTATCTATCTATCTATCTATCTATCTATCTATCTATCTATCATCTATGTATTTATCTATTTATGTATTTTGGCGCCCATCTCATAGTGAGGTGACTCTGGGCAGCTACAAGATGACTCATAAACAAATTTATAAATTTAAACAAATTTATATGATTTAATACTACTTTCTACTCAAAGAAATGAACTCTCTTACCTGCAAAAAGAATGGAGGGAATTACATGGTAGGGATAACTTATCTGAGGAAGAGAAGCATTGAATCTCTCTGGTTCACATTTTCTCTTTGTTCTTTGGACTACTGCCCTTCCCCTAAAAAAAAGGATGATATTTCAGTTTGGGTCCAAAGAGCTTGCTCAGAAATAGGATTTCAGGGATAGAGTGCAGTTACCTACTCTGTTCTATTGTCCTCCAATGGGCCCCTGGCTTTTCAGTTGACAATTTGGCTTGTGTATCGAAGGTGATCATTCTGGCACCTTGCCCTGTCTAGTCAATTGATTCTTGGCTTATAGAAAAGTTCATTTAGTGTGATCAATACCACTTTGCTTCTTGCCTCAATCAAAAACTACTTTATGCAGTCAATAGCAATTAGACAAACAGGCACAAAAGTATTGATACACATGGAGCCAAAAGATTTATACCTGGGCACCTATTTCGCCACATCGTTGGAAGGATGCCTGTTAATTGCTAGATATTGGATTAGTGAAGAGTCATTGAGAAAACCAGTGAGTTTCCTATGACTCCATCCAGGTCTGCTAGAAGAAACCTGCAGCAGTGACCTAGTTCTGATATCTATACATGCACTTCTGTCAGCAGGAAATTGATTGTAAAAAAATGACCTTGTGAGTCAATTTCAAGTGTTTACCTTTGTACCATGATTTGTAGCCCCCAGTGGACTATGCTGGTGCATTTTCTGAATTAACACAAAGTGCCTTTAAAATAAATGGAGCGGGCTGATAAGTAAGGCTTCTTAAAGACCGACTAAAGATTTATTAGATTAGAGTTACCTTAGTCTTCAGACACTTGATCCAACACATACAAATTACAGTAAGTATTTAAAGATGCCATATTGCTTTGTGGGGTTGCTTGTACTGTATGTCTCTGATGTAGAGGCATGTAGAATGGATGGTACATTTTAGCACTGTGTCTGGCCAAGGCTGAAAGAGAAAGGAAGGAAGGAAGGAAGGAAGGAAGGAAGGAAGGAAGGAAGGAAGGAAGGAAGGAAGGAAGGAAGGAAGGAAGGAAAAGTGTGTGTGTATGTGTATGTGGGTCTGTATAGAGAAAGTCCAACTGTGGACTTCACTTCCATTGTGTGCCATTCTTTTGCAACTTACCTGAAGAATTGAATATTCATCCAGAGGTTACAATTGTGAGGTAATACCTTCATTTTATGACTGATATTCTAGTTGTACTGTTTGTGTTAAGTTTTTAAAAAAACTTCTTGATGGATTTTTAGGTTGAATTAATATTAGGGGTTTATTTTTAGATAGATTAGTTTTTTTATATGTATATCCTTTCTTCTGAAGCTTAAGGAGGCATATACAGGATTTCCTCCTTCTATTTTCCCCTCACAACAGCCATAGGTAGAGCTGAGGGACAGGATTTGATTCAAGCAGCTCTATGAGCTTTTATGGCTGAGGCGGGAACTGAAGATGAGGTGGTTCTAATCCAGACCTTAATGAGCCATGCTATGCTGTTTTGAAAAAAAAGCAAATTGTTTTAATCAATTGTAATATTAATTAATTAATTAGTTTGTAATATTAATTAAGAGATTATAAATGCTGTAAATGAAATAAAGTAATTGAGAACTACAAATATAAGGTAGCATAATGTAATACTTAAGATGTTGGCCAGAAAGCTTGATGGTTGATGGCTTGGGCTGGTGATTTTTCTACACTCAACTTATCTGTGGAGATAACACGCGAGGAGTTTCCAATTTATGCCACTGTGATCTCTCAGGGGTGGGCAAGTAATTAGCAATAAATAAATTAAACTTCCAAAAGTCATTCAGGGGAAATCAGGTTGTAATTTGATGAAGCTGTAGTAAATGCATCAAAATGTCTTTTCTTCCATTTTCCCCCCGTTAGTACAATAATCTTATGAGATATGCCGGATTGAGAAATAATTCCTGACCCAAAGTTAGTCAGTCAGTTAGTCAGTCTACATGGATGAGGATAGACATTTTTCTGAGTTCAGCAGCTTCACAATGCTGGTTCTCAAATATATTTCCTGTCTTCCCCTCCGCTGTTCCTCTTCAATCTTATCTCCTTGAAGATTCATTATTTATCCTGAAAGTTTTTGTTATTCTGCTTTTGAGAGCTCATGTGAATTTTGACTTGTTTTCAAAACCTTTGGGGATCTTTAAGATGGACTCTCCTCCAGGGCGAAACAGTCATCCCTGAACAAAATTGAGACTCACTCAGGACTTTTCTAATCAATCATTATCCTGAGACCATTTCATTAACCCCCTTCCTATCACCACAGTGTCCCTTTTGAACTTGGCAGAAAAAGAGAGCATAATTGAAAAAAAAAATTCTGGAAATCTATAACTAGCAAATGGAAATGCTAAGAGAAGTTCATCTGACTGTGGTGTAATGGAACAGCACCTTGTGTGGCATCTACTGACCTTTTAGAGAAACCAGCAGTTATGCATCAAAAGCCTCCTTGTTGAAAGGAATGGATTGGCTGGATATATATTTAATGAACTACTATTTTCTCACTTGATCGTAAGGAATCATTCAGTCTCATTTAGTCCCACTCCTCCAGCTCTCTCTGAAGTGCCCACAAAATCTCAAGTATTTACCTACAGGAAGAAGATAAGTATTAGATGATTTTCAATGGTCCTGTTCTCAGAAAGAGATGTACTGTATTTTGGGACAAAGTCAGTTGATGGTATTTCCACAGGGGAACATTGCACCCGTTCACAATCAGCACCACAACAGTCTTCCCTGCACACCATCAATGTTCAGCGGCTAAATCTTTTCCTTCTTTTGGGATTGTTACTAAATTTGAAAATAGTAGAAAGCTTTTCCTTTCCTCCTTCTGTGATGCTGCAGTTCTGCAGCCATTGTAATCAATTCACTTTTCCACTTGCCGCATCCGATTCCTTTGCACGGAGCCTGGGTGCTCTCTTCATGCTGCCTCTCCAGGCAGCTGTCGCTGTTGCCTGATCTAGCTCCTATAGCAACGTGCAATCATAGTTTGAAATATGGAGAGAAAGATTCTGGCTACATAAATGCTGAACCTGCTATCTTTTCACCATTGCCACATGTGGGGGGGATATTAAATGCAGGAAGAAAAGCAGTTTTGTGGTCTAAAGGTGTTGAGTATTGCAGCTGCTCAAATGTTTGTTTCTTTTTTGGAAGTAGCTAGACAAAATAAGGCAACATGAATTAAAAAATACGAGATGGGTATTATCAGTAAACATATGATATTTATATTATGAGCCATGGTGACACAGTGGTTAGAATGCAGCATTGCAGGCTAATTCTGCTGACTGCCAGCTGCCAGCAGTTTGTTAGTTCGATTCTTAACAGCTCAAGCCTTCCATCCTTCCAAGGTCGATAAAATGAGGACCCACTTAGAGAGGGCTGTAAAGCACTGTGAAGCAACATATAGGTCTAAGTGCTATTGCTACTGTTATCTCAGAAGGATATCTTCTGAGTCTCTTTCTGCACCCACTATTTAGCAGTGGACTAGGCTGTCTCTTCTCTAACCATTCCCTAGACTAGGGGTCTCCAAACTTAGCCCTTTTATGACTTGTGGACTTCAACTCCCAGAATTCCTCAGCCATTGTATCTCTTCCCGAAAGATAGATAATGTGTCTTTTATTTTAATTTTTGTTTTGTTTTCTCTTTTCCTTTTTACCAAGTGTTTCATCATTACATTTATTTGCTGCCTATCTTTCCATGGAGCTGCTCTAGGCAACGTACAACCAGGAAAAACAAAGAAATAAAGAGGAGGTTTAAACAAAGAAGAATAGAACAATAAACAAACCAAAAGAGAAAAGAAAAGAAAGTGCATCCATGTGACTAGTAAAAAGATGGCCAAGCGGGGAGGAGAGAGAGGGTGTGTGTGTGTGGAGCCTGCTGTCAATCTAGCAGCCCCCATACAGAAAATGTAATTTATAAATGTTAATTGTATATTTTAACATTTAAAATTATCTTTGAGATTAATAATTACAGCAGCAACCATGGAAACATTGTTCAGGTACTTCAACTTGTAAAAATGTTGAAAAACAGATTGTTCATTGGAATAACCTGAATGGATTACATTAGGTAACTATTAAAATCTTACATTGGGTGAGAAACAAAAAACAAAGCAAAAAACACCTAATGATTGACTATAAAGCTGTAAGTATGTTAAACTGAGTAGGCTTTATTTTATTTTTTTTTGGCTTGTACGTGGATGAATCAGGTTTGGGCTTTCTCAGTAGGATATTAAACGTTTTACGGTAATATTTGCAGGTTTTGTGATCAGCCTTGAGACCTTTGAAACTTGACGGTCTATAAATGTTTAAGTGAATGAATGAATACATTGAAAATCAATTGGAATAATGTGTGTAGGTTTGTGCTGAGAATATGAAACTAGATGAATAAAGCTTTGATCTGATCGAATGAGAACCTCCTGCTAGTCTTAGATTCTACTGCTCTTAAGATGCCTCACTGTATCTCAGAGCCTTCGGTCCCTCCAGATTCTCCCGAAATAATGAGGTGGGGGCTGAGCTTCAGGTTGTCCTTGAAAAATAATGTCCCATGTCCATTGCTGCCATTCACACATTAAACATTTAAACCTAAAGCTGGTCTCTGCTCCAGGCTTACAAGATGAAATAAAAGAAAAAAGAAAAAAAGAAAGAAAGAAAGGGGAAAGGAAAAAAAAACATGGCTAACTACAACGTCTCTTCTGCAAAGGGCCAGAATCATTTCTAGAAGACGGGCACAGCTCAAAGTTTCATGAGAGGTCTGTGCCAAGATTTTTTTTTAAAAAAGAAGCTCACAAAGGAGAATGAAATCCAAGCAAGGATGTGAATGTGGAGGAACCGGTGTTTGTGCTATTACATTTTCTTCGGGTAAAATGGTCTGCTCCAACCTAATGAGAGAGAGAGAGAGATGGCAGGTAAGAGAGAAAGGAGAGAGAGAGAGAGAGAGAGAGAGAGAGAGAGAGAGAGAGAGAGAGAGAGAGAGAGAGAGAGAGAGAGAGAGAGAGAGAGAGAGAATATTCTATCATAAAGATTCCATGAGCATTTCTCTTTGAATGTCAGAATTCATCCTTGACATTCTTATGTCCCAAGTCCAACTCGCTTCTCTATCCAAGACCACATATGACATTTTAAGAAATAGCAGCCCTTGCAGATATTGTCTGAAAGAGAATGGAATGCCTTGGCCTTTTTTCTGTCTCATAGTAGCTGCCTGTCAGTTGCTAGGATGAACAGGAGGCTAGAAAGAGACCTTGAGGTCATTCACCTGAGCGTTATACTAATACACGGTGAAGGAAACTGTATGCTACTGTGACATCCAGGCAAAGGAACTAGAGGCTACAACTGCTGGCAGAACCTGCTGGTGAGCTCTGTGTTATGAAGCCTACACCAGTATTGAAGACAGGTGCTGCCGAAAATGGATGGAAAATTGGAAGTGATCCAATAAAATCTACTTATTTTAATGATAAGGGGGTGCGATGGCTCAACAGTCAGGTGACAGCCTGGGTTCAAGACCCGGGGGGTGCAAAATGGAGTGAGCTCCCGTTTTTTGCTGTAGCCACTGCCTACCAAGCAGTTCGAAAGCATGCAAATGCAAATAGATAAATAGGTATCACTTTGGTGAGAAGGTAACAGCATTCCGTTTGCCTCTGAATGAGGGGTAACAACGATGACAACGACAACAACAACAATAATAATAGAGTTTGAAGGGACCTTGGTGGTCTTCTAGTCCAACCCCCACTCAGACAGGAAACCCTATACCATTTCAGACAAGTGGCTGGCCAGTCTCTTCTTAAAATCTTCCAGTGTTGGTGCATTCACAACTTCTGGAGGCAGGTTGTTCCACGGATTAATTGTTCTGACTGTCAGGAAATTTCTCTGCTGCTGGCCATTTGTCTGGAAATGTCTTTGGACAATACTGGCTGCCTTGGCTAAGAAATAGAGATGAACATTACCCCCTAGAGTTGGACTGACTTTCTTTCTTTCTTTCTTTCTTTCTTTCTTTCTTTCTTTCTTTCTTTCTTTCTTTCTTTCTTTCTTTCTTTCTTTCTTTCTTTCTTTTATTAAATTTATATACCGCCCTATTCCCGGAGGACTCAGGGCGGTGTACAGGGAAGATTAAAACAAACATACAAAAATTAAAATCAGATTAAAACAATTAATTAAATAAAGTCCCCAAAATTTAAAACTAAAGCCTAATAAAAATTAAAACCCCTCAGCCAGGGCCAGGCAGCTCAAAGAGCCAAGTTTTCAGGTCCCTGCGGAATGAGCGAAGGTCGGGGGCAGTCCTAAGTTCCGTGGGTAGTTGGTTCCATAGGGCCGGCGCACCCACAGAGAACGCTCTTCCCCTGGGAATAACCCGCCGGCATTCCCTAATCGGCGGTATCCTGAGAAGGCCCTCCCTGTGGGACCGCACGGGATGAAGGGAGCTTGATGCCGGCAGCAGGTGTTCCCTCAGATAACCCAGACCCAAGCCATTTAGGGCTTTATAGGTCATCACCAGCAGACTTGACTGCAGAGGGGAAACTTTTACCTTTACTTTTATGGTAACAATGAACTTTGTGTGCCCCTATAGTGCAAGATTCTGTGCTTCCAGTTTGGGACTGCAGAGCCACCTACCTGTTCACAGATGAACTTCACAATTCAGTGCATCTTTTCTGAACTGGAAGGGCTACTTATAATTATATTTTTTAAAACTGTATTCCTGCCTTCCCTTTTTCCATTAGCTACACACCTATTATGCAACCAGCCTCTCCATTATGGGAAGCCTGTCCATTACAAGTCTTGCTCACATCACGTTAATTATTCTTCTTTTGAAGTATTGGTCTATTTATCTCTGTGCAAAGGGAGACAGGTATAGTGAGTTAATTAAAACCTCTCTGATCAACAGCATGATGAAATCTTAATGCTGCTGTCTGACATCCAACACATCTTTAAGTTATTCCTCTATTAAGAGGCTGGTGGGTTCAAATGGCCCATTTGTTTATTTGATTGCAAAGCAGACTTGAGAATTTGAATAGGAGTTAAAAGGTGGACTGCCAAAATGTAAGAAGTCATTCTGGACTGTGTTCAAGTGATTTTTCAGGAGAAATTCAAGTATGATTAAGGTCCTCTTGTCTACAGATTTTTTTTTTTAATTTGTCTCTGTATTCTCTGTAGGACTCATTCATCACAGCTCATTTTATCAGGATCTTGGGGCACATTTTGCAAATTGAAGGACAGAAAACTCAATAGAGAAAATTACCAATCTCTCCATTCATTCATCTGAATTTTAACTCCCTCTGCCTCCAAAGATTTCAGGTGGATAGCTTCATTTAAACATGAATAAACAATTAGAAAAAAGGGAGAGAACTCTAATTGTTTTCTCATGTTTAAATGAAGCTATGCCCCTTGAGCATCCAATCAGTTCACTCTCTCTCATTCACACACACATACACATTGCTACAATATTAGATAATAAAAATTATCTCTCGTATTACATATTCCTGTTCATAATTGTCTCAACATGTAAATAAAAAATAGAGCATATATCAGGAGGTGTGCACCAATATTTAGCTGTTATTTAAAAACAACATCAAAAATGAACTTGAGATGAAAAAATGTGAAAAATAAAATAAAATCATATGTTCCCTTAGAACTTGTCATGGTTCAAATGGGTTGAATATATGAAATAGCATTCCGTTTCATGGAATTAGAAAGGGTTTGTTTGCATAAACATCCAAATTTTCTGTCATTAATAATAGCTCATAAACACTTTGGATTTTAAGTCAAGCCTTTTGTTCTTCTCTTCCTTCAGTGGCCCAGGATGGAAATCTCCATTGCCAGACATCCTCACACAATGAAACAGCCAATCACTAGAGCTTCTTACCTGAATTCCACATTCAAAATATACAATCCCCTGTTGTACCACGACCATCTGATGACAAATAGTTACAGATACCCAAATGAGCTTTCTCCAGTTCCTGGTGCTTCTTCAACCCACCCTCATCAAGACCATCCTGGCCTAGTTATGAATCATTATCAGTTGCTCCTGGCTATTGTAGGAGTCATTTGCTGTACATTAGCCCCACAGTTGCTCTCCATGGTACTGAATGTTTAAATGCATTTAAACGGTGCAGCATTGTTTAGAACAGATGTCCCCAACCTTTTGGGCACCAGGGACCGGTTTCATGGAGAGAGATTTTTCCACAGACCGGAGGGTGTGTGGTTTTGTGTGCTGTCAGCAACTTGTGGATGGGGCTTTGTTTGTGCGGACTGGTTGCTGGCATGCCGCAGACCGGTCCCGATCCGCAGCCTGGGGGTTGGGGACCCCTGGTTTAGAATACCATAAACCACTCCATGCCAGCTCTGGCCCAGTTGGTTCTTGGTGTCTTCTTTTCCTTATTTGGTCCTTCAGCAGACAGAAGACTTCTCAATGGAACAGAATGTCCTTCCCTTCCTTCCTTCCTTCCTTTGCTCCTAAAAACAACAATTACAAGATTTTAAATATTTATTCAATGTTTTATATTTATATAATTAGCGTTAATATTAAATATAATATTTATATTTGATAATATTAAATATAACATTATATTTAATATTATCAAGTATAAATAGAAGAGACCAGACCAGTGAAATACAACAATGCCACTTTAATACAAAAGTGGATGAGTGGATATTTCTTAAACTGCCATTGGAAACATTAAATATTATATTCACTTAATATGTATCCTAGGGAAGTTAAAAAAAACAGTTAAAAGAAATACTTATGCCAGAGAGAGTTGAATTTGGTAGTTGACACCATTCTCAAGGAGAGAACAGAAAAGTTCTATTCAATATAGTGAAGAATGTCTTTTGATTGTTTGTTGCATTATGCAGCACAAGAGTATACTTCTAAGGCAGTACTTCTGTTTTGATGACCAAGGTCTAAAATGTCTTTTTTCAGTGCCATTATAACTTTGAATGGTCATTAAATAAATGTTTGTAAACCAGGGACTATCAGCATCAAACGCAATCCATCAAGCAAAGCTTGTTCTGGTTCAAGATAGATCAAAGGGATTCTTGATACTTAAGCATTTCCCAGCATCACTAAGATGTTGTGAGTGCATTCTCAGTGGAAGAATGGATGGGCAATGCAACAGTCTATAAGAGAGGTCTCCAAACTTGACAACTTTATGACTTGTGGACTTGTGGCTGGCTGAGGAATTCTGGGATTTGAAGTCTACAAGTCTCAACATTGCCAAGTTCAGAGACCCCTGGTCTATTTTATTTTTCCCCAGGTCGCTTGCCTTCCCTTCCACTTGCAATGGCCTCGAATCAAGTTGCACTCAGAGCCAGCTTTCACTTTTCACTTGATATCCAGAACATACACTGAATGCTATATCCCAGAGGTACAAGCATGCAAAATTTAGCTTGTGCCCTCTAAAATAAACAACAACAAGGCAGAGAAGAGACCAAGTTCTCTAGAAGAGCTAGACACAAGCATTGAATTGCACAAAGCAGGGTCTCACCAGGGACTATGGATTCCTTTCTTATTATGAAACCTGATTGAAGAAATAATGATGTAGCCCTTTAAGAGGAAGATTCCTCTGAAAAGATTTCTTTTGAAATTCAAATACTGCCATTATACTTGCTGTTGTTCAATCAACAAGGGAAGGAAGAACAGAAGCTCCGTGATGGAGCGCCTGCTTTGAATGCAGAAAGGTTAACTTAAAAGAATCTCAGTTCACAGCTTTGGAAAAGACCTCCGTGACATCTCAAAGAGAAACCCTGCCTGTCTGAACAAACAATATTGGTCTAGACAATCCACTTGTAGGTTGCAGTGTAAGGTTCCTTCAGAAGGAAATTCAGAACAGAAACAACAACAACAAAAATTGCAATGAAGAGGAGCTCTGAAGATGAAGCGATATTTAAAACAGAGGAAGAATTGCAAATTTGTTTGTAAAATGCCCATTTAGGAAGATCACCTTCCCCAACATACCCATCTAATGAGGCAGATGTTGGTTGGGAGAAAAACATTTCCCTTTATATTGAGTTATCAACCACATCAATATATCAGGCAGGAGAGTTAAGAGTAATGCTTTATCACCTCCTATGGGTTTTAGCTTTTTATTACGCAGGTGAATGTTAAGAAGTAATGTCAGAATGACAAATGTGGAGATTATCCTCTCTCTCTCTCTCTCTCTCTCTCTCTCTCTCTCTCTCTCTCTCTCTCTCTCTCTCTCTCTCTCTCTCTCTCTCTCACACACACACACACACACACACACACTTTAAGCTGGATGAACAAGAATCAGGAAGGTACATTTGCGGACGGTAGGGGAGGGGCTAGAATTTTTCAGATGGCTGGGTTGGGGGAAGCTATTCTCAATGTCCTAAAACTCAGCTTCGGTTTGAGAAGAGGATTTGTCTGTGGAGACTGTTAGTCATCCAGGTCATGGTTGTCGCAAAAGTGTTTTTTCAAAAGGCAACTGGACTTTGTTTTTCCTTGAAGATGCTTTGCTTCTCATCCCGAAGAACTGAAGAAACTTCTTGGATGAGAAGCAAAATGTCTTCAAGGAAAAACAATCTCCAGTTGTCTTTTGAAAAAGCACATTTGGGACAACTCTTTGATTTGTATTTAGAAACATGCTATATAAACTCTGATGACATCCCATTCCTGGTTACAATGCATAAAATTCTCAGTTCAGAAATCCCCAATATCCTGGACTGACTAGTTTAATTTAAGCACATAATTCTTTTTTAGCCTCATTTCCCATGCTATATGTAAATTAAAAATTGGCCTAATTTAATGGTTATTATAAAGACTCCAGTATGATAATGGTGTCAGTGGTTCTGAATTGTGTAAATATTAAGCATTTAAAAATTATTTACAGATACATAAATGATACACAATATGTTCTACTTTCACAGAATATAATCTACATTATATAGAATATTGTATGGAAGCAAAGTTGATATGAGCCAAAACTGCTTCTGAGTGTTGCTTCAGTAAATAATAGCATCAGATTAACTATAATTATGTATAAATTCCTGTGGGCACTTTCTCTCAACATATACATTTCATTTCCATATATTATATATTCCATATCATCATCTAAAATATTGAGATGTTTGAGCTCTCTTTCAGTTTTAGCTCATGTTAGGCTGCATAACTTCTGTTCAAGTTTGGGATGTCTGATTCAATTATGTTAAATGATATTAATAATAGAGACAACAGCAAATTGCATTTCACACTTTAGGAAATAATGCCAAGAATTTTCTGCCAAGCATTTTAGGCAAGCTGACAATTGTACCACATGAAAGAAATATTTGCCTTAGGAACACTAGAATTCTCATAGTCAAAAACTGCTTGTTAAACAAATTAGCTTTAGTTGCATTTGTCTTAGATAAAATACCAAAATATTACTTTATGATTTTCACTTCTTGCTATCCATCCATCCATCCATCCATCCATCCATCCATCCATCTATCCATCCATCCATCCATCCACTACTTTAAGTGATAAAATTAGAACTGAAATAATTTTTCTCCAAATAAAACGTTTTTGCTATTTTCTTTGGAAGAATTTCAAAGAAAGGGACAGGAAATATTAAGGCTGCATGAACTTTCTTGCTTCCCATTCTAATTTCAAATTTGGAATGTTACTTGGGCAGAACAAACCAGGGCGAGGGATTTAAACCTTCAAAGCTTGCTTGAACTGAAAAAAGAATGATGTCAAATCAAAGATCTTCCTGATTTCAACTTCCTGTTTTCCCAGTGACTGGAAAGCTATACAGAACCCCCAAAGAGAATATCACAAGGGAATCCTAATACTTGTATACCTTTTAAGTAGCATATAGAGCAGTGTTTTCAACCTTGGCACTTTCACATGTGTGGGTTGGGTTGCGTTGGGTAATTCTGTATGGCTAGCTGGGGAATTCTGGGCGTTGAAGTCCACACAAGGTAGAGAAACACTGATTTTAGAGGACCAGCACACTGATTCTTTAGGTCAATATAAATAGTACTCATTATTTGCTGTACTCTTGCAAATTTGCTTAATCCCTTTCTAAGTGGAAGCAATTGTACTAGTAATTTTTCTTCTTTTGCTTCATACTTAAGCAATATTAAGGCATGTGAGCAATCATCCATTTCAGGGGCCATGACCCCTATTTTGGGAAAGAACATTCTTGAGTGTTGCATAAGATACTTATTGATCTGATAGAGGAGAATATTTGCAGCTCAAGGTCGAAATGAGGGGTCGTTGGTGCTCTCTGAGCTTAGATTTTCTTTTTGCAGATATTTCATTACCCAAACTAGGTACCATCATCACTTACTAATCTGATTTATTTTCCTTTTTTAAAAATAAAAAAGTTCTTGCTTCCTTCCATTTTATCTTCATGACTTCTCTAGCAAATAGATTAGATAGGAAATAGAATCTGACTAAAATCACCTTTGGGACTAGCTAGGGATTTGACCTGAATTCTCTAGGGCAGGGGTCCCCAACCTTGGCAACTTTAAGACTTGTGGACTTCAACTCCCAGAATTCCTCAGCCAGAGATATTTAAAAGCAGCCTTAAAGGAACCTTAAAGAAAGCTTACAATAAGGCCCTGGGGATCATTCCATTAAATGTAAAGAGGATCAAAACCACCTGGTGTTTTTTGCTAGATAAAAATGTGGGCCTTAAAGCACCATGAGATAAAAGCTTGGAATGGGATAGGATTGACCATCCCATGCTTGTTCTTTTCATGAACAATTTTGCCGGCCTCCCCAAAGAAGGAAGGGGACCCTTACATTAGTTTCTTCTACTATAACTCCTTATACAGGTTGTTCTCGAATTACAACCACAGCTGAGTCCAATATTTATGTTGTTTAGCGAGATATTTGTTATGTGAGTTTTGCCCCATTTTATGACCTCAGTTGTTAAACGAATCACTGCAGTTGATAAATTAGTAACCCGGTTGTTAAGTGAATCTGGTTTCCCCATTGACTTTGCTTGTCAGAAGGTCACAAGGGGATCACATGACCCCGGGACACAACAATGGTCATAAATATGAACCAGTTGCCAAGCATCTGAATTTGGATAACATGATCGTGGGGATGCTGCCAAGGTCATAACTCTGAAAAATGGTCGTAAGTCACTTTTTTTCAGTGCCACTGTAACTTTGAATGGTCACTAAATGAACTGTTGTAAGTGGAGGACTACCTGTATTGGTTTCTCAACAAATACACCCTAAGTTAGGCCACTTAGAAATACAGACCAGGAAAAACTCTCCCTAATCAATACTGCTCAGATAGTGGGAGTGGGTGGAGAAATAACCACAGTTTGAAAAAGCCTGGTCCTCTAGGATAGAAAGTGGCAACATTCTTAGAAAAAAAAATATTCCAATGGATGAATTTTCTCACTCTTCTAATCATTGCTTTGCATGCTGATTGTTTTGTTTTTAAAAATTTGTTGGAGAGCAACCATCCCAGTCTTGGGGGTGTGGGTCAAGTAGGGAATTAGTCTGGAATCATTAAACACAAGATGGCAAGGTCTCTTTCTCTCTCTCTCTCTCTCTCTCTCTCTCTCTCTCTCTCTCTCTCTCTCTCTCTCACACACACACACACACACACACACACACAAATGTCTTTGAGTCTTATCTAGTCTTTCCCAGGTGAAAACTGCCAATCTGGGGAGATTCCTGTAGAATAGGCATAAAACAATTAAGTAGCTTGATTGAATTCTACAAGTGTGGGTCTGGTGGTTCGTGCACGACAAACCTGGAATAAAAAGAGAACAATTAGAATGCCATTTTATATCTCCCAAGAAATCTGCTTCCATAAAAATAAATTACTGCATTTTAAAAAAAAAGACAATGTGTGTCTGTGTGCTTGTGAGTGTGTGTACACCGGGTAGCAGAAGGAATAGGAGCAACTTGGAACGCTAATTTATTATTCACCCAGGAAGTTTTGTTCATGGTATGACAGCAATTTACAATATTTAACACTTTCTCAGTGATTTACAACTTCAGAATATTTAACAAACATACCCTGATTAACTGAATGAATTAAAACTTGTATTCAGTAGGAGAGAAAAAAAAGCAGAATGGTTGTTCAAGCCCATTCAAACTCTGCTGTTTGGAAAGCACACTAATAGCTTCATCCATCATGTTCGCTCTCGGGGATTTTGGGTGCTTAATTTTTAAAAGGAGAAGGGCAGAAATATAAGTTCTTCTGGGAGCAATGCTGTTAAACTGTAACCCTTGTCCCTTATTCCTTCCTTCACATGTCAGGGCAGTCCCCATTAAAATAAGAACAACTAGGCCAATAAATATGAATGGGTTCTTTTACTATGTCAGAATAATCTCTCTTCATGAACAGCGGATAAATAAAAGAGAATAACCATTTACCATATATAACAATTGCAAAGAAGTCTATTTCTTCTTTAGATAAAAATCTCACACTTCAGATAAAACAGTTAAACAATTAGATCGCCGCACACAGCTAAAAGTTCATTTCGCTGTCACAAATTCTCTTCTCTCTTAATTCCTTTGCTCCCGCCCCCCCGCCCCAGATTTAAATCAGTCGATGTTATTTTCGGGTTGCTGTTCCTTTTTACGTCTTGCATATCGATAAACTTTTCTGAAACATTAATTAAAAAGTGAATTGATATGTTCCCTCTTATTGCATGAAGTCCTTCCGAAATAAACATTCTTCTTCAACCTAACTTTGACTCTCAGAAAATTGCACTTTCTTATAAATAGGTGGGTCCTTATCCTGCTTCATGGCCAGTTTTGTATCTAATCGTCAAAGGAAGAGGAGATCACATTAATGTTATGGCTGTGCGATACTTCAACAATTCAACGAGGCTTTGATTGAAACATTCTTTTGAAGTGAAATGTTGAACTGAAGCAGCATGATCCTTAAAATTTGGAGAGTGCCCGGCTTTGATCCATATACTTGAAGGAGATTCTTTCTTTTGACTTCCGATACTCACTTAATCCATTATTTAAGAGTGGCTCATCTGGATTCGCCTTGAGAAAATGTTGAAGATTTCCTTCTCCTCCTCCCCAAAATGCTAGAGACTTCCTCCTCCTCCTCCTTCTCTCCTTCTTTTCTTCTCCTTCATGGATTTTTATGCTTCTACATTTTAACCCTGCACATTTGCTTAAACGGTATACAAATGAGCAGATCAAGAAACAAAATGAAGTGATAACATTCTGCCTGCAATATATATGTATATTAATACTGATCTATGGTTCTCCTTTATCTTTTATTTCCAACTAATGCAAGATGTAGCATGGAATTTTGCCTCAGGGACCAAATTTTCATAACTCCAATTCTACAAGGAATCTAACTCTAATTTCCACTGCATGCATTAAAATCTAAATGAGTTGCCTTCTCTCTCTCTATCTCTCTTGACCAGTTCCCTGGTCAAGAACTTTGGCTGCATGCCTCTTTGGAAGCCTGTAGTATTGAGAAGGATGAAAAGGAAGCTCATTTCACAGTTGTATTGTCTTCATGAAACAAAACATCACCTCAGATATAACAAAGTTCTTTTTTTTTTAACAAAACAAAACAGTTTCCCTATTCCCACTTTGAAGAAATGAGCTTCTCATGAATCATCCTCGATAGAAATGGTAACAAATCACCAACAATAGCTTACCAGGAGAATAGCAGGAAGAAATGGCCAGCCATTGGTGCTTTTAGAGAGAAGAAAAAAAAGGTATTCCTTTTTCTTGTTCTTGCAAATTCAAGGTGGTTTGCAAACTCTGACCGTTTTCTTTGAACGTGAATTCAAAGAGTAACCCCTGCCTAGATGTAATAGAAAACAGGCTTGAATGTACATTCGTTACCAGAAGTTGAATTTCTTAAATGTATCCCCAAATACCAATCATGTTTATTTCACCTACTTAACAGATATATAATGCTGCCAAACTGTTGACAGCAGCTTGAGAGAGTACTGTTTATTTGTCCCGATGATAGTTAATTGTGGATTTGTTGAATGAACTATGTTGGTTTTTAAGAATGAAATTGAGGTGTTGAAAAGGCTTAGCTTCTTCTTATTGCCCAGTTCTTTGTTTAACCTAGTCCTCAAATATTCCCTAGCGAAATGTTTTGTGCTCATTTATGTTGTCTCCCATCCTGTACCAATTGATAAAGGCAAGAATCATCCGATGAAAAGCTTCAGTTATGTTACAGCTTCTTATATAATCTATAGCAAACTGCCTAGAATTGGGAATCAGGTGGCATTTTAATTTCATTAAGAATAATCACCATTAGTTTTTTCATCAACATCTAAGCCATCTTTAGCCTATAGAAATGACTCCACCATTAACGGCTATGTACATTTTTATATCATAACCACAGTCAATGCATGTTTTGTTCTTTTAGTTCAATGTTGCATGCCCTTGCTTACAATGGTCACTTGCCCTCGCTTGGATGGTTACTATTTTAAAAAAAAAACCTTGATGGGCAATTTTGGGGCTTTGGGCATACTTTTAAATAATTGTCATTGCTATTTGCCACCCTGAAAATACTGTTTCCTCTTGGACAAAATGCAACCAGACAGCACTAGAGTTTTCAACATGTAAAAAATCAGGTGACCAAGTAAAGCCATGAGCAGTTATTGGTGTTTTGTGTTGGCTGTAGATCAAGGCTTCACACAGTGCTATTTTATTGGCAGGGTTATACACATTTCCTAGCAGGGCTTTAAAGATTGTGCTACACCTGCTGTGTTGAAACACAGGCAAGTCTACCCTAAAGCAGAAACTCATAGTAAAGTTTTGCTTAAATTGCCTTACACTGACCCAATGTCATGAAGATGTGCTGGGCTCCAGATCCTGCTGGTTATGGGAATTATGGGATAATATTATTGTTTCTTTGGCTTGCTTAGCTCGCTTTGCCAACTGTGATTGTAGCTCTAGGCCTTGGCTCCTATTTGTCTGCTCTACTTCCTGACTTTTCATCTCTTGCCTCTAGCTTTCAGCTGCAGCTTTAACTCCATGTCTGATGGATGAATATTGGAACTTCAAATGCAGTAGTGGGAAAAAGTCTTATTCTAAATACAATTGAAAACTGGTTCATGGGATGTTTACTAGGCTTGGCTAATCTGGAGTTTCATACCGAAGATCACATTCAAGGTCTGAGACTGAGCAGCTGTTTCAGCTTCCATGTAAATAAATGAATAAAAGCTCTGATATCTTGTATACAGTATTTGAAACATAGATTTAAACCATCCTGTGATAGAGCCTGATGTGGTTACCCCCTGGTGGTAGACCTAGCTTCTAAAAATTAATGGCTTCGCATTTTTAAAAAAATTGCCACAAATAGCAATAGCACTTAGACTTACAGTATATGCTGCTTCACAGTGCTTTACAGCCCTCTCTCAGCAGTTTACAGAGTCAACCTATTGCCCCCAACAATCTTGGTCCTCATTTTACTGACTTGGGAAGGGTGGAAGGCTGAGTCAACCTTGAGCCAGTGAGAACTGAACTACTGGCAGTGAGCAGTGAGTTCGCCTGCAATACTGCATTTTAACCACTGCATCACCCTAAATATTAAAAGAATCCTGAAACAGCGGCTTTACCAAGACAAGCATTCACATAAGGAGCGCAGGAATTTCACCAGAAATAGGGATCTTGTTGGTGTTGAGCTACTTTGGTATCTGTCCCTGTGTACTCTCAGTGACTATATGATGACAATGTTCTGAACCATTAGGATGTGCTTAAGAAAACTGAATGTCTCAGTTGAGGAGTATTTAATTATACCTAATTTCAGGGTAAGGAGTTCTAAAAATTAGGGGTGAGAAAAATGTTGCAGTTTCCAATTTTGACCTTAAACTGTTTTGAATGTTGCAATTTTCAATCCAAATTCAACATATTTTTTTTGAAAATCAATATAGATAGATGTAGCTATAGTTATATAGTTGATATAAATAATTCAGTTGCTTAGGACTTTTCATGAGCAGTTGAGTTGCTTTGTTTAGCTTCCACAGTATGTTTAAAAATGTGAGGTATTGGTTTGGGGAAAATGTTGACCTTTGTACATCTTTTCTCCTGATGAGTCAGAATATTTAGATTTTCCCCCCTCAAATTGTGGTTTCTAGGGCAGTAACTGTATTTTTTTTGTGTTGTTATACAATAATATTCTATTTTTTAATGCAAGAATTATAGATGGCTTAGGAGATGGTTATGAAATTCCTTTCAGTGGTCCTCATCTATATAATTTATATCTATCTATAAATAAAATTGAAGAGCACAATTTGTGCCTGCATATCTTGTTTATCTGATTCATCTCCATACCTGGAGGTGCTGCTTGGCTGCTGTGTGAGAACATAATATTGATGAAATTAACTCTTTTGCCTCATTAATGTATCGGCTGAATGCCTTAGGGCTTATGTAAAGAGCTGAAAAGACCTCTGTTTTGAAATAAGAAGTGGTGGAGCTTTTCTGATAACAAATTCTAATCTAAAGCAACTGATCCTTTACTTCAGGGGTCCCCAATCCCCAGGCTGTGGACCAGTACCAGGCTGCGGCATGCCAGCAACCGGTCCACATAAACAAGCAAAGCCCCATCTGTGGGATGCAGGCAGCACACAAAACCACGCTCCCTCCAGTCCACGGAAAAACCTCTCCCCACGAAAGTGATCCCTGGTGCCCCAAAGGCTGGGGACCTCTGCTTTACTTGGTGAGAGCAGAATTAGATATTTGTTGTTTCCTAGGGTGATTTTTGACATTTTCCAAATTTTTTTTCCAAATGATCAAATTGGCCACCTCCCTATCCCTACAGATTGGGTACACATCACCCACTGAACAGCAATACGTTCTATAAATAAATTACCTCTTAATGAAAAATCAGTTAAACAAAACAGAGGCTTTTGTTGATGTCAACTTAAGCTTGTCATGTTCCACTCTGTTCCTAAGGACAATTATAGCACTACCGGCAGCTTTGGAATTATAATGCTGGCAAATATTAAAATTGCATATTTTCAACGGAAAACAAACTGGCAGGACTCAGAATGTTTCCTTTCTGACACCACCAGGAGTAAAATTAAACTTTGCAAAGTTTCTGCTGCTCATTTAGACAATGTGAAACTTCAGGCACTTCTCCCACACTTTTCAGTCTCCTTCTCTGTAAATCAGATTTTAATATTGTTTCCCTGCCAGTCCTCTTAGGGATATAAAGCAGCTTAATTGCCTATATTCCCTGGAAGATAAGGGAATAAAGCAAAAACAAAATGAAAAAAAAGTGCTTATCCTAATTCCAGCTGACCTATTTCCAGAAGATCTGTAAGTAGAGATGAGAAAAAAAAACTAACAGAAACATCTCCACAGTTTGTGGTGAAACAAAGTCCCAGATAAGAGAAGAGCAACCAAGATGATTAGGGGGCTGGAGGCTAAAACATATAGGGAACGGTTGCTGGAATTGGGTATGTGTAATTTAATGAAGAGAAGGGTGAGGGGTGACATGATAGCAGTATTCCAATATCTCAGGGGCTGCCACAAAGTAGAGGGAGCCAGGCTGTTCTCCAAAGCACCTGAAAGCAGGACAAGAAGCAACGGATGGAAACTAGTCAAGGAGAGAAGCAACCTAAAACTAAGGAGAAACTTCCTGACAGTTAGAACAATTAACCAGTGGAACAACCTGCCTCCAGAGGTGGTGAATGCTCCAACACTGGAAGTTTTTAAGAAGAGACTGGACAGCCATTTGCCTGAAATGGTATAGGGTTTCCTGCCTGAGCAGGGGGTTGGACTAGATGACCTCCAAGGTCCCTTCCAACTTTATATTATTATTATTATTATACTGTATATAGGAGAGAAGAATTTGCCTTTAGACTGTAGACTACTCCAACATTTTCACTGAACATAGCTATACATTTGGGGAAAGAGCTGTTAAATACATACAATTTAGAAAGGACTGTGTAGAATGCTAAATGTTTATTTTTTAAGAAAGTCACAGACCACCAATGGTGTAGCTTATGACCGACAGCACACAACTAAATTACACACTGAAAGCAGAACAGTTTGTCTGCCTTTATTTGAAGACCATTGGACAGCCACGAGTACAACTGAGAGAAACAATAAGAAAGTCCATTTAAATAGCATTTTCATCTACTTCATTTTACAGAATCCAATCCTGTAATATCATATGGTGATAAGACAGCCTGGTTCCCTCTCCTTAAAATGTTAGAAATAGGCTCCCATTAAATAGTAATGACTCTTTTTTTCAGGATCTGAGAAGGACAAATGAAGAAAAAGAGAAGGAAAAAAAAGAAAGAAGCAAGGCAATATTTGCACTCCCAGAAGACAATAGTCATCCAAGTAATTAGGCATTAAGCTGAGAAGTAATATAATATTTAGAAGGGAATGAGAACACTTATCACACTCTTGCAAAATTTAATGCTGAATCACCTAATCTGTACAATCTGATCCAATAAAAATTTATTTGAAAGCAAGTCCCACTAGGGTCAAGAGGAGTGACTCTCAAGTAAGCACACTCAAGAAGTTTTAATGTTTCAGTAGCTTAGTTCTAACATTACTTGAAATGGCATTAAACTGGCGGCCCATGGGCCGGATGCGTCACGCCAAAACCGTGCCCACCCCATTGCCAGCAATGGCAGAAAAGTCCTGATACGTTGCTCGACGTCACATGACATCACGAGTTTGACATGCCTAAACTAGACTATTTTCTCTTATTGGTTTGCTCACAATGAATGGTATCCCATGCAAGGGAATTTCAGCTGGCTTTCCTTATACCACTTCTTCTTTTGTGTCTCTTCTCATGTTTCCTAAACATTCTGATCAGCAGAGACCACAATGGCAAACTAGAAACACAAGTCTACAAAAAAACCCATCCGTACTAACCAGGTGCTCCACTACCAAAGCAACAGCCCAACCTCCCTGAAGAGAAGCTATGTAAGGACTTTATTTAAATGAGCCCAAACATACTGCAGCCATCTAGAACAGCAGAAAAAGGAAATGGAGCATCTATACACCACATTCCAACAAAATGGATACACAACTTCATCAAAAAGTCCGTGACCACTCAACCCAATACCGCACAACCAACACAAACCCTAAAAAAGAATTACACCGCCATACATTAAGAACATCTCAGAAACTGCACATAGACTGCTACAACCACATGGAATCAGCGTCGCACATAAGCCAACTAAAGCCCTTCCAAACATCCTCAGTAAACCCAAAGACCCAGCAACCCCAGAAGAAAAAACAGGAGTTATCTACAACAAACAATGTAAGAACTGCAACTATGTAGGACAAATAGGTAGAAGACTGGCAGAACGGATCTATGAACATCAACTGGCAGTCCAAAGGCATGACGGAAATTCTTTAATTTCACAACATATAGACAGATGTAACCATAGTTTCAATTGGGAAAATGTGACAATCCTAGACCAGGTCAAATCCAAAAATGCCAGGGAATTCCTAGAAGCCTGGCACTCTGACAAATCAGCCATCAATAGGCACATAGACGTGAACAACATCTATAGACTAGGCAACCAGCCCTAAAGAGAAAAAGAGTCCAGCACCTCACCACCAGTAATCAGCACTCAGATCAGCATAGATTAGCTCCAGGGTCACCTTCAGACCAGCAATCAAGTAAGCAAGACCCGAATCAAGAAACTGCCAAAGGGCCATTAGTAAGCAGCCCAACCCAAGAATCCCTAAGACCAGGGCTTTTTTTCTCATAGAACGCTCAGAACAGAGTTCCGGCACCTTTTTTGGATGGACCCTTGTAGGGTAGGCAAGGCGGGTTGTATGACATGTGTGAGTTCCAGCACCTTTTTCTTTTACAAAAAAAGCACTGCCTAAGACCACTCCACACAGACAGGCAAAACTCCAGAATATAAAACGACAGCAAACAGCACTCCTTACTAGCACTGATGATGTTACCTAGTTAGGGTAATGAAACATCTGCAAGAAAACAATCAAGCTCAGAGAGCACCAAGGACCCCTCTTCTCAGGTTTAAACAGCATGGTATTTATTACAGGCAACAATATACATAAATTTAGGGCATCTTTGACCAAGGCATGGTTGGTTTGGCTTAACAGCGAGAGGAACCTGAGGCCCTCTAGATAATAGTGTATTAGACCTTCAACATTTTCAACTGTTCGCTATTCCAGCTAGGGCTACTGGGAATTGCTGCTCATTTGATTAGAACTGAGAAATGAGACTTGGGGGAAAAATGGGATTTAACCAGTGGTGGGATTCAGCTGGTTCGCACCACTTCAGCAGAACCGGTAGCTAATTTTTTGTTGCCCAGGCCTTGCGAAAGCAGCATCCACACAGAGAATTGGTTGTTCACATGTTTGAATCCTGCCACTGGATTTAACCCTTTGCTTCTTATCACCCTCATTTGCTTTGGAAGAAACGAACTCCTGGAATTAATGGCAGCGTCTCAGGATTGCATCAGAGAGAAAGGGATAACATTCGGAACAATCTTCTCTGCTTAGTGGGGAAAAATATACCTGCTTACCTTGAAGTGACCCCCAACTTTTTCTCAGGTTGCATCATCAGCCATGCCTCATTACACTTAAAGGACCACGTGAATCATGTTGCTTCTTCCATCACAAGGCCTTCTATCCAGCTTGGAAGGTCTTTTTCATTACAGTACTAACGTTCCTCTTTTAAGTGGGGAAATTATTTATTTCTACAAATCTCCTTTATGTATGCAATTTATGTTGCCTTAAATTAGGGAAGTTGCCTTTATAAATGGTGGCATTCCAGGCTTCTTAGAGAAGGAAAAGGAAAATCTGCAACAAATTGTCCCAAGTCAGCCAACAATCCAGCATTTCAGTAATGGTTTTTTTCTACATTTCTTGGAGCCTCCTGTTTTAAGATGTCTTTCTGTTTGTACCAGTATATGTGGCAATTTGTTCATTCTTACTCCCATACCTCGACCATGCTAGTTTGACTATATAAAGCTTCTCATTGGAGGATGGATTTGGCATTATTATATGAGATAGTATTGTTTAGCACTGCCTCTCAGGTCTAAATTAAGTTCCTATCTAAATCCCATTTCCAGGGCTTCTGGCTACTGTTACTGGGGCCAAGGTGGTCAATAGATCAGTCAACTTTAAACCTAGTTGTATTGCTGAGAGCCTGACTTTCATTCGTCGAAAAGGGGATAACGTTCAATAGAAACTTTAGGTTCAATGGGCACTCATACTTGAAATGAGATGCTTTCTCTAGTGTCTTTTCCTGCACTTTATCCAAACTGAAAAGGGGCTAAGAACCCTTTTGAACCTTTCAAGGAACGCTAAAGGTTACAGGCCAATGTGTGCAGTGAAGCCCCTTCTTAAAAAGGGTTAAATGCAACTTAAGGAACCTGCTATTTTTAGTCCAAGCGTTGACAGTGCTTGATCTGTTTCTGCCAGCTATCGGCAGAGTCATGGTTTTCCAAACAGCATTCCACCTCTCCTTAAAAGGTTCTCAACGAGAGTGGGAATGCAAGGCTTCTCTTGACAGTGCTAGAACAGAGTTCGAGGATACTCTACAGATTGTCCTTAACTTATGGCCATGACTGAGACCAAAATTTCTGTTGCTAAGCAAGACAGTTGTTAAGTTGTGAATTTTACCCCATTTTACAATGTTTCTTAATGAAGGTTGCTAAGTTAGTCTTGGCAGTTGTTAAGTTAGTAACCTGTTAATAACCTGGTTGTTAAGTAAATCTTGGCTTCCTCATTGACTTTGCTCATCGGAAGTGATCACACGACACTGGGACAGTGCAACCACATTGCCAAGCATCCAAATTTTGATCATGCAACCGGGGGGGAGGGTATGCTGCAATGGTCATATGTGTGAAAAATTATCATAAGTCGCTTTTTCAGTGCTGTTATATCTTTGAAGGGTTACTGCACACGTGGTTGTAATTCTACCTATACGTCTGATAAGGAATGCTTATCACAGAAAGCCTTTAAGAAAATGTGACAGTTAGATCAGTGCCAGATCAGTTAGAGTGAATCAAGAGTTATATCCTTGCATCTTGTCTATGGAGGTTCTCAGTTATCCAGGTCATGGTTGTGCCAAAGGTTCTTTTTCAAAAGCCAACTCAACGACTCTCAGAGAGAGTGCTAATGACCAGACCAGATGACTGCAAGGAATATAAATCCTTCCATTCTCCAACAGTCAGAACTGAAGAAGCTTCTTGGATGAGAAGCGAAAAGTTTTGAAGGGAAAAAAAGCAAAGAAAGTCTAGCTGCCATTTGAGAAAGCACCTTTGGGATATCCTTGCATCTTCTTATTTAGACCATGCAAACTAATGGATTACTCACACACTTTGGGGCAGAAGGGACACTTTCCACCTCTGTTCTTTTGATAATGGACTACTTTGCTTTCAGGCTGTTACTTTGTCATCTTGTGAGAATTGTCTCCCTTTAGGAAACAGCTTCTCCAAATAATGTTAGAGAGAAGAAATAGCTGCTGTATGAAAGGAAGCCTTGTTCCCACTTCTGTGAAATCAGTTATGTTGGAGTTATCCATTTTGTCCCAAAGTTCATTCATTCACATTTATATATATAAAAAATCAGGGTTTTATGTATATATTTACATACAACGTGTACTTGCCAATTAGGCTCTGTCTGATTTTTTTTTTCACACATTGTTTTGTTCTCTGGTTATAGTAATTATTATGATGGTCAAAATGCTGTTGAATTTATGGAGGCTATAATATTGAAGCAAAGCTGTGCTGGCAGAAATAGTGATATGAAATACTTTTGTACATTTGAAAAATCCAGCTGACTCCTGTGGTTTGATGTGACCACAGAATTCTCTTCCTTAATAGGTAATTCACAGAATATGAATCATTAATTGGAGAAAAAATAAGGAGGGGAAGACTGGCTGCTAAAACCAATTTACTTTAAGGTTGTACATCAGATTCAGACTAATCTGAAATTCTGAGGCAGAGTCCGATTTCTTCAAACCAGTTCTGCAACTACTGCAGGATGATACAGAATACTAAACAGAACTGAATGAAGATGATGGTGGTGATGATGATGATTTAATAGAATAACAGAGTTGGAAGGGACCTTGCTGGTCTTCTAATCCAATCCCTTGGTTTAGCAAAGAGACCTTATACTATTCCAGAGAGATGGAATACTGCAGGATGATACAGAATACTAAACAAAACTGAATCAAGATGATGGTGATGATGATGATGATTTAATAGAATAACAGAGTTGGAAGGGACCTTGCTGGTCTTCTAATCCAATCCCTTGGCTTAGCAAAGAGACCTTATACTATTCCAGAGAGATGGCTATCCAGTCTCTTCTTAAAAGCCTCCAGTGATGAAGGACCTACAACTTCGGAAGACAAGCCATTCCACTGATTAATTGTTCTCACTGTTAGGAAATTTCTCCTTAGCTCTAGGTTGCTTGTCTCCTTGATTAGTTCCCCTCCATTGCTTCTTGTCTACCCTAGCTATGGAGAATAGGCTGACCTCCTCCTCTTTATGGTAGCCCCTCAAATATTGGAATACTGCTATCATGTCACTCCCTTGACCTTCCTTTCCCTTGATTAGTCATACCCATTTCTTGCAACCTTTCTTCATATGTTTTAGCCTCAAGCCGCCTAAGCATCTTTGTCGTTCTTTTCTGCAGTTTCTACATCTTTTTTTATAATATGTGACCAAAACTGGATTTATTTTTATTCAATTTGGATGTCACCCATCTTCCACCAACTCTCTGTAGCTCACAACAAAAAACAACAAGATACAGAAAGTAAACCAAAGCAAGTACAAAAATAGCTATCAAAGGGCAAGCCAATAACAACACAACACATTCCAGAGTGGGATGCAGTTTAGCCTTTCTGAGTGAAACTTACACACATCAACCTTATGTCTTCAATTTATATACAGTATACATATATGAAGAAGGGTGAGTTTGAGTGACTGGAAGAGTTATGACCACAAGGCCTCTGACAATTCAGCTTTTGAAAAGCTTGGTTGAATCCTTATCATGGGCATGTTGAACCAGTGTTTCCAGCCATGTCTTTCTTCTAATAAACCCTTTATTGTAATACTTATGCTATGGTTGAGGGGTAGAGCACCTGCAATGCATTCCTCAGGTTGCACCTTCCTGCCTGAATTCACAGGCAGGAGTGAAAAAATGTTCTCACAAACCATGAACAGCCAATCAATAAATCAGCCACACTGGGCTAGGTGAACGAGTAGTCAAAGGTAGCTTCCTAAATTGTATCCACAATTTCACTAGGTGTTAACTTGGGCAGCCATATATATTTTCTTAAATAAATAAAATAAAATACAAACTTTGTTTACTGAAAGTGTGAGTCCTTCGGGAGAAGGGCGATATATAAATAAAATAAAATAAATAAATAAATAAATAAATAAATAAATAAATAAATAAATAAATAAATAAATAAAAAAATTAACGAAAATACAAGTAACTAAAAGAAATATTGCTAGTTTCATCCATCCCTGGGGAAATGACCTTAGCAAGCACATTCCTCTTATTTGTTTTCTTTTCTCCAATGGACTGTAGCCTCTGTTCAGAGAGTGCTACTTTGAGATTTGTTGGGGTTTTTTTTTGCTTTCTTTTGTCACAGACATTTCAAAGCTTAGAAGTGAATCTTCCCATTGCAACATCATACAGAGGTCACTTTTGATTTGTATAAAAGGGAATCTTGTGTTTCTGCAGAAGTAGCTCATGTTTGTTCCAAAGGGAGCCTCCCATGAGTGACTGAGCAAAATTAATCCAAAACAGACCCAAATAATGCATTACTTATCCATGGGCAGGTATATCTGGCATCCACAGGATGAACAGGTGAATATGAAGCTCTTTTAGCAGATTTCTTATCTCCCTGTTCTACATCGTATAACACTGTTAACCAGACACTGAATTATAAAGTTTCCTGCCAAACAAGCTTTGCCGAGTGGTGGGTTTAATTTTTCCTTGAAAAATTAGCCCAGGGCTATTTTGAAAAGTACAATACTGTTGTGGTTACAAAGTGAGTATGAGTATGAGTATGCTGGAAGAATCTAAACCAAGCTTATTCTCTATCCCCACCCTGGAAAACTCTGTATGCTGGATTTCTGGAAGACCAGAAGATCTGATATTCAGCAAGAAGAAGAAGCTCTTGACTCTTAGCATTAAAGATTCATTTGGCTAGAGGATATGTTTGGATCATCCTGATTGACAATGGCATAAATGCCCAGAGCTGGCATGAAAGTGTTACATATGGTGGGGAATAAGATAATTTTAGAGTTGGTTGCTGTTTTGATTGGGTCATTTGAAGGACTGATTGCATCTCTTCTTCTTCCTCACTTCTTTAGGGGTAAAAAATTTCCTCCTCCTTCTCCTCCTCCCACTGATTTGTTCCTGAGCACTGAGGTCTCAAGTCTATCTGACATTGCTGATTCCTGGAATGGAAGAATCTATCTTCTTCAAAACCTAAATAGCAATTCATTCAGACTTGTCCATTGGTACACTGACCGGCAACAAATTCCCCAAGGAGACAGACATCTCCTTGATCTTCTGTATTGCAAGTCTTCTAACACCAAACAATGGGAGAAGGTATTGGATAAAGGATAAATTATCAATAAGTTCATGATTACAGATATTATCCCATAACTATGTAGAAATTGTATGTCAAGGTAATGATTTAACAGCTAACCAGCTTATGTAATGTAAGATGTAATGATGGGAATGACTCAGCAGGGTCTGTGTCTCTTTAAGAGCCTTTGTATAAAGGGAAGGCTCTGCTGATGTGTTCTCTCTTTTCCGTTTCCTGCTGTAATTGTGGTTTGTTGGATCCTGCTGTATTAGCATGTGTATGTATATTGTTCCTCGTGTATGATATTGTAGATAATGTAAGATAAACCACCTTTAATATAGACCACTGTTTACTGTTACTTCTGGGTTATCTCATTCAATAAGGCTGTGCATGCTCTGACATTGTATATCTTTAATATATGTATTTCTTCAGTAACTAGTAATTTAATAATTTCTCCTTAGGCATGATCTGGCTTGGATATATCAAGTGAAAGATCCATGGGGAATAGAGTCTTTGCTTCCTTGACAAAGTTTATCCCAAGCATTATTCACATATTTATTCATGAATAGCGATGATAAGCACTAACCTAACATTGTCCTTGACGTTCACATTCACACATCGCATATGGAGATTTGCATTGAGGATGTCTTTCCATTACAATTGTATGCATGATAGCTTCTGTACGGCCTCAGAGTTTGATCACCATGGTGAACACAACTCCTCTTTGTGACACCTGACTAGATTCACAGTGGTTCCCATATTCTGCCTTTCATATAATCATATCATTTTGGGTATTGTATTGTCTAGATGATTCCTTCTTGCCTGGATCATTAATATTTTTTTATTTATACATTTGTAGGCTCCCTGACTCCATCACAAGCCGAGGGACAATCATCTGTTTGCTTTACGACAGTTAAATGGTAGATCATTCTTTATTCAACCCAAGTGCGAACTGTTTCCATAAAACATGCAACTGTGATAAAAAAGTGTTTCTTTTCCTTTAAAAAAATCATCTCAGTGCTTTGTTATCTTATGTTGCCACGGGGCTCAATAATCTATAGCTCATGTAATAATTTCATTTAGCAGCACAATAAAAGTCAAATTAGTTTCTGGGAGACGGTTATGTATGGTAATCTGGATTACTGCAGTCTCCAACAGACCATATTAGCATTGTAATGTTATTTCTGCCCTTGGGATTCTGGCAGTGGGACTCTCTCTCTCTCTCTCTCTCTCTCTCTCGTTTATATTTATTGGATCTTTATGAAAACGGAGTCTTTAAATTCCATGATAAATGGACCCGTATATATTTAAAGTAATGTGCATAATAATGTCCATAGTGTCTGAAATATCATGTCCCTTCCTTAAAGAGGACTTCTACCATGATTTGTAGCATTCCTGAAGGGTTTCTTTTGTTTAGCTGGAGAAGAGACCTGACATTTAGAAGCAGAATTAAAAGCCCAATAGCAAGATGCTGTGATGTTGTAGCCTCTTATATCACTGTCTTTAAAGCCAGCATAATTTTGCTTCTTTTGGCTTTTTCCCCCCACTAGCTTTGTTTCTCAGGAAGAACCCGAAATGAACCTTATTCTTCATTGTCAGAGAAAAGATCTGGAGACATTTCCAAGAAACACGGGCTGGTACCTAGAACCATAAATGAAAGCAAACAGCTAAGAGATTGTGCTACTTAAGACTTGTAAAGGAGAGGTGTAAGAGCCTTTTTGAAACAGTCAGGGCTCTGTTGATACGTAGTTGTGACTCTGGAATTCTCTCCTAAATCCACCTGAAGAATTAGAAAATCTTCCACCCATCACTTCCTAACTCTGGCTAAAAGTAGATACAGGTAGTCTAGTCTTTGACTTACGGGCACAATTGAGTCCAAAATCTATGCTAAATGAGGCAGTTGTTAAATTCTTGGCACATTTCTTAAGTGAAACACTGCAGTTGTTAAGTTAATAACACAGTTGTTACCTGAATCTGGCTTACCCATTGACTTTTATTTATTTATTTATATATTTTTGGGACTTATATGCCGCCCTATCTCCCAAAGGACTCAGGGCGGCTAACAACAATAAAAACAACAATACAAAAGTTAAGAGAAATTAAATAAACAGCCCCAAAATAAATTAACTAAACAATTAAAATGATTAAAAATTAAAACATTTTAAAAACCCGTCATCAGTCCAGGTCAGCCTGATGACTTTGCTTGTCAGAAGGTTGCAGAAGGGGATCACATGACCCCAGGACACAGCAATGGTCACAAATATGAATCAGTTACCAAGCATTTGAATTTTGATCACATGATCATGGGGATGCTGCAACAATTGTAAGTATGAAAAATAGCAATAGCACTTAGACTTATACCACTTCACAGCGGTTTACAGCCCTCTCTAAGTGGTTTACAGAGTCAGCATATTGCCCCCCAATAATCTGGGTCCTCATTTTACTGACCTTGGAAGAGTGGAAAGCTGAGTCAACCTTGAGCTGGTGAGAATCAAACTGCTGGCAGCTGACAGTCAGCGGAAGTAGCCTGCAGTACCGCATTCTAACCACTGCGCCACCACAGATCACATCCATAAGTCACTTTTTTCAGTGCAATTGAATCTTTGAATGGTCACTAAATGAATTGTTGTAAATTAGGTCTACCTGTATTTTAATAAGAATATTTTGCAGACATCAGGATATGTTTGAACCATCTTGAGCTCTTCCCCTCTGAAAGCAGGACACTTCAGCAGAATTTCTTGCCAAAATTCCCCATCCCACAGAATTATTAGATGTACTCTATTGCATTTAATGGCTGCAGCAAATTTCTTGCTCTGAAAAGAAGTTAAAAACAGCTGGCAATACATCCAGTATTGAAATGTTTAGTGGGCAATAAACTTTGATCTCTGGATCAAAGAAAAGTATCTTTGAGGAAATAAGGCAGAAAATACTTTCCATAATTCCATCCAAAAATAAGAAGCTAAGGCAACGGCTCTATGGACATCTATTGATCAATATTTTAATCCATCACATCACTTACTCATCTAAATATCACTTGTAAGTCAGAATGTTCAGGGGAAAATAGATTAGAAGAAGAAACATTTAAATATTTGCAAGATAACTAGAGTGGTAATTTTAGAATCTTTTCTCCTTCCAGTCATACATGCACAAACACTGTGATTTCACTCCTGCATTCTCTGCTTCTCTTGTAGTCTAATTAAGTCTCATGCTCTTTCATAGCTTTGTTTAAGAGATACGAAATCTCAGAGATTTCAAGTATTTTGTTATTCAGTGGTCACTATTGGTTCTGACCAAGTTGGAAAGCTGCATCTTTTGCACAACCATTTTAGGGATTGAAGACATTGCTCCAAGGAAACCCAAATAGTTATTAGTTTTGCTAGTTTTTTTAAGACTAACTAAGCTCAAGCTCTGCACAACAGAGTGGGGTCTGTGACAATTCATTGTGCCCAACTCGCCATGACCTACTCGCCAAGGCCAACTTGCCATGATCAACTCACTGGGGGACAACTCGCCACAGGACAAATTGTTGTGGGGCAGAATGAAGTGTGAATGGTGAAAATTAAAATGATTTTTTAATTTATTTAAATAATTAAATAGAATAGTTAAATTGTCCTGCAGTTAGTTGTCCCCTGGTGAGTTGGCTGTGGCAGAGTTGTCCCTTTCTCCCTGTTCTTTCCCCAGCTCTGGCACAACTAGCAGTTCAAAAGCATGCAGATGTGAGTAGATTAATAAGTACCATGCCGGCCACATGACCAGAGAAATTATCTTCAGACAATGCTGGCTCCTTTGGCCAAAGAAACAGAGATGAGCACCTATCTCTGCCCTATCATTGGGCCTGACCAGTGGTGGGATTCAAATATGTGACCAACCGGTTCTCTGTGGATGCCGCTTCCGGAAGTCCATTCTGGGCCTGGGCAACAAAAAATTAGCTGCCTGTTCTGCTGAAGTGGTGCGAACTGTCTGAATCCCACCACTGGGCCTAAGTGACAGGGAAACCTATATTGTCCATCTCATGCAGAGTTTGACGACACCTTTAGCTATGTTAGAGGGATAATAAATGCACTGCTTTGAAGCCAGGCTGAATACACTCTTAATTCTAATTCATGCAATTAACTTAATCTTAGTAACTGTTGGTCTTATTGACATCTAAGTAGGAAAATGTTTTTGCTGACAAGTTTAATTTATTCTTTCCAAAAGAGAAACCAATACTCTCTGCTGATACATCCTACAATCTAATTGAAGGCAGCTTATCTGCAACATCACTGCATATGCTAGTTTGGTATATGTACAAAGCTTTTCAGATGGGAACACATTCCATTGTGTTATTCTTTGCTGGAAATTGATTGCAATATTAAAAAAAAACCTTGTATAGGATTTTTCTGAAAAGATAACCAATCGCTCCATTAAGAAGTTCTTCTTCAGATGCAGAGAATTTTATTTTGTTGTTCCAGAAAAGTAGCAAAGGTTTAATGGGTGGCAAAGAAGTTTTACCCATCATAAATGTTAGGTAAAAATTTTACGAAAATGTTTTTTATAATATACGTTTGAAATAATTCACTTTAAACTTGTTGCCGGATAAAATGAAGATTATACGTAGTAGCTCCACAACCCTTTTCTCTTATTTTTCTTCATTTTAAGAAATGGCTGTTTACAACTGTTTCTAGTCCTCCTTTTTGCTTTCCTTCCTCATACTCTGGTTTGATTTCTTTTCTGCCCAAGTTTCCAGCCAAACAGGGCCCGTGCCTTTGACGCGATGATGACCAAGGCATCCTATATCCAATCAATGTCATGGAAAACAAAGCCCATCTCCCCCCACCCTTCTGAATGGACCAATCCCTGATGGGCTGTGCCAATTTCAAAGGGAGAAGAATCACTCATGGGGGAAAAAAATATCCCCTCCCATTTTAGATTAGCCCTAAAAATAAATGTCCTCTCGTTTTGATTTCTTCCTGAACTCTTGAATGCTGTCTTTCTGCTTCCATTTCAGAGGATCCTATCAATCTTCCCTGCCCGTCTGCTCTTTAAGAAATCCATTGTTGCCTTGTGCTCTATATCCAAAATTGATCCCTGGTGGGGTGTGTGTATGTGTGTGTGTATGTGTGTGGGAGAAAGATGGTGAGAAGAGGAGGGGGGGAACATTAGCTGAGTAAATCACAACCCAAAGAGCGTGATATTTAACAGTTTGGGCCGGCAGCCATAAAGGGCAAACTTGCAGGTGTCTCTGAGTGCTTTCAGAGCCCACAGGGGTGCCTCCATTACAGGCTGCCTTCTGCAAAGGACAATGGTGTGAGGTGATCAGCAGGTCACCTTCTCACATCTCCTCTTGATGGATTGCAGAAACTCTCTCTTGTACTGATCTTAGCTACATCCTTGCTGCCGAGGGTTTCTGGCAAAGCCCTTTCTTTTGTCAATAATGGAATTTCATTTCCAGCTTAGTATCTTTTTCATAAGAGCTGAACACAAAGTCCCTCTTGATCGATACCATGTTTCTCACACTGGCTCAAAGATGGCATTAGGTTCCTTTCTCCTAACATATTTATTTATTTATTTTCTGAAGACAGACAGATGCCTCGTGCTTCCTTTTTCTTTTTCTTTTTAAGGCTGTCAGAGCCAGTGATCCATCTCTAGAGAGGGATAGACATTTGTTTTCTACTGACTTTGACTTTAGCTTATGTGTTTTCTTTGGGCAATTAGACATTTTAAAAATAGGTTCTTATGTTTTTCACACTTTTAACAACCTGGCCCATCTGCACTAATCAAATTGAAGAGTTAGAGAGATTCCTAATATGGAAAGTGCCCTTTAAAACCTGGTTCTTATGTAGAATTGAAGATTTGGAGCCTATTACTTTTTTAAAAAAAATGATTCAGACCATAAACATGTAGACTTCTAATTCTCAAGCACCCTGGGAAATCAGGAGATTCAGGCAGTTCAGACAAGTGTAAAAAATTATTGCAAGCTTAAGCTCGCTACAAGAACCTGGCCAACTAACAGTCAAGGGAAATGAACAGGAGATAACAGAGGCATTCAAGGTGGGGTGGACTTAGCTCTCTTGCGGGCATACAAGGACTTGTGACTTATGACATGTTTGACCCCTCCCTTGGGCTCAGTCTGGTCATTTCATACACCAATCCTGCTTATGAAAAAATCTTTAGATTTGAGCGTTTACCAAATAAATCAAAATGTTATCACCTTTTATATCAGTAATTCTAGCTCTAGGTACTGCAGGTCTGTCAGGTTATGATTTTAATCATTCTTCCTTTCTTTCTTTCCAGCCTTAATGTTGTTTTCCAGCCTTAATGACTCACTGGAGAAGAGCCTCATGCTGGGAAAGATTGAGAGCAAGAGAAGAAGGGGACGACAGAGAATGAGGTGGCTGGATGGAGTCACTGGAGCGGTAGGCGTGAGCTTAAAGAGACTCCAGAAGATGGGAGAGGACAGGAAGGCCTGGAAGAATGTTGTCCATGGGGTCATGATGGGTCAGACACAACTTCCCAACCAACAACAATGTTGTTCCATTTCTAAATAATCTGTACACTTTTCTCCTGAAGCCTACACTCTTCATGCCAATTCCTTAATTAGCAAATGTTTTTTGAGTTTTCTTTTTTCTGGAAAATAATCCATTCTGGGTGAACTTCACAGCTTTTCATGTATCATTCCATTGTCCCATGCTGTGCATGTGGTTGCAGGAATCTATTTTTAATGAAAAATAATAATGGCTGAAAATGTGCATGTGTTGTCTTTCAAAACTTTCCTTGGTGTCAGTTTCAATTGCTGTTTGGATATTTCAAAACAGCTTCAGGTTTTGAAAGAAGAACCTGAAAGATTTACTCAGTCTGCTAAAGAAAAAATTGCAAACTTTGGGTTGATCCCTCTCTTTTTCTCCCCACCCCAAAGACCCAGAAAACTCAGATTAATATAACTAACTGAAGTAATAGAGAGCTCCTGAATATTTTATAGGCCTAAGGAAGGTAAACCATTATGCATGTCCCTCAACGTGCTTTATTCACAGCTATTTTCAGCTAATTGCTGCAGGACCTTAGAGAAGCAAAGTCTGTCATTTGAGAAAAAGGCAAGATAAAAATATCCTTAGAAATGTACACAAATCTGAGTATTCTGCCTCACCAGAAAATGAGAGGTGAGGGTCCATTCTTCATCCTTTAATGTTTATTTTAATGGAAAAAGTGTCATTACAAAACAAATGTTGGGGCGAAGGTGGAAAATAATATTTCAGAGAACAAGATGCTTATGCTCCAATTATTAGATTTTTTCCCCCCTGAATTGAGGGTTTAGTACTCCCACTTGGCATAATGATAAATAGTATGTTATGCTCACCCTGGCCATTTATTTATTTTAACATTTATATGTTACTGACTCCCATTAGTCAGTAACAGTATATGCTCTCAAATATTCATATGAAGTAAAATTATTCAAACTTAGCAGAAAACCTCTTTTTTAAAAAAAATAAAAATAAAAACCAAGTAAAAGACAAATTAAAAAAACATTTTAAGCTTCTTCCAATAATAAAACAAGGGGAAGGCAATTTATTTTATTGTCTAGACCAGGGGTAGGCAACCTCGGCTCTTTTATGAGTCATGGACTTCAACTTCCAGAATTCCTGAGTCAGCTATGCTGACTCAGGAATTCTGGGAGTTGAAGTCCATGAGTCATAAAAGAGCTGAGGTTGCCTACCCCTGCTCTAGACCCTACCATGTAATCACATTAGCTGTTGATGTGAACTGGCGGGACTCACAAAATGGACCCCATTGAAAATTTAAGAGGGCAGAGTAGACTATATAGACATGGATGGTTCTGTCAATAAATTATACAGATAGTTCTCGACTTACAACAGTTCATTAAGTGACTGTTCAAAGTTACGTCACTGTTACAATGACTGTGGTCATGTGATAAAAATTCAGATGCTTGGCGACTGACTCATACTTAAGACGGTCGTAGTGTCCCCCGGAGGTGTGTATCACGTGATCCCCTTCTGACAAGCAAAGTTAATGGGGAAGCCAGATTCATTAACAACCGTGTTACTGCAGTGATTCACTTAACAACTATGGCAAGAAAGGTTGTAAAATGGAACAAAACTCACTTAACAAATGTCTCACTTAGCAACAGAGATTTTGGGCTCAGTTGTGACTGTAAGCTGAGGACTCCCTGTGCAAAGTTTTGTATTTATTTTATTTTTATTTATTTATTTAATTGGATTTGTATACCGCCCTTTCCCGAAGGACTCAGTGTATTGTATGCCATGGATGTCAGATTTCACACTAGGCATGGTACTGAGTCCTACATTCTGTAACTAACCAGCAGGAGAAATTATTACGGAACAGGAAAATGGATAGGAAAAAGATATATAAAGAGAACATAAGAATCATCCATCAGACCTACAGTATATCAGTTAGCCCCAGGGTTCGAATTCTAGGCCTTTTCCTTTTACCTTTTTAAGTCATCCATTTCTCTGAGATATCTATTTAATGTTTAGGTAATGATGCTGAACAGCACTGGTTCCATTCTTGCTGGCTTCCTCCTGTGTAACTTCCTATATATATCTAAAGAATGGTCATCCTAAATCTTTAGGTTTTTTTCCCCCCAAGTTTGTCAATCTATTTTTTTTTAGGACTTAGTTTCCATTTCTTTTATCTTCTTGACCTTCTTTGAACCAATTCCAATTAGTTTGAATCAGTGTAATGTTCCAAATTGGAGAAGGCACTTGAGCTTAGATTAGAACCTACTATGTATACTTCCTGTGTATTAGTTGAAATCTTGCTTTCAAAATATTGCATTACTTCCACTAAGTTTTTTTTTACAAAAGTATTTCAATTAATCTAAAATGATATTTCCTTTTTTGGTAGCTACATTATGCTGTTGGCTTGTATTCAACCAATGATCAGCTACCGTTAATGTCATACATATTACTGTCAAGCCAGGAAATCATCACCCTATACTTGTGCATTTGATTTGTGTTCCCTAGCTGAAAAATCATTAGAAGGGACTATTAAACTATTTAGTCCAACCCTTTGCTCAGTGGAGGATCCCAAATTAAAGCATCCCTTCCAGATGTCCATGCAACTTCTGCTTGAATAAGGAAGCTTGATAAACAAAGCTGCAATTTGTACTTATTTAATTCTGTTCCAGATTTATGTTGTTTTGTGATTAATAACCAATGCAATCAATCTTTTAAATCCATACATTGACAAAGTGTGCAGTGGTGGTTTCCAAGATTTTTTTGTTTGCTTGCTTGCATATACAGATATGGGTATATTGAGAAAACCTCATACAGACATGGGTATATTGAGAAAACCTCATACAGACAAAATGATGTATGTATGTATCAAAATAATACACAGAAGAGGCACATAGACCATACATTGTGTTGAGGAAAATGGCTTTTCAAAGGCAAAGGTTCTGATAAAAATACCTATATTGCCAAACATATTTTTTATGATAAATCATATTAAATCCAGAAGTAGAAGTAGATCCAACAGAATCAAAGATTTAAAACAGTAAATTGAAAGAACACTGGACAGAATGATGGTCCTTAATAAAAAGCCTTCTCTTTTTTTTCAGTTTGAAGGTGGAAAGGACGAAGATTTGCCCAATGTACTTATCACAAGACCCTTTGGAAAGTCACAATTCATGAAGTATGAAAATATAGCCACTATGGCTGTGTTATTTATGAAATGCTCATGCATCTTTGATGCTGGCACGTATACTCTGTGGTTTTCTTCCTTGCTATGCTCACTCAATAAACCGGAGCAAGAATCAGCGAAAGAATAAAATAGAAAGCCAGCTGATTCAGAAATTTTTCAGGGGAGGTCTTTAAAAACAACATCAACAGCAACAGCAGCAGCAGCAACAAAAACTGGATAGTTCCATAGATGTGGATAAGTGAAAGATGCAGCTCTTTTGCATAATGAAATGGCTGTGACTGGAGACATTCATTTTACATTTGCCCTGAAACAAATTTGTGTAGAAAAGTATACCGTTCTCTATGTTCAGTTAAAAGACCACTTTATACTTTTCTTTTTCTTTTCTTCCTGATAGTCAAATTAACAACTGTAAAATGACCTTTCATCCTCTGAATACCATGGAGAAGCAACACATTTTCATACCATATCATAGAGCCTTGGTGGAGCAGTGGGCTAATGCCTCCTTAAGTAACACCAGCTGCCTGCAATTAGTGCAGGTTCGCATCCCACCAGGCTCAAGGTTGACTCAGCCTTCCATCCTTCCGAGGTAGGTAAAATGAGGACCCAGATTGTTGGGGGCAATTAAGCTGACTTTGTAATAATGCTGCTGGGGGGGGGGCGAAAGCCCTAATAAGCAGGCATATACATAGAATGAAGACTATTGCTAAGCACATTTGATTTGTGCTTAGATTGTAAGCCGCCCTGAGTCTTCGGAGAAGGGCGGGATATACATGGGATTAAAATAAATAAATAAATAAAATAAATACCAGGCAGAAACTTTGAACCCCAAAGAATGGAGAACTATCTTTTAAAAAAAACAAAACAAAGCAAAACCCAGGTTTGTATTTCACTGCAGCCAGAGACATTAGGAAAAAAACAAAACAAAACAGGCTGAGGAACAGAACCCAGTGGTTGCAAGTTCCCTTAGGAGAAATCTGTTTGACAAGAAACGTCTGCCAATGCTGTTCACTTTAGGATGACTTGAAGTGGTTCAGGGGTTTTGCAGCGCAATGCGCAGCTATGATTAACTTAAAAGGATGTGTTAGCTTTCAAACCTGAAAGGTGTATGGGATGATAATGGTGTGAGCTTCTTAATATTAATAATGATACCTAAGGACTCCCTTGATATTTGGAAATTTTGAATTTATCGGACCTGAACACCTTATGTTTACAGAAAAGTACCCTGCTTGGAACTGCCTCTGTTCTCAGATGCTACCTTAATCATTTTTAGCTCCTTGGTTAGCACTTGAATTATTAACTTTCCACCAGTCTTAGACTATGAATTAATTGTAAATTACTATTACTACTACTAGTATAACTACTACTACCTACCTGGGGATTGGGATTGTAATTGGTTCTTGTGTCAGTGCCTTGCCATTGCTGAACTGCAAAATGTTGCTTTGGCTCAAGTGAATTTTGTTTCAAAAACGACCACATATTGCTGCCTTGGGCTTCCTGGATGATCTATGGTGCTACCGGAGGGCTATTTGTTTTATTCTGCTTCCTGGGACCTGAGCTCCCATCATAGCAATGGGTTAGCATTAGGCAAAGTGTCTAAATGTACAATTGGTAGTGTAGCAATTAATGCACCACAGGGGGTTTGGAAGTCATTGGTGGCTTGCTGCCATGACAACTGGGAAGCTTTTGCAGGTTCATTTGTGTGTACGTGAGGTTTCCCCCCCCCACCTCCCTGTTGGACAGCTTCTCCTTAAAATGCCTCTGAGATTTTTTTTTTAATTTTTTTTTTGCAAAACAATGCACAAATGTTCACAAATATGAAACACATGTCATATGGGAGCAGGTAAACATTAGCACATTTTCTTTCTTTCTGTTGAAAGTGGGAAAGGATGTTTGCTTGAAGCATTGATCTGGAGAAGCCTGAGGGGATGGGATGAGGCAATCAGTTATTGGCCAGCTTGAAATAATAATAAGCCTGCATTAAGTGACCATCAGTTCTTTGTGGTCAGTTCTTGGTCAAGAATGTCAAAAACCGATTGGCTGGTCATTCATTTTCAATGTTAGTCTAAACATACAGCCACGGCTGTAAGTGTCAATAGAACAGAATATTTGTAACTCAGGGTTAAACCGTCTGTTCCTTGGTGCTCTCTGAGCTTGGTGGTTCCCTTGCAGATGTTTCATTATCCAACTAGGTAACATCATCAGCACTGCTGATGCTACTTAGCTGGGCGATGAAACATCTGCAGGAAAACAACCAGCCCCAAGAGCACCTAGGATCCCTCATTGCTATGTATTATGTCAGAATAGACCCTCAGATAAACCAGGCTGTATTAATTTCATATATATATTAAAGTAGATTAAAAAGGACTGAGAGATGGAAGGGGGAATGGTCTGGTAGATCTCTTGATAGATTTTAGTTCAGAGAAGACTATTCCAGTGCAATCCCAGATATGCTGACTCAGAATTAAACCTTGAAGAGTTACTGAAGTCTACTGGGCATTTCTTCCATTTGAGCTTGCATTTGATTCCAGCTCAGTCTTTTTTGGTGTTTCTAATTAATATGGCCAAATGCCAAAGTAAGGAGTGATCTTTATCATAACTTAAATGAAGAGCTAGGTTTCTACCAGGCATACAAGGCAGAAACTTAAATTATCTGTGCACTTTCCAAATTGTTTGGTCTGCTGCCCAACTCTTTTGATTTGGATTTGAAACTAAGTAGAGCTAGCTTTTTCCTGGCTAATGTGTGAACAGAGATGCTCAGCTAATGACTGTTCAAGTATTGGTCAGTAATCAAGTGTCTCACCCTGCTCAGTTTTAGTCCAAAAAAGTAATCCCTCTCCCCAGCTTCAACAGATGAAAAAGAAATAAACTGAGTTCATTTTCTAGCAGGCTGAATATACATTTTGGGCCACTTACTACCCCTGCCACCTTCTGTTATCTGTACTGTTATCTTATCTCAAGGAAATATAATCTGTGACAAATCAAACTTCCCCTTTAATGTCTGCAATAGACCCAGATCTGGTAGCACCTTCTGAAACCCAGCTCTTTGAAACTATGATATACTCTGTTGGACTTCCAAAGACTATGAAAAAGTGGAAACTCACCCAGCTCTGGTTTTTCCACAGGTCCTGCTACCTCTATTGATTCTTTTGAAGCGAGTAACAAGCTAGGAAAAATTACAGGGTGATTTGAAAGGGTGAATTGACTCATTTCATGTTTGAAAATTGATCCTAAAATATACGAGGCACAATTGTCAAATTCAGCAACTATACCATGATTCACGGGGAACTGAATGGCTGGTTAGGTTGTCTGCTTTCTTACTGTTGCTGAATTTTAACCCCTTCTGGAATGGAAGGGGACAATTTGCTGCAGCCAACTTGCTGTGACCAAAACTCACCACGGCCAACTTGCCGTGGGACAGTTCACTGCAAGACAACTTAACAATTCAATTTAATCATTTAAAATTAAATTAAAACATTATTTTAATTGTTGTGGTTCACATTTCATGCTGTCCCTCCTTTTGCATCCTTTTAAAAAATGATTCTATTCCACCATTTCTTTGATACTAGTGTAACTCTTGTCTCACGGCAAGTTGGCCAGGGGGAGTTGTCCCGTGGCAAGTCAGCCACGGGCAAGCTGGTTGCGGCAAGTTGGTTGTGGTGATTTGGCCATGGTGAGTTGGCTGTGACATTCACCATGGCCTTCTGGAATGCAAGGCAGCATCTAAAGGGGAAAAGATATTTGTGGGGGGGAGGAAGGAAGGAGAATATTGCCCAATTGGTGCATCCAACATTTCCAGATAATGCTAATCAATCAGGGATGAACAAGAAGTTGTCCCCCCCCACTTCAGTAAACAGCTTGTAAATGAAACCACAATTGAATCATGTGAGTGTCTTTTCACTTTCTCTTGGGACTCCTTCTTCTCTTTTCACGCAATGCTATAATTTCTGTTGTGTGTGTTGTTCAAAAGTATAAATTATCGCAGCCTTTTTCTTATTTTCTTCTTGTGATAACACAGGAGCATAAACATCTGACAGTGGTTTGTTAAAAGAACTGTGGTTTAATATTCAATATGAAACAACAACATTCAGGGAGGATACAGAATACAAGACAGTCAGTTATATTCAAGTGAGCTAAAGATTCCAACTGCAATTCCCCTCAGACACAGTCTCTTAAAGGGACACTACCCCTCAAATACTCTGCTGACTCATTCTCTACATATCCCTTCTGCCGGCCAGCTACTAAATTATAATTACCTTGACAATGTGACACAGAGATGGAAAAATGATAGGTGTATTTGGAGTTGAAATTTTTCATTCCACTTTGCTGAGCAGCGGTGGGGCTGCGTATTTTTCAACTCGCAAAAGGAGGAACGGGCTTTTCTGTGCTTCACTTTGTGACTGCAGCTAAACAACACGAACTAAGGAAGGGACTCCCAATGCTGTCATCTTTGCTGTCTATGGAGATCCTCAATCATCCAGCTCGTGGTTGTCCCAAAGGTGTTTTTTCTGAAAAGCAACACGTCTTCTCCCCCCCACCTTGTTTCGCTTCTCATCCAAGAAGCTTCTTCAGTTCTAACTGTTATAACTCAAGAAGCTTCTTGGATGAGAAGCAAAATGTTTTCAAAAGAAAGAAAAAAAAAACCAAAAAAAGGAAGAACCCCCCCCCCCCAAGAAAGTCCAGTTGCCTTTTGAAAAAGGACGGCCATCTTCCTTCTTCTGTTGTGAGGGCTATGGAATTAGACTGCCAGGGTTTTCTTCCAGGATCTGTTTGATCATACCAGTCAGGCCAACAGCTCTGATATTATCTGGTGTTCCATCCATCCAGGTACAAATAATCCTGTATTTTATTAGTTTCCCAAAATATAAACAGAGAAATACAAAGAGAAATGAAGATAATGGGAAAACAGGGGAGGAAAGCGGGAAGAAGAAATGTAAAGAGGAAAAGGGGAAAAAAGCATTGACTTCTGATTCTTTTGGGTGCAGTAGAATAAGGTAATAATATACAAACTTGATGTTTTACTTTTATCTAATAATAGCCATTTCTATAATAAAAATCCTATCTAATCAGCAAAACCCAAAATCAAAATTTCATTTCTCCCATCCAAAAGTCCAAAATCCAAGTAAAAACAGAATTAATTCCCACAACGGTCAAATGGCTGCAAAAGTCTATGGAGTTGGCAGAGATGGCTCAATTGACTGCTTTGATTCAGGTACAAATAATCCTAGTTAATTTGTTTTTAGGCAGCACCCAACTCCTTTTTGTACATGGAGCTGGAGACTCTGCAATGTCTACTTCCAGAACCACAAAACCTGTGACCTTGAGGTGCCCCGAAACTTCTTTTCTGTGCAGTATATCAGACCTGGCAAAGCAAGCCTTCTAGAACTTTGCTTCCAAGTTCAGCTCTTCAGGAACCTCCCCAAAAGTAATATCCAAAGCTGCTATTTTCTTTGTAGCTGCTGTCCTCCACCTCACCGTGAACTCGTGAAAGATGGCCCAGGCAGTGCATTCTGTCTAACTCTTTCTTTATTGTGTGTCTTTCTTTCCCTTTCCCTGAGGTAAAGTGGTTTTTTCTTGCCAGGGAAAAAAGGTCTGCTTGAGGAGCATAAGATTAACTGTTGTTCTGCAGCCTTGGTTTATACATGGATTATCAAAGGAGCCTTCAGAATTAGATTCACTTGAGCAATAGCAGGACGCAAAAGGACACCACCACCCTGCAACCAATCTGCCCATGTTAGCTGCTTGTCTCAGAGCTTCTGGCAGCAAAACACCTGCTGTTCTGGTCTCTGAACAAAGAGGCCATTAATCTCTGCTCATCTCATGCAGACTTCTTGGTTGGTGGCTGGCATCCAGACTTTAGAAATGAAACCACTTTTTCCCCTAGTGGGAAGATCTTTTAAGTTAAAGCTGAAGTGGATGGGGAGAGCAATAAATCTAGGGAGTAAAGAGTTTGAGTTAAGTTAGACGATGATTTTCTGATTTTTTTTTAATGTTCCCCCTTCCTCCCCTAAAGTTTCTGAACTGTTGAAGAAGTTCAGTCCTGGAGAATATTCAAGGAAATGCTCTGCCTAATCAAACTGTCTAATTTGAGAATCTCTCTCTCTCCTCTCCCTTTTCCCACATCTATCTATCATCTGTCTGTCTGTCTGTCTGTCTGTCTGTCTGTCTGTCTGTCTGTCTGCCTGCCTGCCTACCTATCTACCTATCTACCTATCTATCTATCTATCTATCTATCTATCTATCTATCTATCTATCTATCTATCTATCTATCATTTTCATCCCCCATCTTGTTTCAAAGCAACTCTGGACACCTCACAACATCATATATTTCCTCTGTTGCTACGGAATTAATTTTAAAACTGTTTATTCATAGTTCATATTTTTTCAGATTTTGTCTCCGAGGCTACTGTTTCCTTTATACACTATCTCAAACTAAATGTACATCTGAATTCATTTTTAGCTGGTGTTTATTGGAAAGGTTTTGTTTGTAAGATTTGTATCTGTCTTTCTTCCATTGTCGTCGAGCAAATTATAGGGGGATATCTATTGCTATTTTAGCCACACAACAGCAACCTTGTGGAGTAAGCTGGAATTTTTTTCCTTCCATGGACAAGGTTGAGCAAACCATCTGCTCAACCATTCTGTACAGATTAAGCAAAAAGATTCAGGAAGCTTGCTCTGTCCAGCTCTGCTTTACGTATTTAATTAAGGAATGGATGTTGTGAATGTTGTCCAAGATATCTAATGTGGATTGATTTGGGGATAGTTGGACAAAATAAAAAATACCTTAATGGGAGAGGCAGCACCTTATTAGTAAAACTAATTACAACTAATTTTTAACCAATTATAGCTTTTTAAAAAAGCTCTGGAAGCTATTTAAAATAGGCTGCTTAATACTATTTCTGTATGCCATTGATAGACAGACAGATTTAAAATGTTATTACAACTTTAAAAGGAAAGATAAAAACAAACAGGAACTAATATTTAAAATGAAATAGCAGAAAGAAAAAAAGGAACAAACTCAAATGTGTAGAAAACAATCAGCAGAAAAAACAAAGCTATTTCACGTAAAAACCAAATGCACAGTTATAGCATAGGCGGTACCTTGCTAAATAGTAGCAACTGTGAGAGGGATCTTGGAGTGCTAGTGGACAATCACTTAAATATGAGCCAGCCATGTGCTGCAGCTGCCAAAAAAAGCAAACACAGTGCTAGGCTGCATTAACAGAGGGATAGAATTAAGATCACATGAAGTGTTAATACCACTTTACAATGCATTAGTAAGGCCACACTTGAAATAATGCATCCAGTTTTTGGACACCTTGATGTAAAAGAGATGTTGAGAAAGAGTACAGAGAAGAGCAACAAAGACGATTAGGGGACGAGGCTAAAACATACAAGGCACGGTTTCTGGAATTGGGTATGTCTAGGTCAGGGGTAGGCAACCTCGGCTTTTTTATGACTCGTGGACTTCATAGCTGACTCAGGAATTCTGGGAGTTGAAGTCCACGAGTCATAAAAGAGCCGAGGTTGCCTACCCCTGGTCTAGGTTAATGAAGAGAAGGATGAGGGATGACATGATGACTTCCTGACTGTAAGGACAATTAACCAGTGGAACAGCTTGCCCCCAGAAATTGTGGGTGCTCCATCAGTGGAGATTTTTAAAAAGAGGCTAGACAGTAACTTGTCTGAGATGTTATAGATTGTCCTGCTTGAGCAGGGGGCTGGACTAGAAGGCCTCCAAGGTCCATTCCAGATTTCTATTCTATTCTATTCTATTCTATTCTATTCTATTCTATTCTATTCTATTCTATTCTATTCTATTCTATTCTATTCTATTCTATTCTATTCTATTCTATTCTATTCTATTCTATTCTATTCTACTCTATTCTACTCTACTCTATTCTACTCTATTCTATTCTATTATTAATTTTCTTTTACAACAGCTTTAAGTGTAAATGTAAATTAACTTTTTAGTCTGTAGTTACATTTATTTCTGTATCTCTAACTGGGCATGTTTTTAATTTATTTCCATTTTACTTCCATTTATAGGGCCACCCCTCTCTCCAAAGGATGTTTGCTTCTGAACCTGCAGCACTTCACAGGAAGTTTTCAAATATAGGAGGAGAAGACTGACTTCTTTGATTTGCCTGACAAAATGTGTGTGCAGAGGAGACACGTCAAGGAAATCAATGACCCAGGAAGACCAGCTAGGCAAGAAAAGGTGAAACTGTCTTTCTCCATTGATTCGTGGAGCCATCAATGATTTTTTTTCTTTTCTTTTTGCCCACAGCTGAACAATAGACTCCAGGATTCAGGCAAGCATTGAAAAGAATGTACGGAAACTGCATGCTGAGTTGCTGAGACTGGATAGTCAAGCAAACTGGTAATGTGAGGTAGATCCCCAAAATCTAAGATTGATAGTTCAGGATATAAGCCATCTATCGTGACTCCTGGATTCTCTGGTTTAAGATGGTGGCAAATATCTGCAGCTCAGGTGGAGGATGAGGGTGAAGCTCCATGCTTGTGGGTTGGTTTCCGAATGTTGTATTACCAGGCTAGGCAACATCTTCAGCAGAATTTAGGGAACGTCAGTGTTCCTGCTTATAAGGGCCCATCACAAGACCCCCAGCTGATGTGATCTTGCCATCATAAGACCTACTGACCACACACAGCCCTTATAAACAAAAGAACACAGACACTGACATCCCCTAAACTTCACTGAAGATGTTACTTAGCCTGGTGATGAAACTTCGGAAACTAACACACAAGCTCAGAGTACAAACCTTCACTCACATCTCTCTTCTAAGCCCGCTCCTTTGTGATAGCAGCAGATATTCAGAGCGGAATAGGTGCCTTTTCAAAAGGCAACTGGACTATCTTTTTTTCTTCTTTTTCTTGAAGATGTTTTGCTCTTCATCCAAGAAGCATCCTCAGTTCTGACAGTCGGAACTGAGTCAGAACAGTGAGAGCAGTCTTCTGACAGAACTGAGGATGCTTTTTGGATGAGAAGTGAAACATCTTCAAGAAAAAACAACAACAAAGAAAGTCCAGTTGCCTTTTGGAAAAATAAAATAAAATGCCTTTGGGACAACCATAACCTGGATGACTGAAAATCTCCATAGACATTCAGAGTAGAAGTTCATGATTTGCCTTTCTGCCTTGAGTCTAGCATGTAAATACCTCCCATCCAAAGCTGTATTCTCATTTGTAAATCATTGTGTCTAGTTGCCCACTGAGGTTGGAAAATCAATTCATTTTATTCCAGGGATATTTGCAGTTGTATTTTAATCTCCAACAGTTAACATTATAAAATGAGGAATTTGATGAATGACTTATTTTATGCTTTGGCAGAGATTCCATTCCTGGCCAAATGCCCAAAGAAAAAAGGATGGTTAGCCTGCTTTGGACCCTGATTGCATATATCAGACTTAGCATTTTTTAAAAATTTCTTGAAATTTTATCACTGTTAATAAAGAAAAGGCAGTAAACCTAAAGAAAACAAATGTGCTTTGAAGCATTGCAGTCTTACTATGTTGCAACTCTAAAACCTGCCTTATATTAGACCAAATTTTTGTCTGTCTACTCCAGAGTTGTCAGCTGGTAGGAGCTCTCTAGGATTTCAGCCAGAAATAATGAAAAGCTACAATAGCTGAGTTGTGGGAGGAAAAACAAAAATAGTTGATCATGGTTAGATAATTTCAGATATGCAAATTGGGTCTTATTAGCTTCAGAGGAGAGTGCATTAGGTTTCCCCCCCTTTGTATAGCATGTTTGATGACTGGAGTAACCTATTTTCTGAGTTAAGTAACACTTTGAATCATGAACCAAATCAAATAGGCATGGATGCATGCAATATTCTAAACCCCATACAAAAGAACTAGCGAAAATCATACCTAGCCATCTTTAGCATGGTATCAGAATGTAGCCTCTAGCTCTAGAACTAATCTGGTTAAAAGTATTATGCAGCCAAAGTCAATCAATTCCATCAATGTTAGCAAACCCTGTGCAAATGGAGTTTGGTGACAGTAGCCTTCCAGAGTTTCTGAAGAAAGTTTTCTTAGCCATGCCTAGAAGTAGTAAAGTTTGATCCTGCTTTACTACTGATGTATGCCCACATCATGCTTATCTCTGAATATTTGTGCATGTACTTTATAATGCATATCATTTGTCTGTTGGGGGAAGAGGAGCACAGTCAGGTAACTGATGTTACTCCCTAACTTTCAAAAGTTTCCAGTGACTGAGGTTGTCTTGAAAACAATGGTGTGTCAAAGAACTATTCTCTACAATTATGAGATTACAGTTGCCTTAGTTAAGAAGCAATATGTATTTCTGAAATAAGGCAACAAGGACTGCTGCAATTACAAAGAAATTACCTCTTTAGATGTTGGATGAACTCTAAGCGAAGGTAGTAGGAATATTGGATAAATAGTTATGAGGTTCTGGGATAATAGGAAATACCAAAATATCAGATAAGGTTGGAAAGACAGTCAAAGGAGAAAAAGCTTTGCTCATGAATTTGCTGTCTAATTTTAATGTTGTAAACTCTGGCTCCATGACCAGAGGTGATCTGAAGCCATGGATTCCCCCTCTGTAGACTAATTGGTTGACTAGATCTTCGACAGGATCAGTAGCAGACAACTCATTGCTTTGAGTCACTCTTTGAAAACTGTTGGAGCCATTAAGCCTCTACCATTCAACCATCATCAAGTTATAGCCAAGACAACACAGTGCTCTCTATATTAGAATCATAGGAATCACTGGTCAGTGAAATGGAAAGTATGCATATCGTGACACTCTCATTAAAATGCAAAGAGAATAACCTTTAGGGCAGCAGCTCAGTGGTTCGCTAAATAAGATTAATTAATAAAACACCTCCTGGAAATTTCTACATCATAAACAGCCACATTTGAGTACAGAATTCCTGCTCTCCTTGTTAAGCAGCAGCAAAAGGAAAAAGGATCCGTTGGCCCAATAAAGTGCCTGTCTCTTGTCAAACGAAAAAATGTGCAAGTTTCTGATGATGAAGAAGATGCAGTTATATTGTACAGGCTCTGGTTTCCCAAGGATTATTTCACTCAATCATATCAATTTTCTCTAAGTATTTTAATCAGCAGCTAATCCCTATCTCATCCTTGCTATTAGGCAATTAAATCAAGATGTTCTTCCTTTACTTGTTTTTATAATCCTGGCTGCTATGAAATACAGGGAGGGGCCTTGCCGGTTGATATGGCAAAGACACAAGTGCAAGGGTTAATTAAGACCTAAATTTTCATGGGGGGGGGCACTTTTACATGCAGCAAAACCTTCTGTTCACAAATGAGCCACAGAGTGTAGCTTATCGGTTTTTCCACTGGGGATTACACGGTGGGAAACACAATGGAGGGTCAAGGGAAACAGAGTATAAACCATCCACAGACATTGCAACAAAAGGACAAATTGTTAAATGGCTGTAACTTCTCTTTTTCCTGGCTTTATATGTCTTGGCTTTTGGGATTTGCAGTTCACATATGGCCATCGTAGAATCCTTAAGCACTTCCATTGGATACTTAGATTCCTTCACAGCCAGATGAGGAAATAACCATCAGATGAAAGGTATTCAGAAGCCATACTAGATTTCCAAATTAAGTGGATCTATTCCAGATAGAAGTGGCTTTTTCCTTGACCAGTCATAGTTCTAGAAATAAGGAGAAATTTCCTGACAGTGAGAACAATTAACCAGTGGAATGGCTTGCCTTCAGAAGTTGTGGGTGCTCCATCACTGGAGGCTTTTAAGAAGAGATTGAGTAACCATTTGTCTGAAATGGTATAAAGTCTCCTGCTGGGGTAGGGGGTTGGACTAGAAGACTTCCAAGCTCCCTTTCAACTCTGTTACTCTGTTATTCTTATCAGCCCGCCCTCCCTCCCTCCCTTGGTGTACTCCAGAGTTGGGACTTTAGAAAGCAATCAGAAAATGACAAGAATGCAAAAATATAATGGTACATGGGAATGGCCTTGGAAGACAGGAAGAAAAACTGCAGATTAAATAATGGTCAGATAAACCACAGTGAGGGCATGGCAAACCTCTCAGAAGGGATCCTCCCTAGTTTTTGGAACTATACAAATGATGGGGGAAAGTTGTACTTTCAGACTTGCAAGGTTTTTGTTAATGTACCCTTACAATAAAATTGAGCTGTTTTAGCTGGGCATGCTTCCTCAGTGGACTATCTCTGACAAAAACTCTTCCAGAAATATCAGGAATGTGAGTTTCCCTAGACATCTTCACCACCACCCCACCCTCATTCCCCATGAACTACAGAGAGGAAATAAACCATCTTCCTTGGTTTCCCACACTTCAATTAAAACTTAAGGAGGACATCAGGAATGAGGTCTTTTTATTGACCTTGGGATTCGGATGTGTGCAATACTCAAGAAGTGTGAAAGAAAACACAAGAACATGTCGGCGTTTGTACCTTAAGAATAATAATAAAGCAAGCTCTAAACCACCAAGAGAAATGTGAAAGAAATTTAGAACTATCTTGGCTAGAAAAACAGAACCATGTTTACAGAAGAAGAAAACTTCCCATTTGGAGACCAGATCCTCTAGATTCTGTGAGACCTCAGCAATGTGGCTTAAGCCTGTCTTTCCAGAATTAAACTAGGAAAACTGAGATAGCCACTGGATATCTAAGTAATTCATTATTTTTCTCCAAGATTAAATATTTGCTTTCTTCTAGATAAGATACTATATTATGCACCGTCTCTCTCTCTCTCTCTCTCTCTCTCTCTCTCTCTCTCTTCTCTCTCTAGCTCTGTGATAAACATTTTTGACTGAGAGAAAAATAGCATTGGAATACTTGTTGCATTTTCAACCTCTTTTCTGGCAGTTGGAGAGAGCCTACGCTAAGACAATTGATTTCTGACAAGTTTGCCGTTTTGACCACTACAGGACGTTGACCTGATATTTACCATCCAATTTCCCTGGCACAAGGATTGAATCATGTTTTGTTGATTGTGTAAAAATGCAGGCCTGCTTTGTTAAGGTCAGAGTAACCTTTCTAATTTTAGATGTTTATGCTGGTCTGAGAAAATAAGCATAATCAATTTAATGGCTCTGAGATTTGGTGCAGATCAAAGCAGTAGCTTTGCCTCCGGATTTCAAATAAATGAAAAAAAGGCCTGGAAAATAACTGCAATAAAACTACTTAGGTGAGAAGTATTAAATGCTCACCAGTTTTCTGAAAACCAGCCTTGCTGGATAGTGCATTTGCCTTCTTTTCAATTTTGTTTAAAAGGCATAATGTTGTGTGGACCATGGAAAGGAAAAATCTGTGTCACTATTACGCATATAACGTTGTACAAGTTCATCAATTAGCAACAAATTGATGTTTTGTCAAATTGCTAGTGCCATTTGAAATATTTTTTCTCTCTTTCTAGAGGTGGGAACAAGAGTTAGCTGACGTGCAGACTTATAACCATTCTATTAGTGACCATTTAAAGTTACAACTGCACTGAAAGAAGTGACTTGTGACTGTTTTTCACACTTATGACCATTCCAGCATCCCCTTGGTCAGCTGATCAAAATTCAGATGCTTGGCAACTGGCTCATATTTATGACGGTTGCAACATCCCGGGGGTCACGTTATCCCCTTTTGTGACTTTCTGACAAGCAACGTCAAAGTAGAAAGTCAGATTCATTTAACAGCCATGTCGCCAGTTTAACAGCTGCAGTGATTCACTTAACAACTGTGGCAAAAAAAGATCGTAAAATGTGTCAAAGCTTAACAACTGTCTTGCTTCGCAACAGAAATTTTGGCCTCAGCTGTAGTTATACGTTGAGGACTATCTAGTTTCAAACTGGTAGGTCAGTAATCGATGTCTTTATCATGTTTTTCTTCCAGAGGTCATGTTTTCATTATAGTGAAATTAATTTGTCTGAGGGTTTTTTGGGGGAGGGGAAAAATTAACTACAGCTTTTTAAGGGAGAGGTAAGGGAAACAGTCGTGAAACAAAAAAAAACAAGGGACTATATTTGCACTGGGGAATTCCAATTCTTTCCATCAACAGGAGAAAAATAGAATTGGGGGATGATAGAATTCCCGAGTTAATCATACAAAATCATGACTTCTGAACGAGTAAGTGAATATTGCTCCAAATTGGTGGGAGGACTCAAGATTCTCTGCTGTATGTTGCAAAGCTCAAGGATGATTTTGTATTTTGTGGATTTTGGGTGGATTTTGTATGTGTGTATGAGACAAAGGGGGACGCAGTGGCTCAGTGGGTTAGGACGCTGAGCTTATCAATCTGAAGGTCGGTAGTTTGGCGGGTCGAATCCCGAGTGCCGCGTAACAGAGTGAGTGCCTGTTACTCGTCCCAGCTTCTGCCAACCTAGTAGTTCGAAAGCACGTAAAAAATGCAAGTAGAAAAATAGGGACCACTCCGGTGGGAAGGTAACAGCATTCCGTGCGCCTTTGGCGTCTAGTCATGCCGGCCGCATGACCACGGAGACATCCTCGGACAAGCGCTGGCTCTTCGGCTTTGAAACGGAGATGAGCACCGGCCCCTAGAATCGGAAACGACTAGCACGCATGTGCGGGGGAACCTTTACCTTTACCTTTATGAGACAAAGAGCTCATCTTACCCATGAAGATCAGCTGTTCCATTCTCTGCAGCACTGCCTGGTCTGGCACTCTTGAAACCATAATCTTGCAGGAGTCTCTTGGATATGATCCTGTTTCTTCTCCTTGACATGAAACATCCAATCTTTGCAGAATGGATAAGTGAAGCCAGAATATTTGGCTCATTGACAAGCTGTTAGCCTTTTCAGCAAAGTAGGGGAGCGTTCCTATACAGTTTGCGTGAGTGTTAACAATTAAGCCAATTGATACATGATAGAGCAGATAGCATAGCCAAGGCAAGTCAGATATATGAACAGACATACTTCAGAACTGCATTGCCAGATGGTAAGACTCTTCATGTTTAACCGTCTCAGTGTTTAAACCTCAGTTTGTACCATCAATCAGTGTCATCTCTTAAATATGTATTACTCCTAAAAATCATTGATTGTGTTATTCTGGATCACAGCTTGCATCTCAGTCTAGCAAGCCTTTACATATACTTCACCATACTTCACAGAACTGATAATTGTAATTTTCATATAATATGCTAGGGAACACCAGCAAAATCTATGAATTAAGCTATTATTATTATTATTATTATTATTATTATTATTATTATTATTATTATTATTATTATTATTATTATTATTATTATCCCAACAATGTGAAATTGCAGCTGTCCGTTCTTTAGCTGGTGCTGGCCTTCCACTTCTTCCCAAGAACTTAGGATGTTGTAGGGCAGGGGTCCCCAACCCCTGGTCTGTGGACCAGTACCGGTCTGTGGCATGCCAGCAACTGGTCTGCACAAACAAGGAAAGCCCCATCTGGCTGAGGAATTCTGGGAGTTGGCTGGCTGAGGAATTCTGGGAGTTGAAGTCCACAAGTCATAAAAGGGCCAAGTTTGAAGACCTCTGGTGTATAGCATATGAGCAGAGCCAAGCTGTGTGACCTTTTAAAATTGATAAATGGAAAATTTTGTCAATGTGCAGAATTTCTAAGTGCCATCCAAGATTTCTTTGTCCGGCATCCAGTGTGCTGATTATCACTGGGACCACTGGGACCAGTTTATGCCATAATCTTTCAACTTCAATTTTCAGGTCTTGATACTTTGCGATCTTCTCCAATGCTTTGATTTCTATTCTACTATTCCTCTGGTACTGCCACCTCAATTTTCCACACTTCCCCCTCTTCCCCTTAATATTCAATTCTATAAGACAGGAATTGCAGCCTGTTGCAACTGATAACTTCCAAGGAAGTGCTGCATAGCTTCAATTCATTTTAGATAAGAAATTGGCAAGGTGTTCTTAGATAGCAGTGTACTCCCTCCAACCTTGTGTCCACCAGACTTCTTACTTCTCTTTATGTTTTTAAAATGTACTTTCAATAAGGAAAAAAAGAAGAAGAGATCCATCAAAGCAAAGCACCAGTTTCTAAGATCATATGTGCTTGTAAAATAATTCCACTTGGTAAATGGGCATTTTGTGTCTTAGGCCATCAAGGATAGCAGTCAGTCAAGAGGCAAATCTCTGATAGCAACTATTTGTGAGAGCACCCATCCTTGTTTCTCCACATCTGAAGTGTGCTTGCAGCCCAAACACAAGGCTGCCTACTTGTGTTTCAGATGATTTTGAGTAAGTTGACTTAGAGCTGTTAACCCAAGATTTAAGTGGCTTGGGTTTCCAAGGAAATACATACCTAGACTTCCGACTTCAGCTTTGCAATATTGGGTCTCTTTTCCAGTTGTTCCAAGGAGGCAGTTAAAGCTAATAACCCTTCAGAGACCACACTGCTTTCTCTGAGATGAGATGCTGCAACTTTCTTTGCTTCTCCAAAGCCTACCTAGTTGCAATAGGGACACACACACATTTTCACCATCATTTCAACTACAGAAGTTGCCTGATGTCTCATGAGCCCTTAACTTACAAGTGGGCGAATCCTTGTACTTTGACCAGTGACTGCAGCACACACACGCATATTGCAAAAATACTCGACCTATGTACATTATTTGGGATAGATCTAAAAGTGCTTATTCAAAAGGCAACTGGACTTTCTTGGTTTATTTCCTTGAAAATGTTTTGCTTCTCATCCAAGAAAGCTTCTTCAGTTCACCTCATTCACTTCTTCAGAACTGAAGAAACGTCTTGGATGAGAAGCAAAAAAAATTCAAGGGAAAACCCCCCCCCCAAGAAAGTCCAGTTGTCTTTTGGAAAAGTACCTTTGGGACAACCATGACCTGAATGATTGAGAATCTCCATCGATAATGTTTATGCACCATACAATCGTGCACATCTAAGCAGTGCTTTTTTTGTAAAAGAAAAAGGTGCCGGAATTCACACATGTCATACAACCCGCCTTGCCTACCCTACAAGGTTCCATCCAAAAAAGGTGCCGGAACTCCGTTCTGAGCGTTCTATGACCAAAAAAAAGCCCTGCTTCTCACACATCTCATCCTATAAATTGATATGTTGCTCAAATCATGATTGAGTGTGAGAGGATGGAGAGGGGAGAGAAACCAGGCCCAAACCAGGGACAGCAAACCAATTATATACATTAATTTACATGTATAAAAAGTATAATGACAAATTTCAAAATCAAATCACCTAAAGCAGCGTTTCCCAACCTTAGGAACTTGAAGATGCGTGGACTTCAACTCCCAGAATTCTGGGAGAATTCTGGGAGTTGAAGTCCACGCATCTTCAAGTTCCTAAGGTTGGGAAATGCTGACCTAAAGAACTAAAGTCGAGGAGAGTAAATCCACAAACAAGTAACCACGAATAGCAGTTTGGTAATCTTGAATATCTTGTTTAGTGTCCCTACAAATTCTTTATCCATTAGACAGATATAACTAAATAATAATAATAACAATAATAATGTTGGAAGGGACCTTGGAGGTCATCTAGTCCAGCCCCCTTCTCAGGCAGGAAACCCTCTACCATTTCAGACAAATGGCTGTCCAGACTCTTCTTAAAAACTTCCAGTGTTGGAGCATTCACCGCTTCTGGAGGCAGGTTGTTCCACTGGTTAATTGTTCTAACAGTCAGGAAGTTTCTCCTTAGTTCTAGGTTGCTTCTCTCCTTGGTTAATTTTCATCCGTTGCTAGTTGAAAAGAAAATCTCTCTCTCTCTCTCTCTCTCTCTCTCTCTCTCTCTCTCTCTCTCTCTCTCTCTCTCTCTCTCTCTCTCTCTCTCTCTCTCTCTCTCTCTCTCTCTCTCTCTCTCTCTCTCTCTCTCCCTCTCTCTCCCTCTATACACACACACGCACCAGGTAGAAAAAAGTCTGTTACAAATCATCTTTTGTTTTTCATTAACTTTAGTGATGCAGCAGAGCATGTTCCACTTCATAATTACACCACTTCTTTACTCACCGCTGGTTTAATATAGCTTCTTCAGTAGTGGTGAAGGGATATTAATGACCTTCCCAGTCTCTGAACAGCCAGTCTACATAGCAGGATCATCAGAATTACTAGGGGGGGGAAAGAAACAAAATGAAAAGCAATTCCATTGGATTGCTATCCCCTGCATGTTGTCAGTGTCCATCAGATTCTGAAAGATATCGCTTCAGAAAGATATGATTCGTGAATGAGCTAGAATGTTGATGTATTATCACTTCCCTTCATAATATCCACTAGCAACCAAGAGAGTCTGTTTTTATTTAAAGTACCTGAAGAAACAACGGCAACAGTAATAATATATGTATCTTCCACAGCTGGTAAATTAATGATGGCTGGCTTGGGGAAAATTAACTTTAACATAATCATGGCCACTGAAATTGTTGAGTGATTAGTCAAAGCCATTTGGTTAATTTATGCACATGAAAGTACGTTCAGGCAACAAGTTCTATTAGAGAGCAAGTACTCTTGCTGTTGATATCAAGAGTCCATGGCACTGAAGAAGAGAGCACTAATTTAATCAAGAAAATTATTTTTTTAATTTTTTTATTTTAATTCCATTTATATCCCGCCCTTCTCCGAAGACTCAGGGCGGCTTACAAGCTTAGCAATAGCCTTCATTCTATGTATATTCCTGCTTATTAGGGCTTTCACACACACCCCAAGCGGCATTATTACAAAGTCAGCTTAATTGCCCCCAACAATCTGGGTCCTCATTTTACCTACCTCGGAAGGATGGAAAATTAAATCAAATACTCAGGTATAGTATCCCTGCCTTGGTAATAGTATATATATATAAAGGGTTCTTAGAACTGTGGTTGATCACAAGATGATGGTCAATTAACTGTATTATGTGGTGCTGAAAAGATGAATAACAGTTGGAAGGGACCTTGGAGGTCTTCTAATCCAACCCCTGCTTAAGGCAGGACCCTTATATCATCCCAGTCTCTACCTGAAAACCTCCAGTGATGGAATACCCACAACTTTTGGAGGCAAGCCATTCCACTTATTAAATGGCCTTGCAATCAGGAAACCTATTAGTCCTAGATTGGATCCCTCCTTGATAAGTTGTGCTGCCTTCAGGATAGGCAACAGAAACACAGATTCCCAATCACAGAATGCAACAAGTTTCCAAACTCTGCATTGGTCAGAGCTTGCCTTGAGTATTGTGTCCAGTTTTGGAGTCTCCATTTCAAGAAAAAAAAACACACAACAAAACTGGAAGAAGTCAACAGGAGGGCAAAACAGATGATTTAAAACCTGAAAGGTAACTTAGAGAATCATGTATGTTTAGCTTTGAAGGAAACTTGCAGAATAGAAAAATATATTGCTTGATAATATTACGTGTACCAAATTGTTACCAATGAAGGTAGACGAAGATAATGTGGAAACTTATATATTCTGTGGAGCTTTAGCTAAGGCTACTTGTTAGTAAAAGCTATTAATGTACATAATCCATGACAACACTCATTTCCTTCCTCATCTTTGTCCATAGATTGAATGAAAGCTGTAGTAATCAGTGCTTTTTTTGTAAAAGAAAAAGGTGCCGGAACTCACACATGTTATACAACCCGCCTTGCCTATCCTACAAGGTTCATCCAAAAAAGGTGCTGGAACTCCGTTCTGAGCGTTCAATGAGAAAAAAAAAGCCCTGGTAGTAATGATTAAGACTCTGAAAAGTCAGAAAATCTGTCAGATCTCCAAATTGCCTTCAAATCTTGTGCCTTAAATCCATTCAACGATTCAGTTGAAGGAGTCACTATTAAGGACTGCTTTAAATCTGCTTCAGCTCAAATCACTCTTTCAAAGTTTTGCATTGCGTTACTGCAAAAATATCTCCAGTCTTATAGTAACTTTACATTTTTCTTTTTTTTTTAAATACAACATTGGGTCCCCCCACCCTTTTAGAAATGCATTCAAGGCAAAATTGCAAGAAAGGACTCAAAGCTTCAATGTTTTGTACTATCTTGCTTCTTCTTATTGCTAAGGTAGCAACGCTATTCCTTTCATTTTAATCAGCCAGTCTCCTCATAAAATTGCACATCAGAGGCTGTGTCTCCCTTCATTCAACACATATGTAGGAAGTTGGGAGTCTGGGTTTGAAGATTTCCAGTGAGGTTTAATAATGTAGCAGGACATTTAATATATATTAATTAAATCAGCAGATGGTTAAAAGGAGCCCTTGTTGGGAGAGAATAAGCGCAGAGAAAAATATAAGTGCTATGTAATTAAGGCAAACCTGCTGAAACAAAGGAAGTACAATTACTTTTTTTATTAACACATTAGACTTCAGTGCCATGCCAAGGAATTTAATTACTACCTAAGTTGTAGGATATAGTTCAACACAGAAAGATGTATGAGTAAAAAAATGTAGAGGTAGATTTTGAAACAAGGCTGGCATCCACACATACTTTAGAGGAACTGCTATAAATGCTTCTTTTTTGATTATGATTATGGAACTGAAGTCCTATCCATTTATATATGGATGTGATGTCAACACACAAACCAAAAGATCCAGTAGTCACAATTGGCACCTTGTCTTTTTTAATTCTTTATTGCAAATGCTCTGTTGCTATGAAAATGCTTGTCTCCTGCCCACTAGGTGATAAAGGCTTCACTTGTTGTTCCATCATCATAAACTAGGGATCCTTGGTGCCTTCTGAGCGGGCTTGTTTTCTTGCAGATGTTTCATTACCCAAACAAGGTAACATCATCAGAGAGCACCAAGGACCCCTCATTTGAACCTTGAGCTATAAATGTTCTCCTTTATTGATCTATAAACTACCACTGAAAACTTTGCTTTGATTTCTGTGCATTGATTCAGTTATAGGAACTTGTAGACATGCAGGTAGAAAGCATAGAGGTATGATGGTTGGGTCTGAATGCTGCTATAACTTACAATGCTATAACCTGTCAATTTAAGCAATTACATTTGGAGGGCCCATAAGTATCTGCCTAGAGGAAAATGAACACGCTATGTAAAAATAACAGAGGAGACCTCCTGAACTACAGAAAGAAATAGATTTCCACATCATTTCTTGAAAATGGCACCTAGCCGAAGAATTGGCTCTATTAGCTCATAAAAGCAGGGGCCTTGTTACATTCAATTGGACATAAATTTCCAAGAAATGACATTTAAAAGCAGGGGTTTGATAAGTCTACCTTTAATTCTCTCCTCCTTCCCGCCTGTCTTTCTGCAAAGAATAATGAAAAGCTGATTTGTTCAGCCTATATTGCTGCTTTAGCAGTAGTTTGGTTGACATTTTTACTGCAATGGATGGGACCCCTGCCATGGTCATTAGCTCCAAAGGACTTCCCCCCTCCTCCCCCCAGATGGAAAATAGTGTTTGCCAAGTCCCAGGAGCTTGGAGAAAAGAACACACTAAATAAATATATAATTGAAAAGAAAGAGAGAGATGCACAATGTTTGTGTAATTGCAAGGAGTTTGTGTAATTGCAAAGTACAAAAAGCACAGTCTTTCTGGATTTTTAAGACCTATGGCAGAGCTCTTATATATCAAGAAAAGCTATCTGAGCAACTACACTAAATTATAACTATATTTCAAAAATTGAAATAGTTTAAGATTTGATGGTTGCAAATTCCAGTCTAAAAGTATCTGTTCTACACACACAAATACTCCATCTCAGTCTAATGCATGGTTTGAAACTAATATTGAGAAATAGTTCTTGGCAGTTTAGATATATTCATGCTTATACTTATGTGTATTTTGAGAGAACATGCAATGATATTAAATAGAATTAGCAAGTTCCCAAATCATAGGCAGGATTTCCAGGGCCATTGTAAAAATTGTCATTGAATTGTAATGCGTATGTGACAAAGATGAAAATGTGCAACCCACAAGAATTAATGTAAGGGGGATTTCTGTCCCTCCATGGATAAGTACAACTCAAAGCCCATTGCAGAAACAAAGTGAAACTATTGATAAAAATGAACTTGATAAAATAAAACTGTTAAAAAAGAAACAGAATCTCCCACTATTTTTTTAAAAAAACCACATGATTGATAAGAAGAAAATAGATATTTATTTTAAAAGAAATTTTAACAGATTAAGTTTTTCCTACATTTGTATAAACAGTGAATTGGATCTAGTTCTGCTTGGAAGAGTTCCACTGGAATCAATGGGAAATTCATTTTCTCATTGATTTCAATCAGTCTGCGTCAAATGCAATTAATTAATTAATTTCTATGCTGCTCATCTCACAAATAGCAGTTTGGGCAGCCGTTGTTTCTAACCAACCCAGCCTTCAAAAAGGAGAAGTCTTTCTGTATAGATGATGCATGGATTTTTATAGCGGAACTTAAAAGGTATTGATGATACTTTTTGTATCATTTAAACATTTCAAAGAACTTATCAACAAACATAAAATTAGATCTTGGGAAGTGTTGGGCTTTGTTGTTTAGTGACTGTGGTCTCTTGAGAACAGATTTGCTGACATTTCAGTGGCAACTGTGACTGGCATTTTTTTATGCAGACCACAGGCAACTTGTGTGGAACTGACTGGGCTATGAACTGACTTCTGATTGGGTTTTCACTAAGCTAGTTTCCAATTTGTGCCCAATTTGTGCAGTCACCAGCCTGCATCAGTTGGAAACCAGCTCAGCTACAGACCAATTGGAAACCAGTAAATCATCAGGAAATTTGTTGTCTGGACCATGGAGACCAAACTCTGAAGCCCAACAGTGCCCAACAGATACTAGCCAGAAACGCCTACACCGGTACATTAGAATAGAATGGAATGGAATGGAATGGAATGGAATGGAATAGAATAGAATAGAATAGAATAGAATAGAATAGAATAGAATAGAATAGAATAGAATAGAATAGAATAGAATAGAATAGAATAGAGCTGGAAGGGATCTTGGAGGTCTTCTAGTCCAGCCCCCTGCTCAAGCAGGAGAACCTATACCATCTCAGACAAGCAATCTAGCCTCTTTTAAAAAACCTCCAGTGATGGAGCGCCCACAATTTCTGGAGGCAAGCTGTTCCACTGGTTGATTGTCCTCACTGTCAGGAAGTTTCTCCTTAATTCCAGGTTGCTTCTCTCTTTGATCAGTTTCCAACCATTGTTTCTTGTCCTTCCCTCTGGTGTTCTGGTGAACAACCTGGCCCCCTCTGCCTTGTGGCAGCCCCTCAGATACTGGAATACTGCTATCACATCTCCCCTATTTCTTCTTTTCTTTAGACTAGCCAAACCCAAGTCCCTCAGCCGTTCTTCGTATGTTTTAGTCTTCAGCCCTTTGATCATCTTAGTTGCTCTTCTCTAAATATTTTCCCAAGCTATCAACATCTCTTTTGTTATATGGTGACCAAAATTGGCTGCAGTATTCCATGTGTGGTCTCACTAGCGCGTGATCTTGATTCTATGCCTCTGTTTATACAACCTAGGATTGCATTAGCTTTTTTGGTTGCTGCTGCACACTGCTGGCTCATAGTCAAGTGATCGTCCACTAGGACTCCAATGTCCCTCTCACATTAGTTGGCTGTCTTCATGCACTGAATAAATGAAAAGAATGGAATGCAAGCCAACTCCCCTTATCACCATAGCCACAGTTCTATATCATGTCCCCCTTACAGAGGAGAGAAAAAAAATCTGTTTGAATGGGTTTGGGGTGTGTGTATATGTGTCCATCTGTGTGCATGTGTGAGAGAGGATTATACAATCAAAATGTGTCTTAAGCATCATATCAAGGAAGAAAACAGCATTTGGACAGCAGATGTTTACTGTAAGAAGAAAAATTGAGACCAGGAAAAAACAGCCTTTAGGGAAATCAGTTTTTTGTGATCTTCTCCATAATAGGGAAAAGAGCAGTCCTACATGCTTCATTTATAAATGTGTGGCTACCTCTATAAATTACCATCTACGTCAGCCCAGGCAATGTATTTATTTGTTTTGTAATTCATTTCTGTATTCTTCCTTCCCTTTATTTCGGCAAATCATAAGTGGCTTTCTGAATCTTCTTCTCTCTAAATTGCTTTCACTGAGTGCTGTCCCTCCCTCTAGCTTTTATTGTGCTTTTATGTGGCTATGGGGTAGTTTGGATCATTTTGAATCTTAAGGCAAAAGAAAGTCAAGGAAGAATCTGGTTAGACTAGTAGCAGAAGAATACTGTAAATGTTAGATCACTTAACTACCTACTGAATGGAATTTTCTTTTATTTGATCATTGGTTTCCTTCCATTTCTATAAAAGCTTCTTAGAAGGGAAAAACAACGAAGCTTTGTTTTCACCCATTCAGCTTAGTCGTTCACTTCTCTCAAACGATTGGAAAGTGGGATGGGCAGGGAAGCAGCTACTTCCCAGTAGAAAATTAACTTCCCAATTTCCAAAGGAAGATAGCAGTCCTTCTTTTGTAAGTGTGAAATTGAATGCCTTTGATTTTCCATGTTGTAAGGATCATCAGAGTTCCATTACTCAGATGAATGCACAAGGCCAGACCCAGGGACAAAAGATCAGCTATCTGCAGGAAGAAGCAGTGGCAGACAGACCAGAGGTATCATCAGCAGATGGCAACTTCCAGTCAAGTCTACAGATTGTTTTTAAGAGGTCTTGAGCTCAAATCTACATCTAGTGAAATCCTAATTGACCCATCATATCTTCGTTTAACATTTAAAGGAGAAAAGGGGAGACGCAACACAGAGTAAAGGGAAAAAAGGTGTTTTGTTTAAAGGACTCTGTTTCTGCATTTAAAAATAACCCAAAGGTCCTTTTCAGAAAGGCAATTGGATTTTTCTCTGTAAAGGTTTCACTTCTCATTCAGAACTGAAGAGTCTTCTTGGATAAGAAGCAAAATGTTTTCAAACCACACCCCGCCCCCCAAGAAAGTCCAGTTATATTTTGAAAAGCCCCTTTGGGATGACCATGACCTGGATGATTGAGAATCTCTTTTAGAAATAACCTTTCCCATCATTCTGTGATATCCAGTTTTGCTTATGAGACATAAACTCACTGGATTGTGCTTTCAAAGTTCACTTTATCTGAAAAGAAAAAAAGTGACAGAAAAGGTCTTTTCTGCAAGACCTTAGAGAACTGGTACCAATAAAAAGTAAACATACAATTACAGAGGCCATAAATGTTCTTCTGATATAAGGTGGCTTCTTATGTTCTGTTGAATTGGGAATGTGGATTATTAGCAATAGCAATAGCACTTAGATTTATAAACCAATTCATAGTGCTTTACGGCCATCTCTAAGTGATTTACAGAGTCAGCATATTGTCCCCAACAATATGGGGATCCTCATTTTACTGACCTCAGAAAGATGGAAGGCTGAGTCAACCTTGAGCTGGTGAGGATTGAACTCCTGGCACTGGGCAGAGTTAGCCTGCAATACTGCATTCTAACCATGGCTTATATAGGATATGAGCTATGCAAAGCATGATGGGCATTGTATGGCTACTTCTTTCATGTGGGACTTGACCTTCCATAGCAATCCCAACATTTCATCTTCTTACAGTTAACTTGCCATGCAGCAGAGAGCTCACAGTTTTAATGTATAGTAAAGATTTAACTCTGCAGATTATTTTGAAAGGGACATAATCATTTCGTCTGGTGAAAAGTTTGCTTTCAGGTATGAACAATAATTAAAGTTAATGCCATCAAATAGGTTCTGCATTTTTCCTGCCCAAGTTTCATTCAGTTGGATGAAAGCAAGCTTTGTTTAGAAAGCTGGAGGTGTTTTTAGAGACACTCTCAAGGTTACAATACATTACTGTATTGTACTGTATATTCAGTTATAAGCTGACTAAAGGATGGTTGTAAATATCCTATGTTTCACTACTTCATCATTTATCCTGTGATTGGCACCTTTCCTTGTCTTCTCAACCTCCAATGAATCCCAAAGGGAAGGTGTTATAAGGGATTTATAGAAAAACATTTCAGTGGAAATATGACTAGAAGAGTTTTGTTCCTAGAGGCATCCATGGTGTATGTGTGCACGTGTGTAAAAAAAGATATCCAGAAGCATTTAACTTTCCAATTTTCCCTTGTTTTGACCTGCCGTTAGATGCCCCTAACTATGCCTTTCAGAAATGGTTCAATTTCTCTTTTCCCCTGAAGGAGAAATTTCGGTTCCCACAAATTGGTGGCTATTTTCAAGAGGCACTTTATGATTTGTGTGTCTCAAAATCTCTTTCCCTCTCTCCCTCCCTTCCTCTCTCTCCCACATTAACTTTGTATTATTATTATTATGTCCTTTTTTTCTGTATACCGTAGTCTTAAGTGCTACCATGGAAAAATGGCAATGCTCACAGTTATTCCTCTGAACTGGATAACATATGAACTTTAAAAAGAAGTCTTCAGGATTACACCAAAAAATAAATAAATAAATCTACGTCATCTATTGCCCTGCTTCCCAAATGTGAAAACAGGTTATTACAGGAAAAGGTTGTAAATGTCCCAATTTCCCCCTATTGCCTCCTATGGCCTAATACAGAATGGTACACAGGTTCAGAAAATGGAAGGTCTCAGTATTTAATTAAAAGGCTTCTAAGTGCAATTTCCTCGTGTGTAATGGCTCCTGTTGCCAATTTACTGAGACAAAAAAAATAAAAAAAAATAAAACACACTTTCGTTTCCTTTCTTTTGCCTATTTACCCGAAAAGAATTCACAAGTTCTAAGCCAGTTATTACAAAATTCAAAAACCTTGAGTGCTAATAAGAAATGAGTCTGAATGGTTCACCTGGGAAAGAACAAACAGAGGGAACTTTCTTTCCTTCTCCCCGTTAACCCGTCATAAAGTTATGTTTACAGAATCATTCTTTTCTGGTCAGAATTTCTGTGAACTCTTTTTCTTTCTCTATGTGTCATCAGGATGTTTCTGTGTGTGTGTGTGTGTATGTGTGTGTGTATGTATATGTATGTGTATGTATATATATAAAGGTAAAGTTTCCCCCGCACATGTGTGCTAGTCGTTTCCAACTCTAGGGGCCGGTGCTCATCTCCGTTTCAAAGCCGAAGAGCCAGCGCTTGTCCGAGGACGTCTCCGTGGTCATGTGGCCGGCATGACTAGACGCCAAAGGCGCACGGAACGCTGTTACCTTCCCACTGTAGTGGTCCCTATTTTTCTACTTGCATTTTTTACGTGCTTTCGAACTGCTAGGTTGGCAGAAGCTGGGACGAGTAACAGGCGGTCACTCTGTTATGCGGCACTCGGGATTCGACCTGCCAAACTGCCAACCTTCTGATCAACAAGCTCAGCGTCCTAACCCACTGAGCCACCGTGTCCCTATATATGTATGTATGTATGTATGTATATATATATATGTATATATATATATATATATATATATATATATATATATATATATATATATATATATATATAAGACCAATCAATAATTTTTCCAAATGAATAAATAAATAAATAAATAACATTTTCAAAATTAGAGTTGAAAGCTGCATTTCTATACGCATATACAGGTAACCCTCGTCCTACAGTCATTCATTCAGTGATTCTGCTTGAAATTAAAACCGTACCCCCACAAAAAAGTGACTTATGACAGTTGCAGCATTCCGGGATCCTGTGATTGCTCTTTGTGACCTTCTCAGCCAGCTACCAGCAAACAAAGTCAATGGGGGAAGCCAGATTCACTTAATGAATTCATTTAAGATGTACAGTGATTGCCTTAAGAACTGTGTCAAAAAAAAGTAATAAAATCAGGTGTGACTCACTTAATTCTGGTCCCAACTACCTACATCTTATCAACTTGCATGTCACAGTATATTCGATATATAGTAGCACTATAGGCCTCTCCATTTGGTTTGGCTTTCAGAATTTGGAAAATAGGAATTAGTAGGAATACTCCATTATCACCACTCCCATGGAGAAGTATAGTAATTTTAAGCTCCTAACATTTCTATCAGCCGGTATCCTAGCTGATGCCTATTAATGAGGAAATGTTGCCTGTTCTACGGACAGGTCATTTGGTAAAAGCAGTCTCTAAAAGTAGACAGTATAACTTGTAGACGCCAAAAGTCTTAAGAACAAACTCTCTGCTAACTCTCTTTTTCTTACACAAATCTAGCCGAAGCAAGACTAGCAAAAGAACTCCTAGAGAGGCACTCAACATTTAAAATTTTCTGCAGCCAAATCCCCAAACATGCATATCACCATGGCAACAAGGTACAGTTGTACCTCATTAAAATTTGCAAAAGACCTCCAGTTTGGTTTAAAGATTTCAACTTTTAGAAAATGGGGCAAATGGAATGGGTCCTTTATTTCACAGCAAGGAGAAGCAGGATGTGAATTGATAGAAATAATTAGAAACAGGCCTAAAGCTAAGAGGTATATATAGGAAATTGACTCAGTCAGAACTTTTATGAGAAGCACTGATTTCACCCTTCCAAAATATATTGGACCACATGAAACCTATGAGCATACTGAATTTTGCAGCCTGTGTTGCCAGTAAAAAAGAAATGCGCAGATATGTTCACAGGAAGAGAAAGAATGGAGAAACGCGTGCACATTAGATGAAGTGTAAAGTAGCTTAATGTGAAAAAATGCACACTAGGAAGACCACGCCTCTTTTGTCCATCAAAAAAGTTTCACACACCAATTGATTATTTCTGCTGCATTTGCTTTTTTCCCTACCAAAAAAGTTAGGCTTAGGGTTATCAATCAATCCCTTGTTGAGAGTTACCTCTGTAAATGTATAGCAATAGCACTTAGACTTACATACCACCTCATAGTTCTTTACATCACTCTCTGGATGGTTTACAGAGTCAGCATATTGTCCCCAAAATCTGGGTCCTCATTTAACTGAGCTCGGAAGGATGGAAGGCTGAGTCACCTTTGAGCTGGTCAGAATCGAGCTCCTGGCAGTAGGCTGAATTAGGCTGCAATACTGCATTCTAACCACTGCGCCACCATGGCTCTCGTATATATGTATAATGCCATAATCACAACATGGATTTTGCACCAATCGATTGCATCTCTGGTGGGTAATATTTGGTCACAATGTTTTAAGACAAGTGGCAGACTGAAAAGGAACAAGTACCAAGTCTACATGTGCACACTGAGAAAAGCAAACACAAAAATGTGCACACATGTTTATGTCAACCTCTCAGGCTGATTATGGAGAAATGGCTAGTGAGCATTCGGGTTGTTTAAAATGGGAATTTTGGCAGCTGCCGAAGTGACACAAGTATTAATTTGGAAAGACTAAAGATGATGCATTAGTTCATATAGAATAATATGAAGATGATGACTTGTCAGCTTCAATCCAACCTGTCATGTTTCATTTGAAGGTTTGAAAAGGGAGTGTTACATCACAGGTGGGATACCTTTTGGTAATGAAGGTCGCATTTAACATGGAGAACGGGAGAATGGAGGGTACATCAGATTGGATATGGCTAGAAGGGCCATGATCCCAATTTCATTGCCCTCTGAGTTTGAAGTTTTGTTTTTTGTTAATTATCTTAGAACTATTTTATATTACGGTATATATTGAAGAGGTTGGAAGATTATTATGAGCTGCATTGGCTCCCAGTTGTCTTCCGGGTGAGATTCAAGGTTCTGGTAATGGTTTTCAAGGCCCTACATGGCATAGGTCTGGAGTACCTTAGGGAACACCTGCTGCCGGCATCAACCTCCCTCCGTCCAGTGCGCTCCCACAGAGAGGGCCTCCTCAGGGTGCCACCGGTCAGAGAATGTCGTCTGGTGGCCCCCAGGGGGAGGTCCTTCTCTGTGGGCGCCCCAGATTTATGGAATTGTTTGCCGGTTGAGCTCCGGATGGCGCCCAACCTTCGCTCCTTCCAACGTGATCTGAAGACTTATTTATTCGAACAAGCCGGCCTGGCCTGATGGGGGATGGGTTTGGATTTTATTGTTGTTTTAAATGTATTTAACCTATTGTTATAACTTGGGCATTTCGTTTAATTCTTTCTTAACTTTTGTATTTTTGTATTTTTATATGTTTGCCCTGTTCACCGCCCTGAGTCCTTCGGGAGAAGGGTGGTATACAAATAAAATTATTATTATTATTTCTCTGGGTTCCTATATTAAAACATCAAGAAATCATGTCACTGAAATTTAGCAATTCATAGTTAACAGAAGGCTAAAGATACAGAAAAAAGAGAGATTGAGAAGGACAAATGGGACTGACAAGTGAGGATATATTATAGATACACTTAACTTTATATATATGTGTGTGCGTCTCTTCTTATGTACACACACTCAAGAATTCTGAAAATGCAATATTCCCACTTGTGCAAAAACAGCACTGGACTGATGTTGTTTGCTATGGACAATGTTCATGCTGAAAATCTCATTATAATGCACAGATTGTACTCATCCATTCTCCCATGATTCCATCTATAACACACTTCTGTCCAAAAAAAAAGTGTTTGTTGTTTAGTTGGAAGATCAAGAAGTTGCAATGGAGACTGTGGTGGATGAGACATCTTTCTCTGTTCATCAATGCAATAAATGTAAGCCAGAGCAAATATTTGTGTCAGAGTAATTGACTGGAGAGTATATTAATTGCACCAGTTAGTAAGTAATTATCAGGAAACACCAGGAGAAATCCTTTTCTGTTGCACAGAATATAGAAAACAAATTTTCGATTTCATATCCTAATAGATTGTGCCTTATCACTTCCTTCACTGGGGATTTGTTTAACGGAGACTCCAGCTGATATGAGCCATCAGTTATATTGAAAAATGGCAATTCTTTTTCCCCACAACCTTGATACAACTCCTATCGGCCCAAGCAAGTGACAATAACATATCTCTTAGCCAAGGCAATGTAAGGATTAGCTAAGAAAACAAAGAGGCTTTATTTTATATCTGAAGAACAGAAGATAAGTAAGTTTTTTAAAAATAGAACAGAGGGAGAGAAAGGGAGAAAGAGAAGCTATGTTTCTTGTCTGCAGGAAGACTACAGTTGCTCATGTTATATTGGACAGTCTTATCTCAGCATCAGCTTACCATCTGTCTTCCAGCTTGAATTGTTTTCTTCCAATTATGGAAAGTATAAAGTAGTGAAGGACATAAAAGTGGAGGTCTAGAAGGTAAGGACAACATTGAGATTGAGCTCATTCGTGGTTTCGGGGTGGGGTATCATCAGTACGCTGATGATACCCAACTTTTTCTCTCCACCCCGAACCAACCCAGTGATGCACTCGACGTGATGTCCCATTGCCTGGAAGCGGTCTGGGTTTGGATGGGGAGAAACAGGCTTCGTCTCAATCCTGCCAAGACTGAGTGGCTGTGCATACCGGCATCTCGGATAAACCAGGCTGTTCCACCACTAATGATGGGGGGTGAGGTGTTACCCCCCGTCGATAGGGCTCGCAACTTGGGCATCCTCTTGGATCCACGGCTCAATTTTGAAGACCATATCGGAGCCGTAACCAGGGGGGCTTTTGCCCAGCTTTGTCTGGTGTGCCAGTTGCAGCCCTATCTGGACCGAGATGCCCTACGCACAGTCACCCATGCGCTCGTGACCTCCCAGCTAGACTACTGCAACACTCTCTACATGGGGCTGCCCTTGAGGACCACTCGGAGGCTTCAACTAGTGCAGAATGCAGCTGCGCGAGTTGTTATGGGAGTTTCCCGATACTCCCATGTAACACCTCTTCTCCGTGAGCTGTATTGGCTTCCGGTTGCCCTCCGAGTGAGATTCGAGGTGCTGGTAATGACCTATAAAGCTCTAAATGGCTTGGGTCCGGATTATCTAAGGGAACACCTGCTGCCGGCATCAACTTCCCATCGTCCTGTGCGCTCCCACAGGGAGGGCCTTCTTAGGGTACCGCCGGTCAAGGAATGCCAGCGGGTTATTCCCAGGGGAAGGGCGTTCTCTGTGGGCACGCCGGCCCTTTGGAACCAAGTTCCCACGGAGCTTAGGACTGCCCCCGACCTTTGCTCATTTCGCAGGGACTTGAAAACTTGGTTTTTTGAGCTGTCTGGCCCAGACTGAGGGGTTTTAATTATTTATTAATGGGGTTTTAGTTTAAATTCAGGGACTTAATTTAATCTTAGTTTTAATCAATTTTAACTTTGTATGTTATGTATTTTTAATTTTTCCCTGTAAACCACCCTGAGTCCTACGGGAATAGGGCGATATACAAGTTTAAATAATAAATAAATAAAAATGCCCTGTTCTCTTCTTGGGGACCATAACTGATTGTCCTGGGTTACCTTCCAGACCAAAAGTATATAATGCCATATGCATTTTAAACTCAGACAAGGAAATGTTCAAGTCAGGGAGTGGATTTGTATGTTTAATCTTTGTACTAAGAACATTTGTATGCTATCCATTCTCATGCATTTAAGAATGTTTCATAGAAATGCAAAGCAAATAGCAGGAATGAAAATAGGATTGAAATACCCAATTAAAACACTGTTGTGGTACTCCCATGCAACAGCTGTTATGGGCAGAAACTTGTGTGTTCCCAAAACAGCTTTTACAATAGGCACAGCCATTTGCCAAACAAATATTTATCTGGGAAGGGGCAGTCCTTTGATGTAGGCAAAGTCAACTGGCAAGCGCAACAAGTATTCCAGGTATACTCCTTATTGCTGTAAGGTAGAATATCAGAATTGGAAAAGATTTATAGAGTTTCTGCCCTGTTTCTGCTTTTATTACTGACTTACACCCAGTATGGCAATTCACAGTTTACTCAAGTTCAAGAGGAAATAAGAGTCAAAGCGTACAAACCAAACAGAGTCTCAGACTCTGGCCTAAACAATTGACTTTTTAATAGAGCATGCAGGAGAATAATCCAAAATCAGTCCAAGATTCCATGAGCCAGGCCAAAATTGTCAGATAGTCCAGAGTTCAGAAGTTGAAGGTTTCTTACACAAATAGGATTCACAGAAACAACACACAAGAGCTGGAGATCAGACAATTGTTTCCAATAAAAGGAACGTAGCTTAGGGCTGCATCTTAAATCAGGGTACAACCAAACCTGATTCAAGGCCAGTTTCACCTTTACAGTTTGCCAGAATTGCTTTTCAAGGCAATGGGCCAGATTATTTGAGAGGCACTATGTCTTCCTATCCTATTAGGTCCCATCATAAGAGTACATAGCCTTGTGAACCCCCACCCCCACTCAGAACATCATGCTCTGGAGATGGAACTGGCCCTAGTACTGTTGCATTTTTGCAAAGTCTTAAAGACATGGATTTATCATTGACTTTGAGGATCTGGATGTGAAGATGAGCCCGTAAAGTGATTGTTTGGATGTGTTGATCACTGTTCTTTTTCCCAGGCAACTGTATAACTTTTAAGTATTATTACCCAGTGTCATGAATCTGAGATGAGTAGCCACAGAATTTGAAATAATAAATAAGTAAGAATATACTATCAAGATAATGACCTCTCTGAATTTGGTTGTTTTCTTGCAGACATTTCATTACCCAAACTAATTAATATCATCAACACCCTACAATATTCCTCCTTCTCCTCATCTTCCTCCTCCTCCTCCTCCTCTGCAAATACCATTCCCTTCTAGCATTGATGATGTTATCTAAATGGGTAAGGAAATGTCTTCAAGAAAACAACCAAGCTCAGAGTCCACCAAGGACCCCCTAATTTCAACCCCAAGCTACAAATATTCTCTTTTATAGATTCTCCTGAAACCTGTGCATACCTGAAACAGTATGAAAGGCTCCCTAATGAATAAACCTGTTGCAAAATTTTCAGAAAAATACCAGCCCCTTCTGCTTTTTTCTTCTTATACTATGTCCTCTTTTCAGAAGAGCCAAACAACATCCCCACTTCATTCTCACCTAATTATCTACCGTAGACTGTGACTCCATAGAGGGAAGATTTATGACGGGCTTCCACATTCTGCTTATAAATCTGAGCTGCATACACGGGGCGCGGGAGCTATTCCTGCCGAAAGAATTGCTTCACTTCTTCTCATACTCCTTATTCTTTGTGTGTAAGATGATGGGGGGGGGAAGGGAGAGAAGAGAAAGTCACTCAATTAAAATGACATTTTACTAATGGTGGATTATGCCAGCGAGTAAGCAGTCAAAGCTTTATCTGTCACATTTACGTTTCTACCTCCCATTTAAATAACAGCACATTTTGACATTTTTTCCCCCCTTTTGTGAAATCTTTTCTCCTGGAGTTGCTAAGCAATACATCAAACATGGAAATCCAAAGAGAACTTAAGGAGAGGAACGTGGGGTGGGGTGGGGACGGGGAGCTAGTTTCTGACAGCTGACTCGCAATGAAATTATGCATGTTAAAATGTAGATAATTCTGCTCTATTCAGCAAAGGTTACGGCGGGATAAAAAGATACAAAGGCAGGAGAAGACACACTAAGGAGAAACCTCTTCCTTTCTCTCCTACACGCGCACTGAGATTTCCCCACTTAAATTAAAATGGGAATAAAAAGATTTCCTGCAAATCTCATTCTAAAAGCTGTGGCATTGTGTAGAATGTTTTAGCTTTCACAAGGCTTCCTGGGCCTTGAAAATTTATAACAGGGAAATCTCAGTAAAAGGAAGACAATTAACTGAAACCAGGGCTATTTGCTATTGCTAAACACATCGTGATAAACATGGCTTGAATCCAGCTCTTCTTTTTTATACTGGAGAAAATATTTCAGTGCTGCAGTTGGAAGCCACCAGCAATTTGCATAGGTGTGTTTTTCCTGTAATTATCTCTGGCAGTATCTATAATTTGAATGCAATTAATTGTGCTACAGCAATATGCTTCTTACTATGATGGTTGGCTCTTTTAAGTTACTTGGATGTCGTGACTGACACTGCCAAGACTTCTGTGAGTAGAGGGTTTTCTAAATATCTAGGTTTTAATATTCTTTCCATGTAGTTTAACATTGTGCCAAGTCCCGTTATTGTCCATTGCTTTCTCTGAAATGTATTTTTTTTAAGTCTCCTGAATGTGCATCTGCACTGTTTTCACTTTTTATGGTGTGAGAGGTAATAGTTGTATACTACAGCATAGAAAGAGCTATTTTGTAGCCGATGTGAAATGCTGTAAGAATCTCTTTCCTGCATGTTAATAAATCACAGCAGTTCTCGAAGACCTTTGAATTCATTTTGGCATGGGCTACTCTTCTTCTATTTCTTCTTAGCATTATTGCACTATGGCAGGGTCCCCTTGCTGGCAAATCCATCTCTATTTGGCTCAATCCAGGGTGTTTGCAGGAGTTATGCCCATGCATTTCATGTCCTCCTTGATGTGGTCCATCCACTATTTCTTGGGTCTTCCACGGGGTCATTGACCATCAGGGTCCAGGTGCACGGCTGTCCTCACCATCAAGTCTCCTTTGTTATGTAAAGGGTATAGGGTAGGGTAGTCCCATCTCAAAAATCAGAATTTGTCTCCCCACCACCCAAAGGGTTAGTTTCTTGTGATTTCATTTGTGCTGGTTTGCCATGATTTCTTTCAATATTACCCTGATGTGCCATAATATTCACATAGGTTCATGGACAGGGGACATTAGAAATCTGAGAAGATGCCAGAGTCACTTGGATAGTACCTAAATTTGATAAATAATTAAATAAAACATTTCCCTCCCTCTCTTGCCCTTTGAAATTGAAGAAGCATTTTTCTCCTGTTATATTGAATGAGAAACTAGTAGGAAAAATGCAGGATAATTTATCGGCATGCCATAATGAAAATATTTCCAAAGCTTTCCAGGTCTTATTTAATTAAAGAACACAAGAATTAATCATGGGGAACCTCCTCCCATTTGTTATGAGATTTCCACTGGTTGGAAATGGGGTTCTGGATTAAAGGTTGCTGTAGTCCATCACCCTGCCTCCCACAGTGACCAACTGAATGGCATATCCACATGCAGGACATAAAGATGAAATCCTTTCTCGCTCACTCTTTGTTTCCCAGCAACCAGCACTGAGAAGCACATTGCTACTGTTATTGGCAGTAATTTACAGCCATTACAATAATACCTACTGAGAGTCTTATCCTGTACAAGTTTGCCTAATCTCCTTTTAAAACTGTTGGAGCTGGCCGTGATAACTACATCTCTGTGGTAGCAAATTCTACAGAGTTTTGGGTTGCTGGTGTGAATAAATGCTTCCTTTGGCAGCTGTTGTACTTTCCTTGGTGTCATGGTTGTCATGCCTTCCAGACCCTGGATTCTGTAGTGTGGTGGCAAAAGGTTAGAAATCTTTTAGAATATTCGAGGGGGTCTTGTATTCAGTTCCCTTCTGGCCAGAGGATCCTGCAATCAGACTTTAGGACATCCATATCCTCAGCTTTGGAGAGCCCTAAGAAGTTCTGAAAAGTCTTCCAGACAGGGTAGTAGTGCTTCACTTGTAGGCTCTCTTTATCAATGAGCCAGTATGGTGGTTAGAAACCAGGTTAGAAACCAGGAGATTGTGAGTTCTAGTCCTGCCTGAGACACAAAACTCGCAGGTTGACCTTGGACCAGACCCTTTCTCTCAGCCCCAAGAAACAGGCAATGGTAAACCACTTCTGAAATCCTCTCCAGAAAATTGCAGGGACCAAACCAGGGAGCCTCCAAGAACTGGACACAATTGATTGGAACGTGTTGTGGTTGACTTCAGAATATTATAGAAAGCTTAGGGAGTCGTTCTTTTTTCTTTTGTGGAGTTTTGTTTTGTTTAAAATCTTTTAAAATCTGTATCCATTTATAAGTAAAGGTTTTAGTAGAGGTCTGTAAAGATTCAAATGTGGTTGCCAGTGGATAAAAAGATTTACAATATGGAGCAGAGAAAGTCAGAATTTGAAATACTGATGACGAAAATGTAATTGCTAAAATGTAAAAACCTTTATTGAAAATTGAAACAGAGGAAGAATAAATTAAAAAATACACATTAAAGGAATAAGAACTTACAGATTCATACAGACAGATCAGAGGGGGAAAAATGTGATTAAAAGGGTTGAAATTTATATTGTGTCCTGGTCTCAAAGAGAATTTTTATAAAATTAGTACATTAGAACATGATCCCGGACAAATGGTATAGAATATATAAAAGCAATTCAAATGTATGTTCAAATGTATGTGAACAACATGAAGTAATTATCATGCTCGACAGACATGTAAAAAAAGCTTTAAAAATGAATTCAGACACACACTTTGATAAGAAAGATTTTAAAGATGAATATTTAATTGAATCAAATAGCAGTCTCAGTTTGGATCATAAAATTGAATCAGGTGCCTTCAGGTGCATTCAGGGTGTAAATGAACACTTCTGCATGCACATGTATACTTTTTCTCAAATAAAATCTTTGAATCAATTTGGCATTTCAGATTGCATATTTGAATTGAACCCACTTGACTCTACAAGCTAAATCAAATTTGTAATTTGCAGATCTATAATTTTTAGCACTGTAAATGGTAGTACCAATGCCTATTTAATATTTGCTCCATGAGTAGTAGTCATAGTAGTAGTAGTAGTAGAGGAAGTGAAGGGAAGAGACCGTATGAGAGGATAGTAGGATGTATTAAGCCAGACATGACTTTCTTCTTATTCTAAAAGGTGGAGAAACTTGGATTTAGTTGGAACTATCCATGGTCCTGTATTTGGGTTGCTTTGACTTGTCTGCCAATTCTATTTTGACTTATATGTTTTTCTTTTTATTCCAGATCAAATGAAGATGCCAAACATTATTCCCTTTCTTATAGCAACAATCCCATGGCTGACAGTGATTTTTTCTATTAAAACCCAGTCAACTACCATGAATGACAGTGAACTTGAACATTGATCAAACAAGTCCTAGTCCAACATTTTAACCATTATACTAAAGATCTGCAGTATAGCCAGCAAGGTGTGCTGCCAATGGTATGATAGTCACAGTTCAACATGACAGATGGCATATGGTTTTCAGGATAGGCACAGTTTCTGTCAGTTCCTGGCTTTAGGCTTACCTTTGGCAGCACAGTTAGGAAAAATCCCCCAAGGAAGCTCATAGAATGTTGTTTTCAATCTGCTGAAAGAGGATTGTACTCTCTACAGGAGCAACAAACCTTCAGATTAAAGAAAGAAGACTTAAAAAACACAATAACCTTAACATCTAATGCAGGGGTGTCAAACTGCTGGCCCGCGGGCCAGATGCCTCATGCCAAAACTGCGCCCATCCCAGCTCCGGCAATGGGGAAAAAGTTGCGATACATTGTGACATTTTACGTGACATTGCAAGTTTGACACCCCTGATCTAATGTATCTTATTCTCAGTGACTGAGCAATTGGATGAATCCAGGTTTCATGTCAACAATGTCTCTATGGTCTTCTGATTTTGTTTGTTCACATTTCACTACAATACAGTTGTAGAATAGTAGGACGACTGCTTATAAGGAGTCAAACAAATTATGGCAGATGTGTCCCAAAGGTGCTTTTTCAAAAGGCAAACTGAAGAAGCCTCTTGGATGAGAACCAAAACGTCTTCAAGCAAAAGCAAAGTCCAGTTGCCTTTTGAAAAAACACCTCTGACACAACCATGACTTGGGTGACTGAGACATATGGCAGATGTGCAATGGATACCAGGCAAGGCTGTGAAAAAGTGTATATCCTGGTACCAATGGCAGATTTTCTGTAGGAGATGACCAGGTTGAGCCCGAGGGAAGGGTCAAGTGTGTCATTAGTCTTGAGTCCCTCCATGCCCACAACAGATATAAGTCCAACCCACCTTGAATTCTGTTGACTCTTATTTAGTGCCACTTCGCTTTGACCATTGCTAGTTCAGATTCTTGTACAGAGCTTTTCCATACAATAAATCTATACTCATTTGAATCGCCTGAACTCCTGATTTCCTGTGCTTGGCATTTTCTGCACTGCTGAAGTGTATTTTGTTTTAATCTGAGATGTCCCAGGTAATTTAATGGGAAGTTTTTCATAGTGAGTAGAAAATTACGGGGCAATGATGGCATGAAGAAAGAAAAGGAGAAAATATTTACTTGCATCTTTAAGACTATTCTCAAGTGCCTAATTGTTTTGTTTCTTAGTCCAAACAGTCCCCATTTAATCAATATTCACACTCAGAATTAAATGTTAACTGTTTAAAATGGATGTTTTTAGATTATCTTAGATCTATAACAATGGAATAGTGTATTACAGATTTAGCCTGGCACACTTTTCTATCCTCAGATGATGATTTCCATCTGGGTGATAGTTTGCAAGAAGACACTGTTGTTGTTTACTAAAGGAAAGATATTGGCTTTGTTTTATGTGCAGTGATCACACACTTTGCATATATATGACTTTCTTGAAAGAAGGAAAGCTTCTTGGCATGTTTTTTATTGGTTCTCATTATTATTCTGTCAAAATCAGTCTTCAAATTTTCCAGAAGTTTCTTTCCCTGAAGAAGAGGCTTCTTCTAACTCTTTCCAATAAGGCTTAAGAATTTCTGTGGTCAGCAAAGGGACCTCTTGGGGCAGAAAAATGGGGATTGGGTTATTTATTCATGTCTGAAAGAAGGACTTCATGTGGTCAGATTGAGTGGGAAAGTTCATGTAAGGGACTGGAAAAGGTGTTAACCCAAAGAAAGAGTTCTTCCCTTGGCCTTCAGAAGCTTATCTATTGCCCAGGAACTAGCACCTTGACTCCAGAAAAAAAGGGCTAATAAATTCAATTCCAGCCTTTTCTAGCCTTCTGCAACAAATACATTTAGGTTTCCAGGCTCTGAACAGTAAATGGAAGAGTTTAGCTTGTTATTAAGAATGTGTAAACTAGGGTTGCCCAGTAGATGACCCAAGGGCTACCCAAACCCTACAAGACTTGTTGTTTTTAGGCTCGTATGAAGCCTTGAAAAGATACTTCAATCCAAGCCTCATTTGAAGTACCACAACAACCTGCTTACATCCAGTGAAGTAGCTGTGGGCTTTCCTTCACTGGTCAACCTTGCCACCACATCTGAAAAGAATGCAACAATCACTTTTGATCAAGCAAGATAACAGATCAAAAGAGGTTTCTCCCTCTTCAGTGCTGCTATTCAAAGCACTGAAGAAGAACTCATCACTTTCCTGCCACTCAGTGAGAAATAATGGATAGAGAGAAAAGAGATTAAGAAAACAAGTAGATGAGGGTTTATGTCAACTCTGGGTTCTTTCATACTTTGTTACCTTGATGTAGTATATTTAACCAGATAGAAAAGGTCTAAATTATCCATAGTGCAAATTTTTGCTATTTGAAAGCCAAATGTTTAGTTCAGGGGTCTTCAAACCTGGCCCTTTTATGACTTGTGGACTTCAAATCCCAGAATTCAAATCCCAGAATTGGCTGAGGAATTCTGGGAGTTGAAGTCCACAAGTCATAAAAGGGCCAGGTTTGAAGACCCCTGGTTTAGTTGAATCTGGGGCGAAGGGAATGGAAGAAGGGAATGGCATGGAAGAAGGGATGGAGTCAAGATCACGTCCACATCTTTCCTTAAGCACTTGGGGCCAATTCACTCTGAACAATTTTCAACTTTTCCCTAAGCAGGTAGGATCACCATTCTGCAGATATTCTTCCTCATCCCTATAATAGAAAAAGTGCAGCCTACATCTTATTGTTGTATGATGCACCATAAAGCACACAATCCACAGTTCTGATTTGAAGGTCATAGCAAGATCAGTTAAGGTAGTCAAACCAAAAAAGATAGGGAGGAGAAAGATAAAAAAAAGTAAGAGCGGATTGCAAGGGAAGCGATGTGAGACAGTCAGAACAATCACAATTGGCTAGAGCAAAGTCCATCACGCGGCCAATGAGCAGAGCATGGAACCAAACAGGCTTACCAACGGTTTTTCAAACCTTCAATGCTTTCTTTGATGATGCTGGCAGAGGACCAACAAAAGCTTAGATTAGGTAGATACAGTATGCTACCTTACCTTTTATTGCTTATTATGATCTTTTAGCAATAAATGACTGTTTTTTATCCATCCCGGTGTTCAAAGATTTTATACTTTATATATATTTATATATGTATATGTATATGTATATGTATATGTATATGTATATGTATATGTATATGTATATGTATATGTATATGTAAAGGTAAAGGTTCCCCGCACATGCATGCTAGTCATTTCTGACTCTAGGGGCCGGTGCTCATCTCCGTTTCAAAGCTGAAGAGCCAGTGCTTGTCCAAGGACGTCTCCGTGGTCATGTGGCCGGCATGACTAGACGCCAAAGGCGCCTGGAATGCTGTTACCTTCCCACCGTAGTGGTCCCTATTTTTCCACTTGCATTTTTACGTGCTTTCGAACTGCTAGGTTGGCAGAAGCTGGGACGAGTAACAGGTGCTCACTCTGTTACGTGGCACTCGGGATATATAATCTGCAACACTTGCATGTGGGAGGCATGTTGAAGAAAGCAGGGGGTTTTTTTTAGTCCTTGAAAATAATGCCTGACAGTGTATAGAGGTTGTGTGGTAGCTTCAGACTACATTATTCCCCTAGAGTGTTTGGCAAGGCTTGTCTTCTTTGGAATATTCCCTATGTCTGCTTAGAATAATGCATTTCCATCCATTATTATTTTCCCATGGGATGCAGTGTACATCTCACCCACCAACACGTAACCATTCCACTTCCCTGCCTGTGCAAATATGATTATATATAACAGGACAGCTATACAAACAAAACGAAAAGAGACTTCTTAAATTCTTCAGATTTACAAAGGCTTTCTATGCCTTTAACAAATGATTGATAAGTATACACTTTTTTTGTAAATATGTTGCTGGTTGCTTAGTTAGCATCAGGACATGAAATATTTGGGCAACTGTCTCAACACTGATGCTCTTCTGGGCCCAGAAATGGGACCCTTTCCTTTTTAAAATTGACCCTTTATTTCATGTTCTTCCATGTGGGACAGACATATTAATTTCCACAATGCCTCAACACTGGAGAATTCTGATTCTTCCAACTGTGGAAGATCACCTCCAACTGTTGAGATACAACGTGAAGTCCTTTGGAAAATTGGTAAGGCCTACCTTCAAAGGAGAAGTCCTACTGGAAAGCATTTTTCCAAGAAGCCTCAAAGTTTTTATGGAATGCACAGGTGACCTTGAGGAAAGGGGAAAAGAGATATTGCCAAGGAAGCAATCAGACAAGAGGAGCATTTGTTTGATAGTCCAAGAAAGAAACTAAGGAATGGCCTGCCCTAATGGAGCAAGCAGTTAAAAGTGGAGGGCAGGAAGTTTGTAGTGAGTGGATTATTTTATAATTCAGTGTATCATGTAACTCAGAAAATTAATTCAATGGATTATAGTTTGGTCAACAATGGATTACTGTGTTGTGTGAATACAATGCAGTACATACCATACCATGTTCCTTTGATGTACTTTCTCTCTCTCTCTCTATCTTCTCTCTCTCTCTCTCTCTCTGTGTGTGTGTGTGTGTGTGTCTAAAATATGGGGTGGCTAGACATTTCAATTCATAGAGTTCAGTGAGCTAATTCCAAGGACTTTAGATTTAACCCTAAATATGCACAGCCATATATAATATGAAACTATCTTTACTCAGTCATTCATCTCATGGAAACAGATGACCAAATAAGCTATTATTTTTCTAGGGACAAAGACAATCCATCGATCAATCTAATGATCAATTGATTGATCCAACCAACCATCCATCCATCCATCCATCCATCCACAGGAAATGGGGCAGATAATTATAGCATTCCATATGTCTTTGCATTGGATGAATAGGAGGCTCTCTAAAAACTTTGGCTGCTGTAATCTTGACTTGTGCTCCTAATTCATGATAGTGACTCTTCTGGATGAAGGGATGAGTGGCACCACTACTACCTTAAGCACTCCCAAACACTCCTTTGAAGTTTGCCTTTCAGCCACAGCTCTTTCTCCTTACTTTTATTCTCATTCTCATTCCCATTTTCCTCCTAGGCTACTAAAAGTGAACAGGCAGGTTGGAAATGCTGGCAAGAGATGGAGCTCTGAGGCCAGAGTACATCAGTGCCCTAGCCCCCTCCAAGCTGCCACACCATAGCACGTGACTAGGAATACTGTACATGATGGCCTCTCGCACTTGATTTAGCTTCTGATACTTTTTTAGCCATTGTTGCTCTTGTATAATAGAAGAACATGGAGTGTTCCCATTGGTGTATTCCTGTGCCAATTCCTTTAATTTCATCTCCCGCCTCATGTTCATGTACCCACTATTGCATATGAAAGGGAGGAACTTCATACTGCTTTATGTCTAGCTAAAGACAGAATAATATTTAGTTAATTAAGCATCCCAGGCAATTATAAGGTTAAATCAAACAGAACAATCTCTACTGACTAATAATGCATAAAACAGAAGGAGGAGGAAAGCAGCATCTTTGGCAGGCGAGGAATGGCAGAAGTGGTAATTTTGTGAATTGTATCATTAAAAAAAAAAATCTTATTCAATTTGATGCTGGTTTTGGAAGGTTCCTGTATGGTTATTACATTTTCAAGCATCAGATTTATATATATATATATATATATATATATATATATATATATATATATATATATATATATATATATATATATATATATATATATATATATATATACATATACATATAAAAAACTTCTAACAGCTTTACCTGGGGCTAAATTGAGACCTAATATAAAATTCAGAAAGGCTGTGTCGGAACACCATTAAAATATTAATTTTATGTTCTTTTAGGAGACTTAGAAGCTATTGAAAGAAAGCCAAAAAGAATTTAATTGTAAGATTTTAGGGAGTCAGAACTATTCTCTTGCTTCTCCAAAGTTTGGGTCCCTCTTAGATAAAACTGTGGATAGTTAGGATTAGGCATTTATAATTTAATGTCTCTCTTCCATTACTAGTCTTTGATTTCTGTTCAAACATACTTATCTTTAATAGTCCTTTAGAATTTGATATTATAGGACTACCAAGAACCTGTGGCTGGAAAGAAGTCCTTTAAATATCTATCTATCTATCTATCTATCTATCTATCTATCTATCTATCTATCTATCTATCTATCTATCTATCTATCTTCAATTTCTGTAGCCACCCATCTCAGTCAATGACTTTGGACTTCTTACAATTCAAAAAATATATACTGCAAGTGAAGTATTAAAAACATTTAAAACAATAAAATAAACCTCCCTTTTTGCAACCTTGTGATCCCTTTATTCAGGGTGGAGTCAGGGTGACTAAATGGAGCTCAGCGTTTACTAGCCGGATGCCCTTCCTGATGCCACATGGAGTTTGGAGCAGATATTTTTTTTTCTTTCTGTCCTCAAAGAGACACATCTGCAACTACATCTCAACCTTTTGAATGGGAAGAGTGCATCTTTACCACTGTGTTGCCACCATGTTGCTCATTGAAAAAAAAACAGTTTAAAACAATAAACAATAAAAGACAATAGGAATTAATTATAAAAAAGCATCCAAATTAAATATAGATGGCAGCTGAGGTACTTGGCCAGTTAGCAGTGCAGCCAGGAAATAGGCCCTTAATTACCTTAACACGCTCAGGAACATAACCAGGATTTTCAGGCCTTATGAAAGGCTAAAAGGATTGGGCCCATTCTGATTTCTGATGGGAGGACATTGCACAGAACAGGGGCCACTGTGGAAAAAGTTTGTCTTCTAATCTCCATCAGCTCACACTCTTTGGCTGACAGGATCTGCAGCATGCCCATTTTGCTTGATTTGGTTGGATGGGTAGACACTCTTAGAAAAAGGCAATTGCTCAGGTAGGAGAGTCTAACTCTAATCATTCTGAAGTGATTGTGATAACTCATTGGTGAGGAAACTCTTCCTGTTCCCTCTTCTGCTAGACATCTAGTAACAAATTCTAAGTACATTATTTGCCTGTGTTGTGGAGTGTTTTAGCTGAGGTTCAAGTGGTTTTAGAGTCCTAGTCTTAGAAGTGTGCAATCATCTGTCTTCAACACAAGGCTCCATCCCTTTTTGTTGCGTCAGGCACAGCATCTCCTGGGTCTTGTTCTTGGTTTCCACTGCCTGGTGGAATTTCTTTTTGCAAAGATCATGTAATTTTTATTGAAAATGTCTGTGTGTTTAGACCCTCAGGCAAAGTGACTTTATCCTGACCTCACAACAATTTGTTCCTCTATGACAGGTTCGTGTTTGTCAGTTAAAATGTTTAGCATCTCTCAATGACCCGATTTCCTCCCTGGTTTGTATTAGGATGGAATGTATCTGCTGGATAAATTGATCAATTTAGCTTCCTCCCATATGTACTTTCTTTGTATCGCATGTCCTTTCCATCATGAAGAAATTTGGGTAGATTCTTACAAACAGGTGAATGAGTGAATGAATTCCCATCCATCCACACTAGCTAAATTCATGATGTGCAGTTATTTTAGACTAGCAGAAGTTTCTCCACACCTGCTGATATGTATACACTTATGCCTTCCGTTATGACCACAATCGGCACCGGAATTTCTATGCCAAACTATTGCATTTGTAAGTCAAGTTGGATCTGATTTTATGACCCTTTTTATGGCTGTGTTAAGTGAATCACAAGGCCATTAAATAAATAAAGCTTCCTCAATGGGCGTTTTTTTTGCGTGGAAATTGCCAAAAAGTCACAGATTGCAATCACATGACTGTAGGATGCTGCAACCAATTGCAAATGTGAACTGGTTGGCAAGCACCCACCTATGTTCATGTGATTGCAAGGATGGTACAAGAACCATAAATTGTTAAATTCAGTCATGCCATTTTTTTAAGAGACCATTGTGACTTTGAACCATCATTAAATGAACGCTCATAAGTCAAAGACTATCTTATGTTAAAAAGAGTGACAGTATTAATGTAGCACAGCAAGCTCAGTTAAAACTAAAAGCATTTAAATCCAGGCTTCTAAAGAGCTGAAAGCCATTTGCCTGGCTGTATGAATCTGGTGTGTTTCTATTTCTGGACCTTAACTGTAGCTGTAAAGAACCTGGATGGTCTGTTTGGCCTTTGGTGCTACAGAGTTGACTTCCCACATCCACCTCAACAATTTCCCCCCAAAGATTATAATGATACTAATTTTAATTATGGCATATTCCCATTTATTATACATATTTGAGAGAACCTAGTTGTTATTTCTACTCTTAACCACTGGAAGCATTCCTGACAAATGTCCACCTTGGTTCTGTTCAAAACGTCTCTCGGCATCATTCTTTGTATTATAGCTGGCATTCAGTTTGCTTAAGTTGTCCCACATTGCTCATTTCAGTTACCTCCTCAGGTTTGCTGCATATGGCTTTCCTTGATGGCTCAAACATACAATATAGGGAGGAAAAGGGGTCCTTCATGGGCTATTAGGTGCTAATACTCTTCTACAATATTTATAATAAGACACAGATGCTCACAATTATTTGAATGCCAACTTCAATGAGGCTAAGGAAAGCTCTCTGGCATCCTCTTAGTTTATATTCATTTAAAAAGAAGAGAAAGTAATCCCCCCAAATTACAAATAGGTTTAATGACTATGCCGTGCAGAAAAATTGTTCAAGTCGGCTTTACTATAGATAACAAATTTCATATATATATATATATATATGAATATATATATATATATATATATATATATATATATATATATATATATATATATATATGTCAAATGTTAACTATTTAGATTACCTTGCTAGGCCCCAAACATGGGGCAAATCTTTATTTCCTGTTTTCAGCCTATCTTGAAGGCCATCAAACAGGCTGTAGTCACACTGGACAGTTCATATATTTGTGTAAATTACTAAGAAAGAATTAAGGGAGACTGAGATGCATTTCTGACTCTTTAGTCTTCATCAGTCAGCCATACCCTTCTGAGATTCGAACCTGGGCTGATTGCATATTAGGCTGATTTTAAATGTATATCAGTCTCCCTTTAATTCTTTGTTAGCAATCTGAAAAAAAAATACACAAATATGAGCTGTCACTGTTGTGACTACTGCCTGTGGATGGCCTTCGGTTAGGCCGAAACAGGAAATAAAGATTTGTCCCATGTTTGGGGCCTGGCAAGGTAATATATATATATACATACATACATACATACATACATACATATATATATATATATATATATATATATATATATATATATATATATACATACATACACACACACACACACACACACACACATATATATATATATATATACATACACCATATAAAAAATTGTATTGCTGGTAACTATGCCACGAAGGTCAAAGACTTATGTTGCCTTACCTATTAGTTTGACACCCCTGTTCTAGAATTTCCCTGGGTATATCTGTTACGATGAAAGTAGTAAGAGTTTAGTGGGGCAAGATTCTGTCTGTTACTTGTAAGCAAATAAAGAACTGAATTTTGTCTGGATTGTTCCATGACATTCTTGGACTTAGCTGAAGAAGATAATCCACTAGGGCTGGATGGTCTAAGAAGAAGTTTCCTCTTCTCCCCATTTTTTTTTGGTAACAGTTTAAAAAGACAGAAACTGAAATTATTCACCATGACCCAGTCAGCACCATTATTCAGGCAAGATATGGCCCCCTCTACATAATCCATTGCTCACTGCACCAATCTAATTCAAGAGGAAGCCATATTGTCGGGTATATTTTACAAATGAGGGTCTCTTAAAAAATGCAGCATGAAGTTGCTCCTATTTCCACCTATTTGAAAGGTGCATTTCTCTGTGATCATGTATTCCGGAAAGATCCAAAATACTTAATAGAAGCAATAAAAAGAAAAAAAAAGAAGTTAATTCACCCTTCACAAATTTCTTTCCAGGGAGACATATACTTAAATTAACGAGTAGAATTAGCACTTTTGTGAACATCTGTTTCTGCTTTCTAAACATCTTTGAATATGGGGAAGGGAATAATAATCTGAAGTGCAATTTTGCATGTATTTTCGACCCTTCATTTACCATGTTTTCACAGACTCTGACGTGTTATTATTCTGTGTTGTTTGAATAGCCTCTTTTCCTCTATTTGCTTTACATGCTTAGAAGCCTAATTAGCTTTGAGTTTGCACTGATCTATTACAAACAGTTGTAAATGGTTTACAGATATATATTTTTCTTTTCTTTGGTTTTTTTGGCTGGGTGAACTTGCAGTGATTGCTTAAAGTATGAAGTCACACACAAGTGAACAGTCATGGCACAAAAAGGGGAAAACTCAGTCAGAAGCCACTAGAAGCTTTTTGTGCTACTGAATTCATCTTGATTTTTTTTTAGTTTCTAGAGTGAACCTGATATCACCTATTACAAGACTTGTACATCTTAACTTGCCTTCTATTTTGCATTAGAAACAAAACGTTTATTACTTTAGAAAATATCACCTGTTCGAATAAGGCATTCCATCTATAGAAGATGCCCCTTTCCTTCACTATATAATAACTCTCTGTGCTCATAGTTCCTTCAGCCTGTGATTGAAAATGAGAAGCACTGGAGTTCAGGATATTTTATTCTATGAAACATCTGCCTTGAAACAACTGGATCTTCAGTTACAATGTTGGGTTAATCTTTCTTCTCTTGCTTGTTATATTCCCCTCCCCTCCTCTCCTGAAAGGCTATGATTGACAATCCTGTGATATTTTAGTTTTCATACCAGGTAAAAAATTTGCCAACTGCAACAGCAGATGGTAAAGACACTGCAAAGATATCTCATGAAGCTCTCATATATTTTTCATCCTTGGGAACATTTGGGGATTAGTTCAGTATCTTGGCTTCCTTAGGATGTTGGCTAATTTCATTTGCTAATTATGTTTGAAGAAGTTGTGCTTCATGAATATTGGGAAAGTCTATTTTTCCACCAAGGTGCAACCTCATACACAGATGTGGATTTCAGGTTTTGTTCTGCTGGCTGGATGCATTTCAAAAGAGGAGGAAGTTCTTCCTTCAGGAACTCCCAGTTATAAAAAATGCTACTTGCTAAATTATTATTTGCTTCAATCAACATTTTATCGCAGGAGGCTTCAAAAGGATCTCAGTAGCCCAGATGAAGTGGAATACCGGCAATTAAAAAAGAGAAAATAAATACTTGGAAAAACTAAGCTGATTAGTTCTTGGCAGAAGGATAATGAAGGGGAAATATGGAACTAGTTGATTTAAGATTTTACATGTTGGCAACCTGACAGTGACAACCATGGATGTTTGTAAGATGTGTCCATAGCTATTTGTACCTGGTAGATTTTGTTTCATTTTTTCAACTTTAAGCAACCTACATATTATAAGGACAAGCATCATAAATCTCAGAAAATGTGTGAATGAAGGAAGATACCAAAAGATTTTTCTGAACAGAGACTGAGTGTCCATAGGATGGACCATGGACATTATCTCTGATGATGGAACATATTATTCTCTATTGGCCTTTCTGTGTAGATGCTTGCCAGGAATTTTGATTTCCACTCTTTACTAAATATCCTGGTTGTTTTGATTTGGTTTATCTCCAGATGTTATTGTTGGATCAATCTGATTTTATTCCCTTGACCACAGCCAAGTACTGTTCTACATTCTGTGTAGTACTGCATAGTATTAACTCTAACCCTTTTTAGATAATTTAGAATAACTATTTTTTCTCTTTAATCTTAATTTATTGTAACTTTTGTGCTTAATTTGCTTGTCTGTGATCAATTTGATTTGATTTGATATAAAAATTTCATTGATTGCATGTCATCCTATGTACATACCTACCAAGAAATATATTCCAGTAAATTCAGTGGAATATATTCCTTAGCAGATAGCAGTAGCTATCTGATCTTCTAAAGGACCAAAGCTAAGTAGGGCTGGGTCTGGTTGGTATTTGAATCAAGGAATAACAAAGCCATGGATTAGACTGGAAGCCAAAAATGGATTTTAAAAAATCTCTAAGAAGGTAGAGGTTAAGGTAGTAACAATTCACTTCCATAAACTTGCCAAGTCATCAACTTACTGTGAAGAAGACTTGCAAAGTATATAGAAGACATCAACCTTAAGCATAATGATTTTCAGCAAGACAAATCCAAATAATGAGAATCACTGGAAGATACAGAATAACAAGAACACTATTTTTTTAAAGTAAGAACACACACAAAAAAACCTAGACTAAGAGGCTACTTTGGAAGCAACCAGATTTAGATGGAACTCAGTTTAGATTACAGCAATCTAAAGACTGCTAACTTTAAGATCATTTGATGTCTGTTTCTATTGCAAAGTTATGAGTACCATCTAACACTCTGTGATAATGTTAGGCTGAAAGATAAATGCTAGTCCTGAGGCTAGCCTGTGAGAATCCACAGTAACACCCAGCTGTATTTAAAGCAGCAAGAACTGGGTTAATCTAGTTTTAGATATGAAGTCTTTGACATTAAATTGGCTCCTTGATGTCTCTTTAGCAGTGACAGCACAATGTTGTGTCATAGACCATATGCACCCAAGAGAAAAAGTAAACTAAACTATGAAAAGGAGATTTTAGGGGCTTGATCAGAAACTTACATCATTTTATTGGCTTAAAGACCATTTTAGATTTGCGGATGAAAAAGGAGGACATTTTGAGCAACAAGCAGACTTTGTTATTATTCAAAGATACTTTAGGATAAAAGAAATCTGGTTGACTTCTTTATTGTTGACCCGTTATTTATTAGAATTAGAAAATAGAAATAGGCAACTTTTGGATAAGATGTGCCCTTCTTTTCATAACAATGGATCCCTTGAGCCCACACTGTCTAAATCTGGCACCAAATGGCCAAACAAAGATGGTGAAATTCTTCCACAGGATCCCCACGAGAAACTAAAAAAAAAAAGAATAAAAAATGACCATGGAACATAACCAATAAAAAAGTATCTAATGGAGAAATTGCAGATTTAAATAACGTTTTTAATATTTCTGTCCCACAAGGAAATAGATTGTGCACAAAATGAGTCAATTAGTTAACAGTGTCTGAATAACTAACATAACCCAGGAACGGCAAGACAACCACCCTTTTATGACTTAAATTGAGTTGCAAAATAGCCGAATTTCAGTTGTGTTATTCCTGGCTAAATGTCCCTGCTGATTTCGGGTCAGTGAGACATCATGAGTCTTCTATAACCCTGATGGGGATGCAAAAGAAACCGGTAGTCCTCAGCTTACTACATTAACTGAGCTCAAAACATTTCTTGCTAAGCAAGAGAAGTTGTTAAGTGAAACTTGCTCCATTTTACAATCTTTCCCACCGCAGCTGCTAATTGAACCACTGCAATTGTTAAGTTAGCAACACGGTGGTTAGGTGAATCTGGCTCGCCATTGACTTTGCTTGTAATAAACTCACAAAAGGAGACCCCAGGACACTGCCACCGTCATAAATGTGAGTCACTTGCCGAGCGTCTGAATTTTGATCATGTGACCATGGGGACGCTGCAACGGTCATAAGAGTGAAAAACGGTCATAAATCTTTTTTTCCAGTACCATTCTAACTTGGAACAATCAATAAATGGACTGTTGTAAGTTGTAGACTATCTGTATAAATGTATTTAAAATCAGAAAGACTAATCTAATCCAAAAATAAGCAGTTTTATTCTGGTGATGTACATGCTTTGCTGATATTTTTTGGGATCCTCTCTCTCTCTGTGTCTCTTTCTCTCTGGTAGATCATCATAAATGTCTTTAATACAACTGTTTTAGAGTGATGTTCGGATATACAATCACAAATCATTGGCTGGAAGTGTTGAAAAAAATGGGTGCTTGTGGTCCAAACTCCACAACAAGCTAATTGTCAATCTTAGTTCTTCACTGGAATTGACACAAGACCAGATTTGCGCAGCTTCTTCTATTCCTAGCTATAGTGCAAAATCCTTATTATAGTAATGTAATGTGCCACTGGTTTCTAAATTGGTTACCTGTCACTGTGCCTTTATAAACTTTTTAAAAGATTTTTTTTTATCCTGCCTTTATTATTTTATATAAATAACTCGAGGTGGCAAATATACCCAATACTCCTTTTTTTTCTTTTTTCTTTTTTTTCTGGATGCTTTTGTTTTATTTCTGGGGCACTGTTCCTTCTTTCTTCTAGAATTACTTAGAGAAAATTGGATCTGCTTGGTCTTTTGTTTAACCTGTCATGGCTGTATGAAAATATATCTCTACCGCTTTGGGAACATGTATTTGTCAGGCACCTTGCAATATTCCTGCAGGGAAGATTGCTTGACGATTTTATGTGTTAGCACTGGGAAATTCTAGATAGAAAAAAAAAAGGAATAAAAAAGAAGATTTAATATGAAGTCTACTTACCCAAATTATACATATGTAATTTTTGAAAAGGACTCTGGAATTTTTCATCCCTTACCAGAATATAGGAGATGTTAATATCTCCTCTGTTACATTATCAGTTTTATATCTATTCCCCTCAGACTTACCATATGCAAAGCTACAGTCAACATCTCTCAAGGGAATTGCTTAGAGAAGAGCCAAGATGTGTATCTCTGCCCATGAGCTGGAAAGAGCTGGGATTATTATGCAAGCTACTTCAGTTCTTCATCCCCAAATTTGGTAACATTGATCAAGGCCCCATTCTGTCAGCCGGGAAAGTAAAAATCTGGCAAAGACGTGAGAAAATTGATGTGCTGTTAACAATCTACTACAGTTTGCTGTGTTACATTTTCAGGGAGATGTTTGCCTATGCAGCATTTCATACTTACATCCTTTTTTTTTTACCTGCCAGATGATGTTTGAATTCAGCACAAATCAACAATGCATTCTCACACACCCCCATACAACCCCCCCCTTTGCACAATTTATGTATGATATTATATTTGTATATGAGATTAATCAAGCAAATGGTATTCTGGTGATCATCTTTCAGCTTACCATGACAAGAAGTGAGTCTAAAGCAGTGTTTTTTCTCAACTTTGTCAAGTTTAAGATATGTGGACTTCAACTCCCAGAATTCCCTAGCCAACCATGATGGCTTGGGAATTCTGAGAGTTGAAGAACGGTAAACCTCGGCAAGTTTAAGATAGGCGGACTTCAACTACTAGAAGTCCTATGTCAACCAGGCTAGCTGGAGAATTCTGGAAGTTGAGTCAACATATCTTAAGCTTGCTAAACTGAGAAACGCTGTTCCAGAGGCTATGAGACTCACCTGTCAACCCAAGCCTAATTGGTGGTAACAGCTCCCTGAACTTCATTAAATTCGGTATTCAAATAGGAGGCTAGCAAGGGAATCTCACAGCCGTAAGCTAGACTGGGACATTTTTGAAAGAGTCCTAGAATAAAGATTCTGCTTTGTTACAAAGGACAAAAGAAAACTAACTACACAGATCTCGCCGTACAATCCTTAGGAATCGAGCTTAGGTCAAGAAAGTCCTAGCATCTGTCTTGCTATTTGCACGCCTACTCTAATTTCAGATGCATTTCTATTATTATAATTATTATTATTTTCTGTAGTGGTGTTTGTGTGCCTGTACTGAAAGAAAAAATTCCCACACATTGCCTCAAGAGGGCTGACACGCTACTTGGCTGAGGAGGTAGGGAACAAGCTGTTCAGAATTACATGGCTGTTTTCTGATTCTCCCTTTCCTTCTTGCACCTTTTCCATAACCTTGCTAGGATTCTGAACGTGGCTCTTTTTGCATTGTTACTTTGCTGACGTGCTTCTCTACAACATTCTATGGAGAATCTCAACACAGTTCCCTCAGCAATTCTTTTTTTTTTTTAGAAACCCAGATATTTCAGCTATAGTGAAACATTACACAGAATGCACATGGATCGAAGCGAGACCTTGCATGTGGATATGGAATATCTTAAAGAAGGTTTCCCATTTGTCATCTACTGCCCCCCTCCCCCCATTGCTTTGTAGAGATATAACAGCAATTTAAAAATTGATCTTTAAGGTGTGTGCCTTCGAGTCACTATTGATTCCTGGAAACTGCCTGGACAAGTCCCTGCAGTTGGTAACACTTGGTAACATTTCAGAAATGGTTTGTCCTTGCCTTCCTTTTCCTAGGATTGAGAGAGGGATTGGCCCAAAATTCATGCTCTTCTGATTTCTTGCAGAAGAACAGGGTAGAACAACGACTAATGACCCTCTTTTACTGGTCTACTATAGAGAGCGTCCTCTTGTACTGTATTGTGGTTTGGTATGCTGGTCTGACAGCCGCGGATAGGAAAGGATTACAGAGGGTGGTGAGCACAGCACAAGACATCGTGGGCTGTCCCCTGACACCACTGGATGACCTCGCCAGGGCTCAATGCTTTGGAAGAGTGAGGAAAATCCTCAGGAATGACTCACACCCTGGACGGTATCTCTTTACTCTCCTACCATTGGATAGGAGATATAGGAGTATAGCCAGCTGTACCAACAGGCTGAAGAACCGCTTCTATCCATGTGCTGTGAGGCTTCTGAATGGGAAATAACTCTATGTGTTGTGCAATTAGCTAACATGGTGTAACAAGATGGTGGGTTTGTTGTCACTGTGAGTTGGGGGGGAACGAAAGGAGGCTCAGCCAATCTCACTATATACATGTTGTACTTTGATAATAAAGGTTCATTCATGCATTCATGCATTCATTCATTCATTCATTCATTCATTCATTCAACAAACTGGCTTAGACTGGTGACACAATGGTTAGAATTCAGTATTGCAGGCTGACTCTGCTCACTGTTTGTTCAGAGTTTGATCCTGATCTGCTCAAGGTTGTCTCAGCCTTCCATCCTTCCGAGGTTGGTAAAATGAGGACCCAGATTATTGGGGGGATAATATGCTTGATTTTGTAAATTGCTTAGAGAGGGCTGTAAAGCACTATGAAGTGGCATATGTTTAAGTTATTGTTATAGGTATATAAGTTATTGCTATTGCTAGTGTATAAAATACAGCAACACAAAGAAAGGGAGGGGCAAAAAACCCCCCACGCTTCAAGTATCTATTCTGGGTTAGAAATGAAAAAAGCTAATTGTAAAATCTCAAACTTAGAACACTGGTAGCTGAAGCTTAACTTCATTTGCATAGTGACCTGACAAAATTGGAAACTGCAAAAATAAAATGTACAAATCCTAAAGCAGGGCTAGGTAAGCCTGAGACAACATAGACTGACAGCATTAAGATGATAACTTTATTGTCACTTGGAATGTACACCAATCGGCATACATCAAAATGAAATTTCGTTGCATACAGCTCTCAAAGGGTCACCGCCTCCGATATATACTCCTTGTTCGTGGCCCGCTCAAATTTCACATTGTCCATTTTAGTCTCTAGGGAGTGAACGATGGCAAACAGGACAGATGGAAATGGGGCTCCATGTGGATTAGCCCTCAAGTTAGCTTGTATTCTGACAACCTCGCCTTCTTTCCTTTTTCTGATCCTGACTCTTCCACCTTTTCCTTAAAGAGGCCTTGCTTCTTTTCGCCCCTGGAGCATGATGCTGCCACTGCCACCAACTCCTCCAAAAGCTTCTCTCTCCCTCTGGGCCTGCCGACAGCCTCATCCAGTTCCTTCACCCCATAAGCTCCAGGTCCTCTCCTCCTCTGCCTCCTCTGGAAACAGCCCTGATTTGCAGTAGAATCCATCACTGGGCCAGCAGTCAGATCTTGCTGCTGGTAGAACAAATTCAAACAGCGCCAACGACTTTTAACGGTCTCACCAACATCTATAGAAACAAAAATGGCAGGTTAAGTTTCTTCAACCCCTTTCCCAACAGCTGACCCCATTTTTCAGTTTTGTCCAATATCACCGTATCCAGTGGTGAGATTCAGCCGGTTCGCACCACTTCGGCAGAACCAGTAGCTAATGTTTTGTTGCCCAGGCCCAGAATGGACTTCTGGAAGTGGCATCCACACAGAGAACCGGTTGTTCACCTATTTGAATCCCACCACTGACCGTATCTCTATCCATGTCACTATTAGATGTGAGAAAACGTGGAGCCTTTGACCTCCATCTTGTTCTTTGAGGCTATTCTGGAATGTCAGTTCTCCAGGCCAAATGGCTCAGGAATTTGAGGAATTCAAAGTATTCCTAACTTTAGGCAGGTGTGACTAGAGAAGGAGGAAGAAGGCAAGATATTGTCATCACGAAAACCTGATATTTCTGCTGCCGTCCCACTGTGCACAAACAGGGTTGGATTTAATAACGTTCTTTTTGTTCCTGAAGGTAATCATGGGCTGGCTGAGATAACATCACAAATGTGCTTCTTTGTGATAAGAGGATCTTATCAAGCCATTCAGCTTCTTCCATCCTTCAGCTATTTTTGCTGTGGGTGCAACACAGATAGGTTTTGAATTAAAATAACAATATAAACAATGGAGGTTACATTCAGTGACATAGTTCCAGTAAATGCCAAGGCTATCAAACTGAGGAAGCCTAAATTAGGTGTATGTTAAGCAATACCTATGGAAACACACTTTTTTTGGGAAGGGGGGGGGAAATACCTTAAAACAAATTCCCCTTCAGGGATTTTAAGGTGTATGAAGTTAAAAGCTAAAAGTAAAAAAGTAAATATAGTCTGGTTTGTATTGGAAGAATAATTGTGAGAAGCAGGAAACATGAAGAATGATCAGCTAAGGAAAGCTACTATGGTGCAATAATATTGTACAGTATTAATATATTATTAATAATGTAAGGATAATTTTTCAAAGGCAACTGGACTTTCTTGTTTTTCTTTGAAGACATTTTGCTTCTCATCCAAGAAGCTCCTTCAGCTCTGACTGGATGGTGGGGAATGGAAGGAGAAAATAGAATGCAAATGGCCAGCTGTCTGCAAAGAATATAAATCCTTCCATTCCCCACCATCCAATCAGAGCTGAAGGAGCTTCTTGGATGAGAAGCGAAACTTCTTCAAAGAAAAACAAGACAGTCCAGTTGCCTCTTGAAAAAGCACCTTTGGGACAACCATGACCTGGATGACCAAGACTCTCCATAGACCATGTAAGGAGAACCATTTTGATTTAGTGGTTAAGGCATCAGGAGAGAAACTGGGAGATGGTGAGTTCCCAGTTTCCCATCTTGGAAACAAAGCCAACTGGGTGACCTTGAGCCAATCATTTTCTCTCAGCCCTAGGAAGGAGGCAATGGCAATCCACTTCTGAAAAACCTTACCAAGAAAACGGCAGGGGCTTGTCCAGGCAATCTTTGACAGTTTGACATGATTGAATAGAAGGAAAAAATAATATAAGAATAATAAAACAAACATTTAATACATGGGAGAAAAGCACTTTCGGGGAAAAAATTCTCTTTTAATTATGGAACAATTAAAAATAATAAAACAGTAAAAACATCCAGAAAATAAATAAATTGAATGATCTTTATTCAAGCTAAGTTGCCCAGATCGAGTAAGGGAGACCTAAAACAGATGAGGCTACTGTGGATGGGATCTTTAAGGCTTTCACCTAATTCTTTCCTAGGCCTGCAAGGTAGATGTACAGATAAAAAGAATAATACGTGGAATAAGTCCAAACACTCCTCCTTGTAATAAAAATAAACTCTCCCCTATCATAAAGCAGATGTTTTCCATGGTTCACGAATGGACTATCTATTTCAGACATGTCCAATTGTGGCATCACGTGACATCGCACAACGTATCGGGACAGTTTTGCCATTGCCAGCAATGGGGTGGGCATGGGTTCTGGATGATGTGTCTGGCCCAAGGGCCGGCAATGATCTGCTGGTAGAGGAATATGGAGAGACTCCAAAATTTGGATCATAATGAAAAGAGAAAGAAGAGTGGGCAGAAACCATCCCTTCAACTTTCCCCACATTTCCTTCCCCTGCTAGAGAAGAACGTGTTCCCCACCATGACTTCTCTCTGCGCTTTTGAATTCTCTTCTGTTCCTTCCGCTATTTTGGGGAGGGAGAGAGAGAGAGAGAAAACAAATAAAATATTTATTGGGCAGTTCCTTTGTTTTTCACTTTTAAGAGTGAGAGTAAATGCTAGAGTTACCTGATGATGGACATTTGCTCTGTAGGGAAATAAAGCTTTGGATTCAAAGTTCGTGGCTGGCTTCACAATCACCATGTTGTGATTTACTTATTTGGATTTAGTGTCTCCAGGAAACCCAGTTAGTTAGACTCATAGTTATACATATAATGGCTTAGTGGCTTATGTAAGTTCAGACTGTGATGGTTCGCAGTCAAGGCTTAATGTAGTATGTTGTTTCAGGTTAGCCGATTCTGGTATATTCAATGTTGTTGTTAGTTGCAAAGTCATGTCCGACCCATCGCGACCCCATGGACATTGTTCCTCCAGGCCTTCCTGTCATCTACCATCTTCTGGAGTCCATTTAAGCTCATGCCTACTGCTTCAGTGACTCCATCCAGCCACCTCATTCTCTGTCGTCCCCTTCTTCTCTTGCCCTCAATCTTTCCCAGCATTAGGCTCTTCTCCAGTGAGTCCTTCCTTCTCATTAGGTGGCCAAAGTATTTGAGTTTTAGCTTCAGGATCTGGCCTTCTAAAGAGCAGTCAGGGTTGATCTCCTCTAGGACTGACCGGTTTGATCGCCTTGCAGTCCAAGGGACTCGCAGGAGTCTTCTCCAGCACCAGAGTTCAAAGGCCTCAATTCTTTCGCGCTCAGCCTTTCTTATGGTCCAGCTTTCACAGCCATAAAATGCAACTGAGAAGACCATAGCTTTGATGGTGTATTCAATAGACTATTATTAAGGAAGCCATTGCTTAGCATGATACGGGAACCCAGTTAAAGAGTGCAATAGTCCCAATGTTTTCTGGATTTCACAAAAAACAAAAACAAAAAACCCCAACTCAGAACCTTCAATAAAGTAGTTAGCCGTACCTGCTATTTATCAATTTATCAGTTTCTATTTATTAATATTAGATTTTTATCTCATATACCCAATCCTTCTGCCTCTATTTTCCCAATGACAAGAAACCTGGGAGGTGATTTTGGTTGGCCCAAAGTCACCCAGCCAGCTTTCATGCCTAAAGTAGAACTAGAACACTCCTGGTTTCTAGGCCAGGACATGAACCACAACACATGGAACTGATATTTTATTCCCCCCCCCAAAAAAACCCCACAAAAACACAAAAATGATTTCCCAATGTTCCTTTATGAATTCTACAGCTATTGAGGGAACAAGATTACATTATATTGTCACAAAGGAGATGTGAATGTCGGCATTACTTGCAAGGGATGAGAAAGCCATCAGCTGAACATGCAATTGGAGGTTTTAAGTTTTGGGGTTTAATTTGAGCATTTTGTATTTTCAGCATATTTGCTCTGATCCAGGGGTCTCTGCTTCCCACAACTTGGTGGATTTACTGACAGAAATCTGTGCTCCAGTCCTTTGACTCCACCAAAATACTTAAACTGGCTCAATTATCCCTCACAGTTTTGCCCGAACCGTTTTTCTCCCATCGGGTGTAATCCCCAAATTTTCTTTCAGAATGCAGCCTGCATTAACCATCTATTTTACCTTCAGAGTTCCTAGGATGGAGGCTCGCTAGATTATTGTAATATTGTAAACATTTTGCAAAATAAAAAAAGAAAATATTTCCCATATTATTTCCCCAAGGAACTGGTAGCAAGGAACTATACCCCTTTCAGAAGTTTGCTTTCAGGGTATGAATGTGGGGGTGCAGGCTTATGGGTCTTACCTTCTCCCTTTGGTTTTCAGAAGGGAAAGGAGCCTTTACATCCTTAAGTCTCTCAATACTTTATTCGGATGCACATTTTTAGTATTATTTCTAGGTATTTTGTATGATGTTTTATTGATCTGAATCTTTTGGTGCTGGCTTTTTTGTTATTTATATTATATATTGATTTATGAAAGTCACCTTGACAGAGTATTTACTAGGGCTACGCAGTGCTTTTGACTTAGTTCCAACCAAGGGCTTTGGAGTGCATGGGGTGTGAATGTGGCACCTATTTGTAGCTGTAGCTGGTTAAGAGAGAGAGTGAGAAATATTGTTTTAGGGTCTCCTCTCACCTACCATCAAACTATCTCACCCTTCAGATAGCCACCATTGCCCTTAAAGGAATTCCTTGATGAATTACTGTACATACTGACCATGATGCTTGAATTGCATTGCGCTTGTGTCAGAAGCACTGAGGCACTTCTGGGTGGAAAGGATTAGCTGGTGACATCATCACCTCTGTTGGAGGCTCCTTTCATGTCCTCGGGATGAGCTAAAGTGAAGGACAGGAACTCGGCCCCACCGCATGGCAGCACTTGGGTCTCAAACGTGGGCTTGCTAACTTCCATCCCAGCATCCTAACCACACAAGCCACCATGCTCCTTAATGCTTTGAATGGCTGTTGAATTCTAAGACGCCTATTCTTCTTTTTCCACTGTTGGTGCTGTGCGTAGTTTTCCTTGTGCTCCATTGTCTCGTAGCTGGCACTTGTTAACCACCTTCTACTTTTACTAAGGTAAAAAAAAAAGTCTGAGAAGTAATGAAGCAAGTTATTAAAAGGGGAAAATGCAGGGAGAACCACCAGCTTTAGACTTGGCAATGAAGATATCAAATGCAGGTAGCTTCTACCTTTTAGCGTCAACCAATCAATCATTAAAGGAACAAGCAGTCAAGAAATACGCCATTAACTAGCTCTTGGTAGAGCAGTCATGAAGGCTTTGGAAAAGATATTCAAACACCGTGATGTGTCTATACCTACAAAAATGAGAATACTGCCAGCAATGGAAGCCATTCCACAACTCTATGGAAATAAACATTGGACAATAAAGACATAGAATAGAAAGACATTTTTGAACCTTGGCGTTGGAAAAGATTTTAGAGAATACTAAGAAAACAAACTGATGAATCATCAAACAAATCAATCCAGAATTCTCACCAGAGGCACAAATGACTAAGCTCAAATTATCCTGTTTTGGACATGTTGACAGCTATTCAGAAAAGGCTGTAATGCTGGGAAAGGTGATAGGAGACAAGACGAGGATGACCAGCAGCAAGGTGGATGGATTCAGTTACAAGTGGTGATCAATGAGCCTTTGAAAGATGTGAAAGACCATATAGAGATAGATTGTCGTGGAGACAATCTATTAGTCATGGACAAAAGCTAGGAGTCAAAAATGACTTGATGTCACATCATTGTCAACTTCACCAATGCAGACTGCATTTAACAGTCATGTTTATTTAGTTATATAATTTATATGGTGGCCTATTTCACACAGGTGTCTTTGCCTGCATGTGATGATTAAAAGAACAACAACAACAGACAATCTCTGTTGCCCAAGATAAAAAAAAATTGAACCCATTCAAAATAACAAAACAAAATAAGAAAGAAAAATCATCTTGCAAACACACAGATCAATAGCAGCAGGTTTCTTGCCTACTTCTCTCTTGGCAAGCAACTATTCCATTGAATGTGCTCATCAATTCAACAGCTTCAAAAGAAGGGATTATTAATGACAAACGAAAAGCAAAGCTGAACTTAAAATGGGGGAGAGGTATCTACCATCTAAATATCTTCGCTAGACTACAGTGGATAGTCTAGTAGTTCTTGGCTGTTTTTCATAAAGCTAAGAGGAGTTTGGCCTGGTTAGAACTTGGATGAGCAAGTAGCTTCTAGGCTACACTGGGAAGTTAAAAACAAAATAAGAAAATAAAATGAATAAGAAAAAAGAAAGAAAGAGAAAGCAAAAAAAGAGGAAGGAAGGAAGGAAGGAAGGAAAGAAGAAAGAAGAAAGAAAGAAAGAAAGAAAGAAAGAAAGAAAGAAAGAAAGAAAGAAAGAAAGAAAGAAAGAAAGAAAGAATTTGCTTTCATTTCCCTGCCAAGAAAATAACATGGACAAATCTGTGTATTTTCAAAGAACTAAGTTTAACTTGAGGGAGATTTTATTTTTTAGAACATGGATGAACAGGTGGCTGTCACATGGAACATTTAGCCTTTTCATCCCACAACTCCTTCAGCACCAGAATGGTTCATACCCTGGATGCTACTGGATTTTTATGGCCAATCATAGTTGGAAACAATTGATAATTATATCAAAGAGACTTGCCAGCAAGAAATTGACAAAGAGAAAATATCTGGCATGTCATATTTTAAAAATTTATGGATGGTCTCCAGATAAAGTCAAACTTAGAAATATTTGGCATGGACACAATTGTCTTTATTCCCAGTTACATATGCTTTCTTATTTTCAAATGCCTCATTGTGATTCAAGTGCATTTTTCTAGTGGCTGGGGACAACACAATATTTGTTTGGAGGACTGCTGTACACAAAGAGACGATGACAAAAGAATAGGAACATGGATTTTCAGGGTTTGTGTATGTGTATGTAAAAGATTCTTGCTTCTTTGTTGGAAGAAAAATAAATTTATCCCTTACTTCCCACCTTAAACTCTCTATATAAAACATTAGGCTGTTCTCCCTCCTAACATCCACAAACTTTATTGTTAAACAAGCATCATCAAGAATTAATTTTTTAACCTACTGTATCTGCTGGGTCATCTTGCTTTGAAAAAAAGTTTTTGTGGAATTTAACTTGAGAGCACCCACTGGATGTTCTATTTCCAAAGATTTTACTGTTAGTGGTTTTTCTTTTTCTTTTCTTCATCATGTTAAATATGCTGTATGGTGTTTGTCAAATGTAAGATGTGTAAATAAGCAAGAGGGGAAAAACAAATAAAACATTGCAAGCAATTGTTTTACAATTTGTCTCAGGTTACCCAGCTTGGAAACAATATAGAATAGAATAGAATAGAATAGAATAGAATAGAATAGAATAGAATAGAATAGAATAGAGTAGAGTAGAGTAGAGTAGAGTAGAGTAGAGTAGAGTAGAGTAGAGTAGAGTAAAGTAGAATAGAATAGAATAGAATAGAATAGAATAGAATAGAATAGAATAGAATAGAATAGAATAGAATAGAATAGGAGCAGAGCAGAGCAGAGCAGAACAGAACAGAACAGAACAGAACAGAACAGAACAGAATAGAATAGAATAGAATAGAATAGAATAGAATAGAATAGGAGCAGAGCAGAGCAGAACAGAACAGAGCAGAGCAGAACAGAACAGAACAGAACAGAAGAACAGAACAGAACAGAACAGAACAGAACAGAACAGAATAGAATAGAATAGAATAGAATAGAATAGAATAGAATAGGAGCAGAGCAGAGCAGAGGAGAGGAGAGCAGAGCAGAGCAGAACAGAACAGAACAGAGCAGAACAGAACAGAATAGAATAGAACAGAACTGGAGGGGACCTTGGAGATCTTCTAGTCCAGCCCCCTGCTAGAGCAGGAGACTCTATACCATTAAAGACAAGTGACTGTCTAGTCTTTTCTTAAAAATCTCCAGTGATGGATTGCCCATGATTTCTGAAGGCAAAGCTGTTCCACTGGTTAATTGTTCTAATAACTGTTAGGAAGTTTCTCCTTAATTCCAGGTTGCTTCTTTCTTTGGTCAGTTTCCAACCATTGTTTCTTAGATTTTTGTCTTATCTAAAGTGATGGTTTATGAGTTCCCATATGGAGATTTTAGTTTCAGGTGAGTGATGTGGAATCATTTAAAAGTCTAAAGCAAAAGAAAGAGAGAGAAATAACGTCAGCCTGTATTTTCACTGTTGCAGATGATGTTAGAAGCATGTCTTTCGACCAAAGGTATTACGTTGGGTTTGATGACTGTTGAGACGTAATAAGCTAGAATGCAAGAGCTCATTTTTGTGCAAAAGGTTTTTTTAAAAAAACAGCACAAAGGGAAAGCAAATGTACCCAAAATTTTGCTCAGGCTTTTCAAAAGTGTTACTTGGGCATTGAAGTGAAGCAGCTTAATGCAGATCAAAGGTAAATAAACTGCATTAACTTTTGATGATGAAAGGTAGAACAGAAACACGGACCTATGTCTCTATCTGTGCAATCTTTTGAAGACCAAGTGAGATATAAGGGTACCTGATTTGGATAATTAAATGTAGGTTGGCCACAATTACATAGAGAGACTTAACAGAAAAGGAACCTTAAGGCTTAGAAGGCAATTTCCCCACAGCTCAGCTTTCCTAAGCTTTTCTTGGGCTAAAGCGCACAATGAATGGTTGTGGGAACTGGGAATGTCTAGTCTAATGAAGAAAAGGACTAGGGATCACATGATAGCAGTCTTCCAGGATTTGGGGGTGGAGGTGGGGTAGAGAGAAGAAGGGAGTCAGCTTATTCTCCAAAGCACCTGAGAGCACCTGAGAGTAGGACAAGAAGTAATGGATGGAAACTTATCAAGGAGATATTCAACCAAGAACTTAGAATTAAGGAGAACCTAGAACTAAGGGGAATTTTCCTGACAGTAAGAACAATTAATCAGTGGAATGGCTTGCTTTCAAAAGTTATGGGTGCCCCATCATTGGAGATTTCCAAAAAGAGATTGGACAGCCATTTGTCCAAAATGGCATGTGGACTCCTGCTTTGAGCAGAGATTGGACTAGAAGACCTCTAAAAAGTCTCTTCCAACTGTTATTCTGTATTATATTCTGAATTCTAAACCCATACAGACCCTACCCTACCTTGCAACAAGGGGACCTTTCCAGTTGTGGTACAAATTAACCAACCTCTTCTTCTTCTTCTCCCAGTGGCCCAACAGAACAATAAAGTCACCTTTAATAATAATAATAAAAAGCAAATAAAAGAATCAACCAGAAACCTTTCATAAGATAAAACAGTGCAACAATTAAAAAATGCCAAGACTAAAGAAATATTGATTTTTTTAAAAAAGGCTGTTGTGCCCTGAGGCCATTTTCAAATATAAATAAGCAAAAACCTGCATGTAAGCATTTGAAACTGCCTTGTGCCAAACTATACTCCTATTAATACTGTATTGTCCACAAAAAGCAGAGAGAACCAAGAAGCTTCTTAGGAAGACTTAGAAAGTCTCTGCTTTTCTTCTCCTCTCCTACATTTGTGACAGGCATCAAAGATGAAAGATTTCCCTCTTTCCACAAGGCTTTTAAATTGCCTCTACTCTCATCAATTCCTAAGGTGATGGTCGCATCCCGTTCTTGCCTTATCTGAAACAATAAGCAGGATCAGATCTGGTTACGCTTGGATAGCACACCACCAAGAACCATTAGAGTTGTAGGCTAGACCTGGACATTAAACAAGGAAATAAAAGCCACATTATTGCCAGAAGAGCTGCCTAGAATTTTGCTTGATAGGTGGAGGGCCTTAGAGAAAGTTGATGAATGAATGAATGAATGAATGAATGAATGAATGAATGAATGAACCAACCAACCAACCAACCAACCAACCAACCAACCAACCAACCAACCAACCAACCAACCAATGAATGGCATGCGTACAGATTTATATATTTCATGCTGATGCCATTTTTACCAGTGACCAAGGCTTGTCTCTCTGGTTGAGTGCACATCGATTTAACTGAAACCTGGGTTAGAAAAACACTGTTCCTAAATTCATGTACCACGGTGTGGCAAAACAAATTCCTTATGTGGAGTCAGCTGCCTCTTATCTAAGCATTGTCTAGTCCAGTGATGGTGAACCTTTTAGAGACCAAGTGCCCAAAAACCACCCCACCCCCCTGGCCTGCCCCCACTCTGCTCCTGCCCCCACCTCACCCACCCACAGGGCCACCCACCACCTCCACAGCCCGCTGCAGCAGATCGCCCAGGCAGTCTTCCAGCACCATGGCAGCCACGCCCTCTGCCTGTGCCCCGCAGCATCTGTGCATGACGGGGCGCGAGGATGGAGTCTTGTCCATTCTGCCCAGCTGCCATGTGCTTGGCTGCACTGATCCGCGCTGGCCACACCCAGGGTTGACTTTCCTCCAGGTGGGCTGCTGGTGAGGAGGGGGCTGTGGAGGGAGGCAAGGCTGAGGCAATGGCTCACAGAGAGGGCTCTGAGTGCTACCTCTGGCATGCATGCCATAGGTTCACCACCACTGCTCTAGTCTGTTGTTCTTCCTCTTGTCTGACAAGGACTTTCCCACATGCCATTTACAGATACACATAAGGAGAAGCTTCCTAACAGAGAGGATAATTAACTGGTGGAACAGCTTGCCTTCAGAAGTTGTAGGCGCTTCATCACCTGAGGTTTTTAAGAAAAGACTGGACAGCCACCTGTCTGAAATGATATAAGGTCTTCTGCTGGAGCGGGGGGGGGGGTTGGACTAGAAGACCTCCAAGGTCCCTTCCAGATGTATTCTGACTGATTGGTACCCATTTAAAAGGTAAACAAAAATTGGATTGCTATGCTTTCCATGTGCAAGAATTCAGGCTGGAACTTTAACATCTGTGATCCTAGAAGTCCTTTTTTGATCTGAATAAACAACATTGGGTTCGATGGACAATCTTGTCTGAATCAATGTAAAAGGCACATTCTCTATTGTTTTGTAATGCATATTTCAGGGTTTGCTCGAATTTCTTTGACAATGTATTGTTTGCCTGTTGCATCTGTGGAAGTGTTCCACCTTAGCAAATCTCAGGTTACCTTTTATATATATTCTGTTCTCAGGAAACACATAATGGGAATTAAGGAAGAATTAATCAAGTAGAGAGGCTATATTATGACAGTTTTGTTATCTAGCCTTTGGGTGGTAAAAAGGTGTGATTTATTGTGAAATGCAGTAAGACCTTCCTGGTTTATAAATGAAATAAAATGGGATTATTCAGCTTCAACGTTTTTCATTTTTTGTGCAGCAAAAAGATACAAAAAAAGGGATGGGATGAAAATAACAATTGAAATGAATACATCGATAATTTACTGTGTGGCATGAATATTTCTATGCCAACTTGAAGTTTCTGAATAAAACTACTGTTGAGGTATGTGTTCTGAGGTTCAAATTTGGAATTATGAGATTTTTGAGGTCCATTCCTAAATCGCAGCATTGTTTTCATCACCATTATAATTTTTGAATGCAAGTTTGGAAAATGTGGGAAGCATCAGGTGAAAACTGGAGAAGTTAGAGGTCAAAATGGATTTAGCCAGCTCAACTATATCTTTATGTGAGGATTCCCAGTGATGGAGGGTTTTGATTAGAAAATTATCCTCATGGAGCAGGTTTCCTGCAACTAAAACTACATTGCAGGGTTCATTTCTCATCCAAGAAGTTCTTTGGTTCAGCTTCTGAAGAACTGAAGAAGCTTCTAGGATGAGAAGTGAAACATCTTCAAGCAAAAACAAAGGAAGTCCAGTTGCCTTTTGAAAAAGCACCTTTGGGCCAACCATCACCTGTATGGCTGAGAATCTCCATACATGTGCTTTGCAAGGGATGTGAAATCAATCTACTTTTGAAATATTTTTTTATTATTTTATGTACGAAAAGTGAGTATGTTTTTAAATCCTACACTTTTGAAGGCTGAGGAAATTTGGGAGCATGTTGTGATGATGTCAGAAATATAATCCACTAGTAAAATAGCATTTTCCGCGATTGGGAGAAAATGCATGTTGACAGCTCTTGCTTTGTCTCAAAAACCTTTAAGGAATTTTCTTACCTAACATTTAATATAAAACACTCACACACATATACAACACTCACTTAGGCCCACTCAGTAAATGTGGTTTTCTAGCATTCTCATTTGGAGAAGTTCAAATTTAAAATTTTGAATTTGGGTTCACATATTGATGCAAAAATTAGAAATGGCTACATGTCTGCCAGGATTCTATTTGAAGAAGTCTTCCTAGAAGAGAAGAATGAATTAAACAATCTTACCAAGCATTTTGCATCAGCTGAGTCCAGATCCCAGGCTAGAATTAGCCCAGTGACCCAATACTCAGATCTTGGCTCATCAATGTAGCCACCCAGCTCATGCAATTGATGTTGCTGCCTCTGCTCGGTACTAGAAGACTGAGCAATCTTGAAATGCTTGCTTACAATGGATCTACCTTGAGAATAAATAAATAGCTCATCCAAATATATTAGAAGGAACTCAGTACACCTGGATGACCTAGAGTACAAATTAGACTTGATGAATACTGATTAAGTTAGGCTATTGTCTATTAGCAGGATATATTTCTCTGGGGCTGTTTGATAAGGAGTACTTGAGTAACAGTAAATTAACTATAGCTTTTTGGAAACCTCTCTGAGAGCTTAGGATTTGAAATAAAATATGTGCTATCAAATATTCTTGCACTTTGAACTTTAACCCTTTGGTGGATTGTCCCTTGCCAAATTGACTCTTCCTTTCCTGGCTTATGACCATTGCTGTCTTGACTTCCCTTACTTGGTCCTCCTCTAAGTTTTTGTTTTTGCTTTTTGGACTGACTTCCTGATCACTATTTTGTTTGGGTCTGCAATCAGAAGAAACCCAATTTTGGAATCTGACCTGAGAATACATAGTTGTCTTTGACCCCTGTCTAATATCAGTCCAAATGGGATACCATAAAATGCAAGCTGGCCAGATTTCACCCATCCCTGGAATAAATAATATTTGCCTTTACAAGGGCATCGGGACAACCTCCCCACCATCATGCCTTGCTGAATATATTCCATGTTTCCCAATGCATTTCGTTTCCCCTCTCTCTTTCATACATGCCATCCTTTTCTCCTCTGCCATAACGGTATGAATAAGAAGATACTTGGTAGCACTTTGATGTCCCCAATAAAATATTCACTCAGAAACCTATCCAAGAGCACATAATTAGGTGGATTCACTGCAAATTCAGTGGAGTAGATAGATCTGTAGCAATAAAGCTTTATAATGTCAGGACCGCAAAGCTTTAAGTCAGAATACTGAGTGCCATCTCTGTTTTCCTTCCTTTTTGCTGACCTGTTATATCTCTCAGCACAGTTCGCTCCCTGAGTAGTCAATTGGCTAGCAGTGATAATACATTCCTGACTTTTTCAGGAACTGCTTGGGGTGAAGTTTTAAATTTCAACTATCTGCTTCAGCAGTAAAGTTTTGTTTTATTTTTTTTTAATTTTGCTTTGTTTTGTTTTAAGCAGGACTGGTACTGGACTCATTGCTTAAAGGCAGCTACGTAATTAAAGCAAACAATCTCAAATTTGGTAACCTAGCCCTGTGGCAGACGGGGATCGTAGAATCCTGAAGTTTATGTTTTAGTAGTTCAAACTGCAAATAGGCATGCTTTGTATGTTTTCTTCCTTGGGTTTTTGTTTTAGTTTTTTTTTTAAAAAATACTATCGGTCTCAGAAAATTGTTTTAGGTCATCTCTCTCTGATAGCTTTCTAGTTGCAATGGTATTTTACAAGAGGTATTATTTATACATACACATATACACGTACACACACAGACACAGACACAGACACAGACACACACACATTGCCCACCTCTCTTTAAACTCCTCCTCCTCACCCTTAAATTTCTGTTTTCACTGCTCTAATTATTTCTTTGCTCCTTGCCGTTTATTGCTGTATTTTATCTTTAGATTGAGAGACAGACAGAAATAGAATACTGCACTTCATCTAAAGAGGGTTTTCCCCACTTGCTTGGTCCATCACGCAGCGTTCAGAAATCAAAATATTCCTGTACCTGTTTCTTAGGGGCACCAATGTACAAATCACATCCTGAAATGAACTTACTATTTTTCTCATCCTCAGGGGATCCACTTTTTCATGATGATTTGGAAGAGATGCAAGACAACTTATAATGAAGCCTCGTTCTGGATGCTGCCTCCTTGTGGTCCAGCATTTTTCTTCCAGATTCTTCTTGTCTGTAGTACCACATACTTGGTGGGTCGCCACAAGGAGATTTGCCAAGCATCTCTTCCAAATCCCTTTCAACCACTGGCTTGATAGCCCAGTGCTGACTGAAGTTCTTATGGTCTGATTTTATTAATAATACTGTGCCACATTGCTCACAGGAAAACAGAGGAAGAATCTGTGACCCACCAAGTGTTACTGAACTATAATTCCCAGAAGCACCAGTTTAGCCACCCAGATATTGAGGAGTGTTGGCAATTGTAGTTCGACAACTTAAAAAGAACTTTGGGTTCTCCAGTCATGAAGACTTTCCCCCCCTAATTTAATGTACCACCCAGCCGCCTTTATTGTGTCAGTAGAAATAACTCTTGTCATAAATTGGGTAGCCAACATTTTGAAACAAAAGACTGGTCTGTGATCTGACTGAAATATCCCACCAGCCTGTGATTTAAGAGAAGAACTGATAATATTTCACACATGCAGAAAACACATATCTATAGTTGTATTCTGCAACAAGTTACAATTCCTCACAATGTTCCACCACTCACCTCCAAAACATTCATGCAAATATAGGCCCCCCCCGCCCCCGTTTCTATAGCGGGATTCTGCTTACTTAAGTAGGAAGAAGTATTTATTTTCAAGAGCAGGAAAATACTATGGAAATGATAGGATAGAAATAAGGTAAAGCCAATTTCCTTTGATCCAGGAGAATATTGGAACTACACATTGTAAATTGAATATTAAGAAAGAGCTTTAGAAGTGTCTCCTGGTGGTTTTAACAGAATTTACTCTACAGTTAACATATGACTGTGTGTGTGTGTGTGTGTGTGTGTGTGTGTGTGTATAATATAATAATAATATAATATAATATAATATAATATAATATAATATAATAATATAATATAATATAATATAATATAATATAATATAATATAATATAATATAATATAATATAATATAATATAATATAATATAATATAATATAATATAATATAATAATATAATAATATAATAATACAATACAATACAATACAATATAATATAATATAATATAATATAATATAATATAATATAATATAATATAATATAATATAATAATATAATATAATATAATAATATAATAATATAATAATATAATATAATATAAACATACATTTTTCAGCTTTTAATATGGGAGTGATAATTCCAATTGTGAATGGGAACAACTACCAAGGGTCAGGAGATTGCTGAAATGAAGAGGAATATTTCAGCACACACACACATATAAACATACGTGTGTGTGTGTGTGTGTGTGTGTGTGTGTGTGTGTGTGAGAGAGAGAGAGAGAGAGAGAGAGAGAGAGAGAGAGAGAGAGAGAGAGCGCTGGGTTGCACCCTAACTTTATATTTAACTAAGCAGTAGAGTGTAGCTTTTCTATAACCCTCTTTGTCTCTTCGTCTTATTTTGTATTTCATCTTTTGCTTTTTCTGCAGTCTCATCTGCCTTTTCATTCTGTTCCCTCATGCTTAAACATTTATATTTTAAAAAATCAATGGTAGTGTAATATCTTCTAATAGGAGCTACTACTGAGCTGAAATCTATCTTCTGTTTTTCTAAGAAATTTGTTTCTTTGTAAAAAGGGCTACTATTTTTTTCTGCTTTATTCCAAGTGCTTTGCAATTGTTTGCATTTTAAAAATATTTGCATTATTGTTGTGAAGTAGCTGACTGTGCATTATATTGTTAAGGCACAGATCTTTCACTCTACAACTTCCCTTGTGGCTGGAAACGTATGGATTAGTCTAGATCTTCTTGTCAGTTTTGCAAGATTTCATATATCATGCCTCTTTTTCCAATGGGGAGGAAAAACAGACTGAAAACTTTTACTGAACATTTACTGCACTTTGCAACTTTACCTAAAATATCTAGTTGTGTGCTCAACTTTCTATTAAAGATTTGTTTAGCGGGGAGGGGGAACAAAAGATATCTATCCTTAATATATGTATTTCTTTTTTTTCTTCAAATGCAACTTTCTCAATGTAGACTTCTTTTTAAATACATCTTCGCCAAACAAAAGCTTGGGGTGGTGTAAAATGTCACCCCTGGGATGATATTTACAGGTTGATGATCCAGAAAAATTAGGTCTGAGAAATTCTGAGAGTTGAAGTCCACCCATCTTAAAGTTGCTGAGGTTAAGAATCACTGGTTTAGACTACCACTGTTAACTACAAGACTATAGAAGAGAGTATTTGTAGCTTGGGGATGAACTGTATGTTTTTTCATGCTCTCTGATCCAAGATGCTACCTAGTTTGGTAATGAAACATCTGCAAGAAAACCACCAAGCTAACTACAAGCCTGTTGCTAATCGGTATTTTGGATAGCTCCTGAAGAGAAAGCTGAATATTTGATGGTCACTGGGTATATATTCACCATTAATGCTGACACTGGCCAGAGCATAGAAAAACTCAAAGAAGCACTGCAAGATTAGAAGATGTGGAGAGACCTGGTCCATAGAATCACCAAGATTAGTCAGACACAACTGAATGGATAACTTCTTCTTCTTCTTCTTCTTCTTCTTCTTCTTCTTCTTCTTCTTCTTCTTCTTCTTCTTCTTCTTCTTCTTCTTCTTCTTCTTCTCCTCCTCCTCCTCCTCCTCCTCCTCCTCCTCCTCACAAAGGATCTATAGGTAGGAGATCTAACATTTCTTATGATTTCATAATAGAAATCTTTTCTCTCTTGCCCAACATGCAGCCTGAGGCATAAGAATTTGGCTGAAGAAGTTTAACAATGCCAATGATGAACATTGAGTAACATGCTAAAGTTATGGGAGTTTCTGAAGTAATGATGAGAGAGGGGACCAGCTCCTTGCTTGGCTGTGTGCACTTCTCTGCTGCTAAAACCCACCGAAATTATACTGTGGGTGCTTCAGAAGTGATTGATTTGGACCTCACGTGAGTTCAGATCATTTCTTTTGTTAAAATTCTCCAACTTCTAACCAACTTCTGTGTGTGCTTTGGAAAAAAAAAGTTGGTGTTACTTTAAGGAATTATCTTATCAAAATGAATGCAGTTCTGAAAGCAGAGGCACCTTTTTTTGGCTTAGGCAAAAAACTGAGAAAAGGTAGACTGCTTTATTGAATAACAGAGAGGTGCTGCACTAGCAGGAAGCATAAAGTGCTTCTGTTTTTGCAGTATGCACAGACCTATGCAAACAGGCACATACATTGAGAACAAGTCAGAAATAATAGCATCCTCAAAGGCAGTTTAATGGGGCAAGTTTCAGATGGAGTGATTATATCTGGAAATAGTTTAAGCGTGCTTAATTTTAATGTGCATAGTTTACGAAGGGACGCGGTGGCTCAGTGGGTTAGGACGCTGAGTTTGTCGATCAGAAGGTCAGCAGTTTGGCAGGTTGAATCCCAAGTGCTGCGTAACAGAGTGAGCGCCTGTTACTCATCCCAGCTTCTGCCAACCTAGCAGTTCGAAATCACGTAAAAAGGCAAGTAGAAAAATAGGGACCACTACGGTGGGAAGGTAACAGCGTTCCGTGCGCCTTTGGCGTCTAGTCATGCCGGCCACATGACCACGGAGACGTCCTCGGACAAGCGCTGGCTCTTTGGCTTTGAAACAGAGATGAGCGCTGGCCCCTAGAGTCGGAAACGACTAGCATGCATGTGCGGGGGAACCTTTACCTTTTACCTAATTTTAATGTGTATGGTTTAGCAGGTTTTACAGAGACAGCTGATTTGGTTAACTCAGTTTAATTGAGCAGAATATACAGTAAACCCATACAGGAAACAGAAATCCAGTTTGGTATAATGGTTAACACATCAGGCTAGAAATCAGGAGGCCGTGAGTTCTAGTACTGCCTTAAGTCCAAAGGAAGCTAGGTGACCTTTGGCCATCCTTCCTAGGTCTCTCAGCCCTAGGAAGGAAGTAATGGTAACCCCCTTCTGAAATCTTACCAAGAAAACTGCAGGGACTTATTCAGGCAGTCACCAGGAGTCAGCACAAATCCGAACAGACCCCAAATATAAGTGTGTTCAAATAATCAGTAGTCTGATTATTTATAGCTTGTGTGAAAAATAATAATGAGATGGAAAATATAGTGAAAACAAGTAAAGCAAAGAGAATTAGGTGAGTCAGAAAGAGAAGAAATTTTGATAAAGGAAAGGCAATAAAGGGAAAGGAAGTGGAAAGGAAGAAGAAAATGAAAAAAAGGTAATAAAATTTTAGCTTATTTGCATTGCATTGCATTGCATTGCATTGCACTGCTAAGCTTGTAAGCCGCCCTGAGTCTTCAGAGAAGGGCAGGATATAAATGGGATTAAAATAAATAAATAAAATAAATTGCCACCTTAACACAACCACCGTAGGTTAAAGGTGTGCCCAGCTCTGGTAACCGCAAAAAACACCTTTAACTGCAAGTAAGTGCCAAGTTTCTTCCCAGTCCGAATCAACTCCTGATGACATCACGGGGTGCAACCCTGTATCATATTTGGACAATATATGGACGTGCCTTGCCTTCTTGGTCGCCCCGTCTTTCACGTCGCCCCGTCTCTCCACAGGGACGCTCACTAACGGACAGAGGACCATCAGTGGTCATCTCTCCAAGTGTCAATCAAACGGGAAGCTTTCTTAGCTCATCCCCAGCCCAGCGCAGGTCAACCCAAAGCTGCCAGCGGTCAGAAGGCAAACCGAGACCAGAGTTGGCGGCGACATTTCCTCGGGAGGTAAGTTCCGCGCTGTCCCTCTGCACTTCCTCACGAGGATGGGGGTGTGTGGTTTTTTGGTGGGGGGGAAGCAGCAGAAGGGGAGCCGCCGTCCGCTTCCAAAGCCTTCTCCAAGCAGAGGACGCTGGAAACCTCACTCACAGCCCGGCCCCGGAAGAGGCAGAAAGCCACCGCGGCAGGCGGCCCAGATAGTTGGGGGCAATTAAGCTGACTTTGTAATAATGCCGCTTGGGGGGGGGCGAAAGCCCTAATAAGCAGGCATATACATAGAAGGAAGGCTACTGCTAAGCTTGTAAGCCGCCCTGAGTCTTCGGAGAAGGGCGGGATATAAATGGAATTAAAATAAAAAAAATAAAAAATATTCTATTCTATTCTATTCTATTCTATTCTATTCTATTCTATTCTATTCTATTCTATTCTATTCTATTCTATTCTATTCTATTCTATTATTTATAAGAGCCTTGGTGGAGCAGTGGGCTAATGCCTCCTTAAGTAATACCAGCTGCCTGCAATTAGTGCAGGTTCGCGTCCCACCAGGCTCAAGGTTGACTCAGCCTTCCATCCTTCCGAGGTAGGTAAAATGAGGACCCAGATTGTTGGGGGCAATTAAGCTGACTTTGTAATAATGCCGCTTGGGGGTGTGTGTGAAAGCCCTAATAAGCAGGCATATACATAGAAGGAAGGCTACTGCTAAGCTTGTAAGCCGCCCTGAGTCTTCGGAGAAGGGCGGGATATAAATGGAATTAAAATAAAAAAAATAAAAAATATTCTATTCTATTCTATTCTATTCTATTCTATTCTATTCTATTCTATTCTATTATTTATAAGAGCCTTGGTGGAGCAGTGGGCTAATGCCTCCTTAAGTAATACCAGCTGCCTGCAATTAGTGCAGGTTCGCGTCCCACCAGGCTCAAGGTTGACTCAGCCTTCCATCCTTCCGAGGTAGGTAAAATGAGGACCCAGATTGTTGGGGGCAATTAAGCTGACTTTGTAATAATGCCGCTTGGGTGGGGGGGTGAAAGCCCTAATAAGCAGGCATATACATAGAAGGAAGGCTACTGCTAAGCTTGTAAGCCGCCCTGAGTCTTCGGAGAAGGGCGGGATATAAATGGAATAAAATAAATAAATAAATAAATAAATAAATAAATAAATAAATAAATAAATAAATAAATAAATAAATAAATAAATAAATAAATAAATAAATAAATAAACAAACAAACAAACAAACAAACAAACCGGCGGCGGCGGCGAGCGCAGCAGAAGCGCAAAAGGGGAAGCCGGCGAGAAGCGAAGCCGTCCGGCCGGCTCGGTGTGACAACTCTCGCTCGGCTTCTCTCGCTCGCCGGCCCGCCCCTCCCTTTCAGCCGCTTGGCTCCGCCCAGCCCTCGCCTAATTGGCTGTCGGGGAGGAGGCGCGCGCGGCGGACGGGCGGGCGGGGCGGGGTCTAATTGGGATGCAGCCGCGCGCGGTTGCTCGGCTTTAGTCTAGAGCCGGGCGGCGGGGTCGGTGGCTGTCGTTGCCGCCGCCGCCGCTACTTTCAGCGGAGAGGGCAAGGTGGCGTTCCCGGAGTTAAGCCAGGCAGGTAGAGTTTCGCCCTCTCTGCCCGCTCTTCCTTTTCATCGCCATGAGGGCTGGCCGCCTGGACGGCAGGACCGCGCCTTGCGTCTGCCTTGGATTGTGGTTTGCGCTGCTCGGCGGAGCCGGGACGCTGCGAGGTGAGTAAGGAGCCCACCCCACCACCCCACCCCATCCCACCCCGCCAGGTGGGCGCGGGGCAGGGGTGGAGGCGTGTTGCCCGAGAGGGTCCGGGGAAGGGCGGTTGGGGAAGGGGCGAAGGGCTTCTGCGTGGGGCGAGCAGGTGGGTGGAAAGGTGGCAAGTCGGTCTGGGCAGCTTTTCTTTCCTTCCCCCCCCCACCGTCCCCCCTCCCTCGCCTCCATCCCCTCCGGTAAGTTCGTCCAAAGCCCGAGTCTACAGGTTGTCACGCTCGACGGCCAGGTTGTCGGAATGGCTTTTTTTTCTTTTTTTGCGGGCAGGGAGGGAGGGAGGGAGGGAGGGAGGGAGGGAGCAAGGTTGCAACACCCGCCAAGTCCCCCCCCTTCTTGCCTTCCCGCCACTCACTCCGTCGGAGGAGCAATACTTGCGTTCTGGATCGCTCTTGCCCGCGCGCCCTTTCTCCTCGCTTTGCTTTCTCTCCCTGCCCCAATCCGAGTTTGGGGACTTAAAGGGATTTCTATACAACCCCCCCCCAAAAAAAAAAAAACACCAAACCCACCGTTTACGTCCTGCGGCTGTAGCGATGGGATCCGAGACCACCGGTCTTCCGAAGCAGGACCGCCGAAGCGTAGAGGACTGGGCGGTGCGCTGGCTCGCTTGCAATCCTGCCGTTTTTTTTTTCCCGGTTGGTTGATAAGCAACGCTGGGTGGGTTTACGGTCGGATGTTGGGCACTTGGCACCCGGAGTCTGTGGCTTGTCTTTTCGGAAGCACGTCGGGTCGGGTCGGGTCTTCTGGATGAGTCTTGGGAGTGTTACGCTGCCCTGAGAGTCAGCCGCCTTGTGGACGTTACTTCGGAGGAAACGTGCGTTGGACCGCAGCGCTAAGCTAGCTCTCGGATACCGATGGAGGAGGATGCGGTGTTTGCCCGCTGTTAAGTTCCCTTGTTTCGAACTGATGAGATTGCAACGGTCCCCAAGTGACAAAAATCCGATTCCTGACAACTCTGTAGACCCTTGGAAAGCAGCACGGCTAGGGTTTCCTAAGCCGTCGGGGCGTGGGTGTCTCTCTCTCTGACGGTCGCTACTAGCTCTGGTTCATGCCATGCCTTGGGTAGTGGGTGTAAGACAAACAGAGCTCGCTAAGTCTTTGAATTTGCCTCAGAAGAGATGGAAGGTTAATACATGGAGGGTCGATGAAAGCACTATTTATTGTACAGTATTGTCTAGTAAAGTATTTTAGTTCTCTCCATGTGTTCAGAAGACTCCCGACTTGCAGCTTTGATTTCTTTTCAGTGAAAAAATGTCAGGCTTTTCCTGCAAATGTAAAAGGACAGATTAAAAAAAAAGTCTTTAAATGGATAACTTATACTTTCGTTCTCTGTCCGCCTTCTTATTCTGGTTGCTGTCTGTGCATCTTGTAAAATAACAACTCTTGTGGTCCAGCTCAAAGGAATGCTTGTGGGAGATGTTGGTCCTTTGGTCCTCCATGACTGCAGCCAAAGTGTTAAT